>NC_063222.1:24618687-24923687 GCF_020740725.1 Corvus hawaiiensis | reverse complement strand
GCTATGTGATTTTAGGATGAAAGCAGTAAGTTGCTTTACCAAACATTGTGAGATTCCTTTGTGTCCATGCTGAATTTCCCAGTATTTTGGGGAAAGCATGGAGGGTGCTCCCAAATCTGTCTGGTTTTACCCATTAACTGTTCTGGTTATGCAGATTTTCATTGAGTGAGTCAATAGCTGAGACTTTATTTCCATGAAATTATAGATTTGTGACTGACGGGTGTGGGTTGATTAATTTTCATGTGCGTGGGATAATATCTGCCTGCATCCAGCTGAAACAGACCAACAAAAATGGTCTTTATTTCCATGAATTGCGCCTGTGCTGCAGCTGGGGGTTTAGTCTGGTACCATTTTGTGTATTTTGTGTCCTCTGATGTAGAAGTGAAGTGGGATTTGGGGATGGTGCTGGATGTGACCCCGTTTTCCATCCAGCCTGCAGCAGCGGCCGCTGGGGCCGGGGCTGTGCCCACTCCTGTTCCTGTGACCCCACCACGGGCGCCTGCTCCTGCCAGCTGGGATTCACCAGGGAGCCCTGCCAGCTCCCTGAGTGCCCGCCTCCCCAGCACGAGGAGCTTCCAAACCCCAGCTCTGCAAGTTGTGTTTTCCTGATCGTTCCCCCCAGGAACGCTCTCAGGCTCTTCCGCCCCTGCTCCGCCCGGCGCGGCGCTCTCGGGTTTCAGCAGGGTTAGATGCTTTCCCTAATTCAATTTCCAGAAAAGGTATTTTCAGCCTTGTTTTGGACCCAGCAGCTATTTTTAACGGTAGGATCTCGTGTGAGGGATGGGATTGATGTATATTTGGGTTGCGGCATAAGAGTTTCCATATTGGTTTGATTTATTCAGTTTTAGGGCAGCACTATGCCTTCGTAAATCTCTGTGAAAGGTCAGGCATATAGAAATACTTCACATGTACATAAAAGAAGAAAAACCAGGAATTTTTGGAGTCCTGTATTTATTAACAACAAAAATGTTCGATGGTCTTATCAGAGGCCCATGACCTCACCTTGACATTCAGCTCTAACTGAGGTCAACAGCAGATGCTTCAAGCATATGAAAACAGGATTATAGTAAATTCCTGATATGCCTCCCCAGGTATCATCAATTTCTCATTCAGGAGCTTCTTGAGACAGAAGCAGTAGCTCTATATTTAATGCAACTTGATTTTTTCTTTTCCAATTAATGTGCCTGTTTTCTTTTTCATTTCATGCAAGCATTTGGAATCTACTTCATCTTGTGGCAGTAAGTTGCATAGTTAAGCTGCTATTATTATTATTATTATTATTATTATTGATTCTGTCGATGTTGTTAGATAAAATAAACATTTTATCTACAAGTTTAACAATCTTACAGTAGCACAGATGTAGCTACCAGAGTCTCAGCAGCGTGGGCAGGATTAACTGCTGGTGTCATACAGAAATGTCAAAACAATTAATCTGGAACCGTGACCTAAGACAAGAAAGCCTGGAAAGTTGATCTTGCAGCTCTTGTTGCTGTTGGCACAGAGGGAATGGAAGGACAGTGTGTCGAGAGGACCAGCTCCCAGAGAAGGAGCTGCCAGCTCCGCTTCTCTTTTGCTCTTCATCTCTCTCAAAATAGCATCTCTGCAGACAGAGAGTGGCCAAATAGCTGCTTGTAATCTTCACTGGGAAGGGAATCAGTGAAGCCATCGCCACTGACAAAACATCTGGCAATCCCTAAAGTTCTTTCTGTGGGTTTTCTGTTTCATCTAGTCTGCTTTTTACCCTCTTTAGTGTGTGTGTATATATATGTATAAAAATGCACATATATATGTGTGTGTGTGTGTGTGTACGTGCAAGATTATGAAAACCACAATTCTTCCCATAATTTCATGCTGCCTTGGAGGTGAGATCTTCACTATCCCTGGATATCTCCTCTGCTCCCCAAACATCCCTACACTCTCCCTGCAGGTTGGGCTCCTTCCCGTGGCAGGAGCTCAGTTTCTCTGGCAGGGTGGCTGGCTCCTGACACGCATCACAGCAGCCTGTGCCTGATGGAGCAGTGGCAGATTCTCTGTGCTGTGGACTGTAAAATCATTTGTGAAGTGCTCTGACCCTTTGCCATCACCTTGAAAAGCCTCAGCTCCAGGCTAAACACCGTGGACCTGAGGGGAGCTCTGTGGAGGGCCCCACATCTCTTGCTGCACTGCAGCACCATTTCCCTTGCACAGATCCTCTGACTGAAATTTCAGCTGAAAAGGAAACATGGAGAAGGATCCAGCTTTTAAGGGACTTTTAAGGCACAAGTGCTCTTCTGTGTATTTATTTGTTGAACAGTGGTCTGCAGCTTTGGGAAGAGGAAGGGATGTCACCTGTAAGTGCAAAAAAATAGGTTCAAACGTACTCAGATTTAAACAATGTCCCATTTTTTGACTCTGAAAGCAAAGAAATACTTAAGGTACCTTGCTCTTCTCCCGTCTCCCATCCTGACTTCTCTATAAGACACACAGTTGGCAGAGTCACTGAGCTGCAGGAGCACCTGAATTCACGCCAGCTCCAGTCACTGCCCACCCACAGCACCAAACAGACAACACCAAACCCACCCCTCTATTCCAGACATGGAGGTGTCTTTGAGAACCCTTGTTTTCTGCTCTCTCTGATTCTTTCCAGATTGCCTGAAAACCACTCCGTTGATGTAAATGCTAAAATCATATGCTTCTAGAAGAGATCTGGCAGTAATCTCCATAACTCATTTAAAGGGATGTTCATGAGACCTTCAAACATGAGTGGAGGCCCTGTAATACTGTGTTTAGCCAAGTCTATCTCTGTGTTTCAGCCTGTCCGAAATATCCAATGTGAATTAGGCATCTGGCCCTGTTCTTAATTGATTTTCCTATAATCCTGGAAGAAATTATTTTCATTCTCAAATGTTTTCTTTCTTCTGATGGCGAGTAGTACCATGCAAATCTTTTAAAACTCCTCACATTAACTGCTGTGGAAATGTAATTGTTAATCTGTCCCCCAGATGTAACGTTTTCGCTTGAATTTTTCAAAGCAGAGCATGAAAGTAAAGTGTGCAGCATTTGATTTGGAGCTTTGTGAAGGCAACCAACACATTTCATATTTTCTCCAGCTTTCTGAGGGAAGAGGATTTACAGGGGAACAGAGGAGCTTCTCCCCTCCCAGTTGATAAAGTCCCAGAGGAGATGTGCACATAAGCGACTCAAGACCAGTGGGCAAAGTGTCATCAGGCAGAACCTGTAAAATCTCAGGCTTTGCAATAGCAGATGTTAGTTTTCTGTGCAGAATTTAGTCTTTCAACACTCTGGAATTTTTCTAAAATAGATCTTAAATGTAGCCCAGCTTACCTGAACCTCAAGGGGAACACTCATATCTCGTTGTTTTTAAGTTGTTACCATTATGCCTTGATTCTTTTGGAAATAGTTATATTTCCCATGTATCTAAAAATTCCTCATTGGTCCTGAGCTGCTCTGGCATGAACCCATCATCTGGTTGTGATTCCTCTGCTGCAGGGTGCCCCGAGGGGAGCTTTGGCCCGAGCTGTGAGTCCAGCTGCCAGTGCCAGAACGGAGCTGCCTGCGACCACGTCAGCGGAGCCTGCACTTGCACGGCGGGCTGGACAGGAACCTTTTGTGAAAGAGGTACTGCTGCTCCCCCTGGTCCCTTCTGGATTCATGGAGAATTTGTTTTGTTTTTTATTCAGAGAGCTGGTTTTACAGTTTACAGTGTTGGATCTAAATGAACCACTGAACTTAATTGGAAGCCGATACCAAAATGTGAGCTCCCCTCCTAACTCCGCAAAGCATCGTGCTGGGTGCCAAATGTCAGGCATGTGTTTTAGCATGGTTAAAATTAGATATATGCTTAAGGCTTCTGCTATATCACATCTTCATGAGGACTCTTTTTAAGCAGAGTCCCACTATTTGAGCGCTGAGCAAGGAGATGCTTGTTCAGCCTTACACTTGCTTGTTTCTGGTGCCTCCCTGAAATGATTTAGAGAAAAACATGGATGTGTGCATCATCCTCCTGGAACTGTTTAAGAACAGATGCACTTATAACTTAAATAAATCCAACAGAGCATCTTCTATTACCTTGTCATTTGGAAAAGTGTTGGAGAGGTTGGACTGGATTCCTTAGCTGCGTTATGGTGAGTCAGGTCTGTGGCATTATCACAGGAGCTTGCTGTCATGGTGCATCATTTTGCTGATTTTTTTGTATAAAAAATACAGCAGAAACAGCACAGAGTCATTCAGGCACTGTGAAAGTTAAGTGTAGCTGAGTGAAGATTCTGCAAAACACGGTACTTGAACCGAAGTCACAACTGTTTTGGATAGAAAGCAGCTTTATCAGCCAGTTTCAGCAGCGAGGATGGAGGGAAGAGGCAGCACTCGCAGGCAGCTGCTGCCCTCTCATGGGAAGGGAGATGCTCCACAGCCTGACCACGAATGTAGCAAGGCACCCACCAACTGGAGTTGATATTGCTTGTTGTTGCTTCGCTCTCCTTCTTACCAGGCACTATTACATAAAATAAATATTCTTTCCAAGGTTCTGCTGGAAATTGGACCTTGTAAATCGTGATATCTCCACTGTATCCCTTATAATATAATTTAGCTGAAATATGTTTTCCTAAATCTATGGGGTTTTTTTAATTATTGTATTTTTACCGTACAAAAAAACGAGGCAGTTATCTGTGTTGTTGTGTAAATCTCTTCATTCCAGCAGGAATTATAATGGCAACAAAGAGGCTAAACATCCTTTTCCAGAGTAGGTGTGAGGAATAGGGAGAAGACTGGGTGATTCTACTGGGGACAAAAAAAACCCAAAGCTTCCAAATCAGTCATGTTGGACATTTTTATCTTTTTTTAATTCCTGAAAAAAGATTGTGTCAGGGAGAGTGGAATTTAGCACTTTGTAAAACACCATTTTCTCCATGTTTTCTCTCAAGAAGGCAGAGTGTTTGCTGTCAGCTGACCTGGGCTACCTTTTAACTTAGAAAATTTCAACCAGAACAGTTTGGCAGCTTCCAAAAGATGCCAAGGGAGGAAAACATGTGGGTGGTTTGCCCTTGGTAGAACCTTCTTGGCACCTTCTCTTGGAGGAGCTGTAGAGCTTCTGTTTCGAGTGACTGGGAGACTGGCAGGGTTTCCTTCTGGCAGGGATGTGCTTTTTGCTGTCCTCTTGGCAATCCACCCACATTGGCCAGGCTCTGTGCCTTGCAGGCAGAAATTCAGATCGAGCCCTGGTGCTGCAGAGTTGCTTTAGACTTCAAACATCCTGCTGATGCCTCAGCTCGTGGCTGGGAAGAACTTCTCCATCATCACAGAAATGTTGAAATGGAGACTTTGGCAGCCTAAGTTCAAAGTCCTAGGAGAACGCAGTCCCTTATAAAATCTGATTTTGGTTAATACTAGTAATTAATATCACCCCTGCACAGCGACAGTGTTTGAACCTGCTGTCATTGCTTTTGGTGCTTTGCACTGGGGCAGCACGGGATCCAGATTCAAGCTGAGACTGCAGAAATCCCAAAATTTGCCTTCGGTATTGTTTGTTTTCATTTGGGGAAAATTTCTTCCCATTTTGGTGGGAAGCTGCTATTTCTTTTCATTAATTTGCTGCCCTCAGTATGAAGTAGGGTTTCATAAGTTTAGGTACCAGCCCCTGTTGCAAAACACCACTTCAGTGGCCATTTCCAAGCTTATTTGCCACAAATTTCCATAATCTCCTATTAATATTTATTAGAATTGTTAATATAATCTTAGTCCTTGCTGAGTCTCAATCTATATATATCATCTGTCAGTAATACAGATAACAGCCAAAGCCACACCATCTTCATCATCATTGTCACCCACCAGCATGGGACAGTTTCCAAGCTCAGCCATAGCAGGAGACACTTTTGCTCCAGGGCTGCTGGTTCATGAGACCTTGCTGTGAATTATTCAGGAGCTGACTGAACTTCTGTGCTCTGAGCCACAGGATGCTGACAAAAGACCTCACACTCTTCAAAGGACTTCTGTCTGTCCATCAGCATCTCAGTTCTGCTCTGCCCTGAGTCACCTTTGATCAGCTGCTCTTCATCTGGCACTGCTCAGTGGTACTGTTGCCTCTGCAGTTGTGCTGTGGTCACATGGAATAATGATGGGTAAGAATAAAGCTATCAAGACACTCTCTGAAAGAAAATCAGTCGTTTCTGAAGGTGGTACATGCCTGCTCCATCTTTCAGCCCTGCTCAGTGCTTTGTGAAAATGAACCATGTGAATCTTGTGACTCTTTCAAAGGAGTTTCAAAAGCAGCAAAACTGTTTCATTTGCAGAGTAGGTAACGATTGCAAATAAGGCTGAAAACAAAATAATCTGCAAAGAAATTATTTCAGTCTGTGAGAACAATCTAGGAAAGGCTTCCTTTGGATTTTCTTGAAAGCAGCAAGTGATATAAGCAGAACACTGATGAAATAATGTGTATTTCTTCACAAGGTCTTGCATTATCAAAGGAAAATAAATCATTTTTGGTGGATGCTGCTAGCAGAGCCACTAGCCAGCTTCCATATCTGAGTGGAGAATGGTGTGTGCTTGGGCAGGGGGTACCAGAGGGACACGGGGAGTTCTGGCTGTTCCTGGACTGGAGCAGAAGTCAATGCCTCTGCATTCCTGGGCTCTGCAAAGGCAGGGGTCACAGCAAAGGTGGCTCTGTAAGTCCTTTCTGTCCTGTTCAAGTACAGATAGCCAAAGTATCATCATCTCCAGAAAAGATGCTTCTGTATTCACCCACTGCTGCAGGGCTGTGGTTAGAATGCAATTCCAGCTAAACAGGCAAGGCAAAAAAAACCCAAATAAAAAAATCCCAACCCCAAAACCGGTCATTATTGTGATAAATGGAAAAATACATCAATGCTTACTCCCAACTAAATGTAAAAATCTGCCATGCAAGAAGCCTGAGCCATGGGCTCCTGGCAAACTCAGAGGAATCCAGGTGTGCCTGTGTTCTGCAGCCACACTCACAGCTTTGTTACAGATCTGCCAAGTGAGCTGGGACACCCTGCCTTGAACCAGGGCTGCTCCACTCCTGTTTGGGGAGGCACATGTTATAATTGATTTAATTCTGTGGAGTGCTGAGCATCTGCTGCTCCCACTTTGAAGGCTGTGATTGCCTTCCCTGCACTGTGATTTTGTTTAATTCCCTTCCCTGCTGCTCTCTGGTATGTGCTGTATGACCCAACGCTTGTGTCCAGTTTTGGGATCAGGCCAACAGAAGAATTATCCAGTTCACTGGTTCATCTGTCCGAGTAGCCCAAAATGCCAGACAATTAGTCCACTAAGTGGAGGCAGCAGGAGTCTCAGACCATTCCTAGTGTATATTTATTAATTGATCCATTAATAACAACAACATACCACCCTTTTGGAGCACAGAGCTTGGCTTTTGCATCTGACGTGCTGTGGGATCAGCACTGCCAGGGGATGGACGGACTGGACCCTTCCCTGGGGATTTTAGCAGTTAATCATTACCATAAGAGAGCCCAGAAAGATTGCTGTTTTGCTGAGATAAAAGGAGAAAATGAGCACAGTGCATGTTGAGGAATAGCTGACAAGGCTGTGCAGTCCCTGTTTCAAAGAACTTTGTCAGCCCTTAAAGTCACTGAGGGCTCAGCAGGAGGAGCCCGTGCTTGTGCTGTGCCATACCTGCTCCTGAAGCAGGTAAATGGGGAATAACAGATGAACCTCACCCTGGTGGCTCTTCCTTGTGCATTGGTATCAGCTCTCTCCTGGGGAGCACTGAGCAGAGGCTGATGGATGTGTTACAGTGTTCTATGGGTGTGAAGCCCCATTTCTGTTTTCCTGAGGCAGCACAAACCTGGGAAGGGCAGCAAGCCTGAAACCTCTCGTGTGCCAAGGAAGAAGCTGCAGCTTGGACAGGCTGGGGAAGGGACAGGCTTGGACAGAAGGGAAGAGCAGGCTTTTGATTTTGGGTGGATGAAACAACTGTGTGTAGTCACAAGCTGAGCAGTAGAGCAGCCAAAGCAGATGTTCAGTGTTTTACACTGTCGCTGGATGATAGTCCAGGTTTTCCTAAAACTACGGACACAGAATTTCCTCCACTTGTAGCCAAAGCAGACAGCAGTGCACACGGTTGAACTGAATTCGTGTCTGTGGAAGAGGCAGTGTGATAGACTGGGACAAAAAACCTGGGCATGAAGAAGCCCCAGGGCAAGAAAAGGGACAGAAGAGTCCAACAGTGGAAGATGCACATGGAAAACTCACTGGAAATGTTCAATGCCAGGTTGAACAGGGCTTGGGAGCAACCTGGTCTAGTGAAAGGTGTCCTTGTCCATGGCAGGAGGGTTGATGGCAGATGATCATTAGGGTCCCTTTCAACCTAACCCATTCTTCGATGGCACCAGTGTTACTCTGACCTGGTAGAGAGCTGTGGAATTAGTGTGGAGGGTTGTTGGTCAGTGTATATGGTATGATGATAATGACAATGAGATTCTCTTGGGAATCCAGTCATTCTGATTTCATGGTAGAAGTGTAAAGGTTGGATTTTAAATATAAGTTTATATTGAACAAGAGGACAGAGAGATACAAGTTTTACTGAACTACTGCTTATTTCATGAGCACCATCAATCCTGAGGTTGATTCAGGGATTCTGTGGAAAGAATGATGTACAGTTGTGTATCTATAGATTTGTTATTACTTAGTGTAACATAATATACTGTACTGTGTGACGTAATATCTGCACTTACATAATCTAAGCACACACACAGAGGTTAAATTAAGGCTACATAGAGAATATATTTTTAAACTCTGCATAGCAGCCTTAGTGTTCTTGTAATGCAGCATTTGGGGTATGATGTGGCCCACTGACAAGCACTGGTCATTATTTTCACTGCTGTCAGTGGTGGTACAGATAAAAATTGGATCCATGGGGCTGCTCTTCCTTATGTCTCCCAGATGTAGGTGCAGAGCTCCTTCAGCTCCCTGGGATTGTTTTGTGATGTTTAATTTGCCTCGGTTTTCTCTACTCCTTCACTTAGCCAGTTTTTCATTTCAGCACTGAACTGCACCACTGTGGCTTAGGTTCACTGTTAAAGGATCTTTAGAAAAGTGTCAGGACAGTAAATGGGAGCAGAAGTTTTGCATTTTCAAAGGGAGGGAGGTCAGCAGGGATGGCCCTGAAGTCTTGCATTATGTTGAATTATTTCCTCTGTCCATTACAGAGGCACAAGTAACAGTTTGTGTGAGCCCAGCTCCATTCTCTCACTTGTTTTATGGCTTTTCAGTGTTCTCAGCCCTGTTCTCCCGTGCAGAAATCTGTTACTTGTGTAAAAGGGTCACATTTTTCCAAGATGCACATATCAGAACTGGGCAGGCTTAACCCTTGAAGCAACTCCGGTTCTTAAGAATCTCTGAAAAGACCAGATGGAGTTTATGCAAAAAAAAAAAAAAAAAAAGCAGTAACTGTGCTAAAAAGAAATGTTTTGCATTTGCAGCTTGTCCAGATGGATTCTTTGGGGTTGACTGCCACCAGGTGTGCAAGTGCAAGAATGCTGCTGGCTGTGACCACGTGCTGGGCTCGTGCCGCTGCCTGCCGGGCTGGCTGGGAGAGACCTGCGAGCAGCGTACGTACACCAAACCCCCAAACCTCCCCTGGCACTGCGGGCTGATGCCCTGCCAGGGTACACTTTTAGATAGGTCACGTTCCTTCCCAGTGATGCCAAAAAAGGGAACAATTTTTGGTGGCTCTGTAAAATTATCAGCTCTTTTTTTGTTGTTTGTTTTTTAACTCGTCAAACATGATGAGCATCAGGTTTTAAATAGCAGAGCTTCCTCCTGCCGTATGACAGCTCTCTGCTTTTCATTTTTGTGTGGCATTAAGAGATTAAATGTTGTGTATCTGTTTCTGGTGTATCTCCTCTAATTATCAATTACAAAGTGACAGATTACAAATGTGCAAAGTGGAAAAATCAGAGCTGGGACTATTTTGTTATTTGAGTGTGACAAAATAGTTTTTTAAATTATTATTAGAAAATTTATTTGTTTTAAAATAATTGTTAGCTTCCTAGATGTACACAAGTATGGATTATCCCACAATTTTTAAGCTAACAAATGCTTGTGTGTATACATATATAAAATTGGCTAGTCTGAGAAAATTTTCACTACATTTCATGGGAAATTAGGTTATTTTCTTTAGCTGCATGGCATTACATCTGGAGATCACTGAGCCTATTTGCAAAGTTTAGCAAATAAGTAGGGGTTTTTTCAAGGTTTTCAGGTTTTAGCTTCTCAACTTCCTTGTTTTCCTTTAGGATGATGTCATGGTCTAAGCTTCCTTTTGAAAATATGAGTGCTGTCTGCAGGGCTGAGGTGTAGAGCTGAGCTCCAGTGCTGCTTCACAATGAGCCAGCTCTGTTAGGGAACACTTCTTTAATCCATAGCTTGTGGCTTTCTGCAACAGAAAAGTGGTTTAATTTAGAAAATAGAGAGAAATCTGGCTTGTATTGAGACAATTCTGTCCTCTGGCCACACCCTATTTTAACATCAGCCCTGTTTGAGGGCAGTGCTTGTTCTTCATAATATTTTTCCCTCATTTGCCCCCACCACTCAACACAGCCCATCTTCTGAGAAGGCTTCTCCTGCAAAGTCCCCTGCTCTTTTGTTTACAGGTGGGTCAGTTCTGCTGAATCTTCCCAGTTTTAGACATTTTCCCTAACATCCCACCACTGCAGTCCTTTTTGCCTCCTCGTGCCCTCCCATAGGAACACTTGGCTCTCCATCTTCTACCATCTGAAGATGCTGGTGGTAATACACCCTTTTTCAGTGTAGATAAATGGAGTGACCAGAGAATAAAAGCAGACCAGAGCCACACAGCCATCCCACAGATCAGAAAAGATGCTTCTGAGCAGGGCAGGGTTTGCTTATTGGTCACAGCCCATTTTTCCTGTCGAGCCACAGCGTTGGCTGTCACCTTGCCCCTTCCCCAGTCCTTAGCATTAGGGATGGGAAGCTTTGTTACATATTTCATTAATTTCAATTAAGAAATGCAGCTCCTTGTCCATGGCCCCTGGTGCCCCCCTCTACTCACATTAGGAAAAAAAAAAACCTATTTATTATCTTGTGCCAGAGCCATTAGAGCTTTGTGCTGGGCTGATTTATTCCTCCTGCTGGTGAAGGTGCCAAAGCCTCCGAGGCCTCTGTGAGTGAGAGAGAGAGGTCAGTTAACAGTGCAGGGTGTCTCCTCCTTTTCTCTTGGCTAAGTGAGGGATCTTCATTATGATTTTACAACTCATCCACATTGCTCCAAAGCTGCTCAGAGTAAGGGTGGGAGCTCAGCACTCCCCATCCTCCCGGGGTGTTTAATATTCACCTTGCCTGTTCCTGGGACCCGCCAGCTCCAGCAGCTGGAAGGACAGCACTCGTGTGGAAGTAATCAGATTGCAGGCAATGTGCTGGAGGATATTGAGGAATAATTTTGGCATCATGGGATTTGAATTGATCCTAAGCCAGCCATGCAGTGTGTTTTATACTCTGCTATCTAATTACAGGCAATACGGACAGTGATGCCTTTTGTTGGAGCTGCCTAATGCTTTCCATTACCAGACCATGGGTTTCAGTTGTTTGAAAATGAATTATGTTAATCTGGGGTGAAATCTGCCAAGCAAGCTCTGCCTGAGCTTCAGTTTGTGCTCGGAGATTTTATTTGGGGATTTTTTTGAGTGTCCACCTGAGGTGTTTTAGGTTTCCAAGAAAGAGGCTTAGGAAAAGTATGCTGCCTATTCTTTTTTTTTCTTTTTTCTAAATAAACTCTTTCACTGAGTTCTGTGACACAGAAGTGAGGACCTGGCATTTGGCATTTCTTTGTGATAGAGATGTAATCTTCCTTTCTGGATACTCGCTCCCTGTAAGTGTTCAAGGCCAGGTTGGATGGGAGGAGCAACCTCATCTAGTAGTGGCATCCCTGTTCATGACAGGGGAGTTGGAACTTGATGATCTTTAGGATCCCTTCCAGCCCAAACCCTGCTAGGATTCACTGCAAATTCATCCAAAGTTTGCAAACTTAAAAAAACCCAACCAAACCCTCCAAAAATCTCATGTTGCATATGGTCTGTAGCAGATGTGCACAATTCAACATCTGAATTTTGCCATAATTCTGTCAGTACTAAACATGCCTCTTTCTGAAGCTGTTGGGGCTCAGCAGAATCTTCACTGAAGTGGTTCCTTGTGGTAAAAAAGAGACCATGCTAGTTTGAAAAATAAGTGACTACAGAAAGATTGGCTCTGCCAGAGGCACTGGTAACAGGGGTTTGACATTTCATGGTGTGTGAGCACTTGACTTTGCAAATTCCCTGTTCTTTAAAAGCTAAAGCTTCATTTTGTGGGGAATAATCCACAGAAGTTGCTTGAAAACAAAGCTACTGGACACCCTATAGAACATGAGAGCCCATCATTTGCCTGTGCTCCTGGGCACTGTTGATGGCTGTTGACTTCTAGTCTGGAAAAGAAGTCTCCAGTTTCATGTGTTCCTTACTCTGCATGCAAAAAGGGATTTTAAAGACTGCAAACAAATAAATCCTCATCTTGCAGAGGAAGGACACGAAGAGGAAAATTTTGAACCAGGAAAAAGTCTGCTAATTTAAACCTTTGGATTAAGTCTTTCCTGTTCTCTCATCATGAAGATAAAAGAAAAGGCCCACGGATATTTGTGCGTTCAGTTGTGGAACTTCATGAAGTAGCTTAAATATATCACTTTTTTTCTTAATCTTCAGAAAAGTACTTTAAAAAAACCCATTTGTATCTACCCAGTAGAATAGTCAAAATTTTCTTCTCCAGAAATTTCTGCTTTCTTACCAGAATTTTCACTGAAACACTATTGTCTTTTTGGTAAGTGTAACAAGAGCTTTGCACACATACTCCAAAAACCTCACACAAACCACTGGTAACAAGTTAGGGGATCTGGTGATGAGCTGGTTTTTCCTTTGGCTGGGTTGTGCTGTAGTTCTGGTCTGTATTGTGGAAATACTTAGTTCTGCTCCTAAAAACTGAGCCAGAGCTCTGTAAGATGTGCTGAACTTTTTACTTGGCATCCAAGCTTCATTTGCAGAACAAACTTTTAGCTGTGATGGGACTGAGCTCCTGCTCTTTCTTGTGGTTTCAATGTGGACAGTGTCCAAGCGATGACAAGAAAGAACACTGTGGAAAAGAGGTCCTGGGAGAAATGGTGTCTGAGAACCAGGCTGGGGAGCTGGAAGCCCTCAGATGGGGAGAAAAGGGCTGAGAATGGGTCAGAGACTGTCAGCCAAGTTCACCTCCAAGATCAAGGTGGTTTCACACCTCCCTTCTGTCCCCAGGGACTTGTTCTCCCAGAGTACTACATCATGTTCACTGACACCCTGAAAGGCAGAGAGGTTTGGGTGAAAATTCACTGTTTGGCTGTGAAACCTGGAAGATGTCACATTCAGTGAGTGCAGGACACTCTCCTGGATCAGGGATCCAGGCTTTTTTTGCGTCTCCAGTGCACGCCAGAAGTGCTACAGGGATGAGAGGCTCTGACAGGAGCCCCTGCAATGCAGAACAAAAACCGTGCAAGGAGGCGATCCAGCTCCATCAACCCTCTTTGTATTATTTTGGATGATAACTGAAGAAAACAGGGTAGCAGACCTGTCTGTTTTCCACCATTCAGAGCTATCCAAATCTCCAGTGCAAGGGAGACTGCAGGAATTTTATCACTGCCATTTTTCACGGGCAGCAGCGCTGAAAGAGGAGCGTTTGCTTGCAAGATGACTGCGTTAAGTTTTCACCTGGGAGCCAGCTGCTTAACCAAACTCATTGAAAATATCACCCCTCTCTGACCAAAGAATGAGAGTCTGGGTGAGCAGAGGCATCCAGCTGTGAAAAATGAACACTGAAAACAATGAAGTTGTCAGTTCTCTTACCAGGATGCAAATAAATACTGGGGTTGTCAGGCTGGTGGTTCTGCTGGACCATTAGTTTAGCACAAAGACATTCTGCAGAGCAGGGGCTGGCAGCTGATCCATCACCCCCTGTGATCCAGCCCCTCGATAGAAACCTCATCAGAAAGGGCTGTGATTCATATTTTTAAGCCACATTATTATGTTAAGCTTTCATAAGACACATTATCTCTAAACTGCGAGTGTTGCAGAGCAGTTCCAGTCTATGTGATCTTAATTGGCAGAATATTTTTTTTCAAAATACCTTCTGCAGTTCATGTATTGGCTGATATTGTGGTGGACTTGGCAGTGCTGAGTTAACAGTTGGACTTGATGATCTTAAAGGTCTTTTCAAACCTAATGATTCTATTACTCTATCTAGAGTCAGACGTGGTTAATATTTGGGGGTTTGTATATTTATGTGTGTGTGTGTATATATATATATATATATATATATATATATATATATATATATATATATATATTTTCCAGGAATGGTGAAGTCACCATTCCCTGAAGTGTTCAAAGAATGAGTAGACACAGCACTTTGTGATTTGGTTTAAGGATCAGGAAGGTATTAGGCCAAAGGTTGGACTGATGATCTTGGAGATCTTTTCCAGCCTTTATGATTTTATGTGGACTTAGGCACCCTTACGATGTGAAAAGTGTCATCAGAGCACAGCTCCAACCTGATTTCCCTGGCACTGGCTTGTGTCTCGGGTTTGCTCTGCGCAGTGCCTCCTTGGATGCTTCCTGATGGTTTTATGAAATTCTCTCACTGCAGCCTGCCAGGAGAACAGCTATGGGCCGGGCTGCAGGAGCACTTGTCACTGTCACAACGGAGCTCTCTGTCACCACGTAACCGGGACGTGCCTTTGTAGCCCAGGCTGGAAAGGAGCCACCTGCCAAGAAGGTACAGTCAGAAATTCAAACCCCTGCCTATGGATTATAGGAGGGAAAAGTAAAACCTGTGTTTGGGGAAAGCTCAGTGGTGTTTTAACTCTCAGCTCATTGCCCTGTGTTGTCATTGGGTTTGTATCCACAGTGACGTGAGCTGGTCCATTAAATTAATCCGTGACATCGTGATGTAGGATCCCGGTGTGCACAGGGCAGGAGGGTGAAACAGCCATAAACTGGAAAGAGAGCTGATTTTGAGGGCTGGTGAAGGGAAAAAAGGTCCATAAAACTCCCAATTATGATGCTGAAATGCAGCTCTGTTTCTTTTCTCTGGGCTGCTTTACTGTCCCATGCACCAGACTGATCCTTGGCATTACCTTGCGCTGTTCCAGACAGAGCCTAAATCCAGAACATGTGAAAGGCATCGAGCCTTGCAGCCTTGGCTATCAGAGCCAGACATGTGGCTCAAACAGAGAGCCTTGAGAAGAGGCTGGCAAAGAAAGGCTGCACTGTGGCTTGCACTGCACATCCTAATCGGTGCATCCTAGGCACTAGGAAAAGTCTGTCCATCCCTGTTGCAGAAGGCTCCTTGTTCTGTGCCTTCCCCACGAGGTCCCTGGGGTGTCAGGAGTACCGTGGAGCTGGGAATGCTGCTGTGGGTGCTCCTGGGTGAGCTGGGATTTGGAGTCAGCACCTGCACTTAGAGGCTGCTCTTCAGCATCCCAAGAGGATTGTTAGGGAAAGGGGATGGAAGCTGGCACAGGTAGAGTAATATATAAATTTAGTGCATTCCCCTTTTAAAACTTGATATGAAGAGGTCTTTCCATGAAGGATTTAAAAATTGGGAAGGCACCAAACTGTTCTTGATGACATGTTAGGCATGACCTAAATTTTTCTGTTTTGTCCACAGGCCACAAATACAAAACCAAAGCAAAAGTTACAAAATCTGTTTCAAACACACCTTTTCAAATTTATGTTTGGGGGTTTCTTTTCTCTTTGAAGTGAGGAGGTAGAATAATTGTGTGAGGCTGGGGGAATCATCCTCTGGTGCCTATGCTTTTCCAAAGTGAGAGCTTGCTCCTGTTACTGTCTTCAAGAGGTTTCACTCTGGCACATGGCAGAGGTGTGTAGTTTTTTGCCAAAAAATTGGGTTCTATCCATAGGAACTGGTTGTGATGGGAATTAATAAACTTGCTTAATTAAAATTAGGTAAATGGTGAAATGTCAGGCAGCTGTGGGCAGCAGGATCAGTTAGAGAAGGAGCTGTGATTTTAAAAGGACTGTAAAAAGAAATTCTGGGAACAGGGAAATCAAGAACTGCGCTCCCCGGTGTTGAGAAAGCTGGAAGGAACCAAAAAAATGGATTTTGTAGGTACAAACAGAAAGTCTCAAGGTTGTCTGGTGGGTCACTAGTTCACTTCATCACCTATTTTGTTCCCCCACCAGTTGTACATTGGTTGGAGTAATTCCTTATCAGTCATGTCCCCATTTCTGCTGGTTGTACCTCCCACAGCATCCTCCAGGGCGAGAAGGGCTGTGAGATGGGAGAGGTGGTGTTGAGCCTGTGTCCTTCTCCTGCACTTCCTCACGGAAGGTTTTCCCTGCCTCCCTTCGCAGCCTGTCCTCCGGGGTGGCACGGAGCCGGCTGCCTGCAGCGCTGCCTGTGCCACGGCCAGGCCACCTGTGACCCTGTGAGCGGCGAGTGCCAGTGTCCCCAGGGCTGGACGGGGACAGCCTGTGAGCTGGGTGAGTCTCCCCACCTCCTCCACCTCTCCAGCGCCTCGGTTCAGTCACTCTGCAAGGAAATCCCCAGTTATGGTGGGGTCTGGTTTGAGACAGCCCAGAGGAAAAAGGAGGCAGAACAATGGAAAACACCAGGTGGGGAGAGGTTGAAAAAGCTGGGGTTGTTTAGTCAGAAGTGAGAAGACTGAGGGGAGACATGAGGCTTGAACATATCCGTCGTGGTGGAAACTTGCTGGGCAGGGGAGAGGAATAAGCCATTCTCTGCCCCTTGGGAACAGGGAAGATAGGTAATGGTCTCCATTTAAAGAGAAAAAAAGAAATACTTAAAAGAGGAAAATGATGTGTTTCTAGAGAATTTTGCCAAGGGAGGCTTCAAAATTTCCTTCACTGAAGGTTTTTAGGCCCAGTTTAGGTGGCTCATCATATTGCAGAGACATGAGGGAGTTCCTGCTGGGGTTGCTCCAGCCTGGTTCCCCATCAGTCTCCCCCATCCCGTTTCAGAGTGTGGGGACGGGCAGTTCGGAGAGGGCTGTGAGCAGAACTGCAGCTGCCACCACGGGGTGTGTGATGTGCCCTCAGGGAAGTGCCTGTGCCGCGCTGGCTGGACTGGGGACCGCTGCGATGTTGGTAAGGGCAGCTCCTTCTGCAAATCCTTCATTTTAACCACCAGCCAGTTCTGCCTGTTTTCTGGTTTGTATCTTAATTTTCCAGTGTTCTGCAGGCCAATTATGATTTATGCCCTCTCACCCCAGCTCAGACCCACAGGCAGGTCTCTGCCCAACCGTGCCCTTGTCCAAATCATTTTATCTCCTCCTACCTCTGTTCCCTGCCTGCTAAGAAAATGAAGGTGTTTCTCTACCTTATGCACACAAGGAAGAACACATGGAAGTGAGGGAGTTTTAAGGAGAATTTGCCAGATCAGCCACCTGCTGCTGAGTGTCTGTGGGTCACTGAGGGCAGCTCAGCAAACTGGACTGTGATAGTTCAGATGTACAGATCTTGCACATGACCCAGGTTTGACACAGCTGTTTGGCATGCTTAGAGCCCTCTGAATCCCTGAAATGGGGACTAGTTCTCACACACAGGTGACTAAAAACACGCTTTCAGCTCAACCACTGAGGTGCTGTGCTTTTACCCAGCCACAAGCAGCTTTCTGAGGTCTCCTGAGGCACTGAGGACTCTCAAAGCCTCAGCCACCACTGCGACCTGTAAAGCCTTCTCAGTGCCCACCTCCCTTTCTCTTTGGTCACTTTGCAGGGACTCGGGAGGTGGAAGCAGTTTGTGGGCATAGTTCCCACTGTTCAAACAGCTGTCCCTGGGTGCGTAGTTGTGTCAAAGCAAACAGCATCACCCTCTCTGTGGACCCCATCTGGATTTGTACTCCAGCTGTGGCTACATCATTGCAAACTTTCCTGTGCAGGCTCATTAGCAGTCAGCCTTAAATGCTTTTAATACTTTTAATATCTTCTCCTTCACTGATATTTTCTGGCCACGTAGTCTGCTAAGTGTACTCCTGAGCAGGAGCTCAGGCAAGAAGGATCCTTGGATTGCCAGTGGAGCTGCTCCCCCCGCAGCAGGTAGAATGTGTCTCTCTCTGCTTGCCCCCAGCCTGCCCGCCGGGATTTTTCGGCCAGCGCTGCGAGGAGCGATGTGACTGCGCCCACGGCCGGTCCTGCCACCCCCAGACCGGAGCGTGTCACTGCCAGAGGGGGTGGCGAGGGAGGCACTGTGACAAACGTGAGTGAGGGGAGGCTGCTCAGGTCGGTGCGCGCGTTCCCCCCAAATCCAGAGCTCTCGGTCACGGCCGGGTGCTTTCACATACCTGGCGGGGATGGGTGCAGCGGGTCCGTGGAGGGGGTGGCTTTGTCCTGTCCTGCTGGCCCTGACAGGGTTGGTGTCCCCCCAGCCTGCCTGCCGGGCCGCTACGGAGCGGGATGTGCCCAGCGGTGCCGCTGTCCCCCGGGAAGGCCCTGCCACCACCTGACGGGCGCCTGCGGATGTCCCCCGGGGTTCGCCGGCCACGGCTGCGAGAAGAGTAAGTTTGTTACCGCAACACAAATACTTCCCTTGTCAATTAGTTAGTAAATTGATGTCTTGAATAAAAACATGATGGTGTGATGCCCGAAGAGGGAGGAGATGACAATCTGACAGGAGGGAGGATGGCTGAGGGCTGCTTGTCCCTCACCCAAGTGGTTTGGCCAGCTCTGAGCTCCGTGCCAGGCACAGTTTCAGCTCCTGGGGTTTGCAAGGAGCAGCCAGGGCCTGAACTGGACCCAGATAGGTTGAGGATGTGCCACTGGTGCCCGGCCCCTGCCCACAGCCAGCACTGTGCTGTCAGTAAACCAGCAGCTCAGCTTTTGTTGGCCTTGCCCCTGTGAGAGGCCGTCTATTCCTGCTCTCAGAAGGGAAAGAACATTATTTGGCTTTGCTTAGCATGGAGTTTGGTCCCCCAGAGATGTCTTTGGAAGCAGGCTCCTTCTCTGACCCCAGCTGCAGCACCCTGACTTCGTTCCTCCCTACAAAACTTTGCCTGAGCCCTGCTTTAGCAAAAAGAGAACCAGCAATAAATAAGAATTGAAAGGATTGACATCGATGTCCCACACTCTCCACCAAAGGACTCTGAATGCTGACCCACAACCAGGGCAGCTGAATGGAAATGAGATGTAGGAATTAAATGTGGAAGGTCCAAAACCTGTAGGCAATGTAGCTGTCAGCAGGCAGAGTGAAACCTGTGGAGATGTTGATGTCGCAGCAGCTTTGCAAGTTCAAACTCTCTGCAAAAGGCAGAATGTCTTTATCCTGGTCCCCTGGGAATTACACTGTTATTTTAGTCAATTTTACCTGACATTTCCCTATGATTTTTTTTCTAGTGACAAGAAAATTGTATCTGGCCCTTGACAGTTGGGCACAAATTGACTGAACAAAACAAAATCAAGCAGTCAAGTAACCCCCAAGTAAATGTAATAAATCCAAAGTCCCGGAGGAGAGCGTCATTTCATAGGCAGGGATTTTATTTAATAGATTTCAGCCCGCTCTTTGTTTGAGTGCTATATTTACCAAGACAAATTTAATTTATTGGTTTGCATTTCTTCCTCCCAAAGCTTGTCCACCGGGCACGTATGGGCAGGACTGTCACGGGGTGTGCCAGTGCTCAGCTGAGAATCAGAAATGTCACCCTGTCACCGGCCACTGCTCCTGCAGCCCGGGCTACCACGGGCCCCTCTGCCACCTCCGTGAGTATTTTTGGGGGTTGCTGCTATTCTGACAGAGGGCTGAGTCCTGCAGGAGCATCTGCTGGTGCTTTGGGTTCATCTGTGTCAGTACAGCGGTGACTGAGAGAAGTAGAGGTTAATTGTAGTATAAAAGTCATAGTGTTACAAGTAAGTGATGGTATAAGAAGTAAGCACAGGGTGGGTAAATTTACACTAAAAGTAGTAGTTGTATTATTGCAAGGAATTAAATTTTTAAAACATTTTCTAAAAAAGTTCATTAATAGTGTTAATTCAAAAATGTAATGAATCCAATTGTTCAAATTAATTTTTAAAACCCCCAAATTGTCACCCCAGGACAACCAGCTAAATTCTTTCCAATTTCATGCCACGCTAAAGAATTTCAAGATCATTCTTTGCATTTGCATCTCCCAGCTACACCTGGATATTGCGCAGCTCTCTCATTTCCAAATACCAAGTCCAAAATACTTCCCGAAATCTCTGCGTGCTCAAGTAAGGACAAATGGTTATGAGAAAACAACAAGCTGAAATTGGCAATAAATCCAAGTGATTCATAAAGTCCTTTCAGTTGCAGAGCCTTCTGAGGAACAATCAAATTAAACCAACTGTTACTCTGGATTGAAAAATGGTGACTAGTGTAGAGGACAAAATGCCAACTGGCCCAATGCTCCATCATAAAAAATATTCCCAGATCCACATGGCTCATGCCGGTATTTTAGGACATCTGTAAAGTTGTTTCTGTTGGAATGTGGCAACTGATAAGAAACACACACCAAAGCAGCCAATAAAGGAGACAGTTAATTACCTTTTTATTTACAACTTTAATTTTGGTTTTACTCCCTGGCTTGTAATAGTCTCATTTTGAGGAGAAAGAAAATGGGGGGGAAAAAAAAAAAAAAAAAAAAAAAAAGCTGTTGTCTTTCTTGCTCAGGTTTTCTCTTTTTGGCAAGTGCTGATTTCCCTTTTTTGGAAATCCAGCACAGCTCTGTTTGGCTGAATTGCTTTTTGGGGTGACAGTTTGGATACAAAAGCCAGCTGTAACATGTGCAGCCCTAGTAAGAGTTAAACCAGTGTTTTATTTCTTGAGCAGAAATAGAAGAAAGACTCGCTTTAGAGATGGGCCTTTGTATTGCCATCACGTCATCACAAGTTATTCTTTAAAATATAAATTATAAATAAAATACAAAGGATTGATTCTGTCCTCCTTTGTGCATCAGTTTTTGCTGTGAGTGAGATCGAAATCTTGCCTTCAACATCAGGGCTGGAGCCATCTGGATCCATTATGCATTAGATTATAATAAATGTTATAGTAGAGCAGTAGTGGAGATCAGCTATTTAACAGGATCATTTAAAAAGACTTAATCATGGTCAGCCTATTACTTTTATGTAGCAATTTCTCAGTAGTCATTACCTGTGTGTGTAGCACTAAATCTCTGTAGTTACAGTAAATGTCCTCGAACTTACTTAGATACTTCAGGTTTTATTTCAGAATTTTAAAGTTTAAAGCATTAACAATTACACTGAAGCTCTGATAGAAGAGATACAAAAAGATTGATTGCGAAATAAAATCTGTGTTTTGCTGCATTCAGGGGGGATTTTTGCCATGGATTTCTGTGTAGCTGGCATTAAACCTATAGAGTATGAGATTTGAGATTTCATGGTGTTTTGTACTCTTGAGATTCCAAAAATATACCGCAAATTCTTAAACACAGGTTTGTTAGATATTTATTGGAGGAATAATGGAATGGTGGAAGTTCACAGAAAGAGAAAAATACTCATCTGTGTTGGTGTTTTTCCTGTTGTCCCCTGTGCCACTCTGAGCATTGCATTGACAAACACAAAAATAGAAGGAAAACAGTTAAAAGTGAGTTATTTTTAGGTTTAGATCGGTGGAGGGAGAGATTGTGGGCCTGATTCTGAAGTGGCTGACTGAAAACCAAGGATAGCTCACGTGACTTCGGTGGGGATACTCCAAGTTCCTGCTGTCCTCACTGCAGGGAAAGCTGGGGCTGCTCCAGGGTGAAGAAGCTCTTGATAGAATATTAAAACCAGCACAGGGAGCCGCTCCCAAACGGGCTCTGGTCCAGTCAACATGTGGTTGGATGCTGCTGGAAACAGTTTCTGGCAACTGATGCTATATTTATAGTACAGTGAAAAAAGGTTCAAGAAAGTATCTATAAAAGGTGTAGTTGGCTGGGAAGTCAAATTTCCAGGAGCCAAGAGCAACGGGGCTTTCATGTTCTCAAATTTTGGAGTGAGGAGCTGAAACAGTCTCTTGGCAGGGTCCAGAGGAAGCAGACAAACTAGCAATAATGTTCCCATCACTTGTCCATAACTTGGTGGATGGGCAGATCGACTTGTTAAAATGAATAAAAAGCAATAAGTGGTGGTGAAATGATTTAAAAAAAAATCATGTTATGTTTCTGTGACATTGACTGGTCTGGGGGCACCCAGAAGCCAGAAAGATCTCACCAGCTTCACCTCAAGCTTAGGTGACAGGATGTGTCAGAAGGGATTATTTGACAGTGCAATGAAGAGCATTGGTCAGAAAAGCCTCCGTGTGTGCAATTGCTATGAAAAGATTTAGGAGCTCTTGGTCATGACAAACCCACTCAAAGCAGAAGTAAAATCAGGAAATGAGGTGGAAATCTGGCTGCCACTCTTTTGTTCGCAGAAAAAACTTAAGTCAGAAGCACAGGAAACTGTTAAATTAGAAAATGTCTTTATGAGATAACTGGTGGTGCAAGAATAGCCCTCTTTACAAAGGCAGAGCCTACTGAACTGGTGAGACATGGTGCAAATTGCCCTTGTTATCTGCATCAAAATTCTTCTGCAAAGTACTAACAGATGAGGTGGCCCTGTTACTGATCCTGTGCACGTTGCAGCAGCTGAACTTGCCCTGCCTGTGCTGCTCTTTCTCGAACCAAAATACAGGGAATACTGCAAGGGCAAATAATTTGGTAAGGAGGGAAATACTGCATCCCTTTCAGTAATGGAGCAGCTACTGCTAGCCTTGAGCTAAGGAATAACTCTGATAGCTTTTCCAGGGAGAAGCAGCATCTTTGGGAGTCTGGGAGACAGAATTTAAAAAAAGGGAAAAATCCGAATGATAACCAAAAGGAAAAGGAGGAGGAAAAGAGAAGCTCACATAGAGAAATTAAATCATTGACTTTGGACGAGTCCTTAACTTCAAGTCTTGGTGGGAATGAAGCAGGGGTCCTCCTTGATGCCAGGGCTTGCACGTGAAAGAGATTTTGCGTCCTGGCAGATGGAAGCACGGATGACAGAGCATTCATTGAGGAAAATCTGTGGTTGAGGAGGGCTGGGGGAGAGTATTTGCATGTTATAAAAGTGTGTATCTGTTTAGTCCTGATGATCTGCTATCCTGGTTTGAGCAGAAGCCAGCATTCAGTTTTATTTTAAAAGGCACCCCTTCAAAGCTTCCCCATAAGCTCTCCCTTGCTATTGAATAGTTCAGAAAAGCCAGAGATTTCTCCAGCCACTCAGGCCATGCTTTCATGCCTTTAGGAAAGAGAAAATACGTGAAGTTATTTATGCACAGATTGCAGGGGATCTGTTGCTTGGAGACATGAGCAAATATATTTTCAACCAGTTTCCAAAGTAGCCATAGACTTTCCTTCTGCCAGGGAAGAGAAGGAAGGGACGAGCAAAGAAATGGCATCTAGAGGTAGTAGCACAAGTGGAACTGTTGGATGATGATCATGCTGCTCAAGCACCAGCTACTCCTTCTTCCAGTACACTGGAAAATTAGGAGAATAACCTGCATCTCCAGAGTTCAGTGGTGGCACACTGGAGGTTCAGTGGTGCATATGCCCAGCAGCTCTGCCCAGCTCTTTCCCTCAGTTCCAAGCTCCATCGCTCTAAAGATCATCCTGAAGACGTAAGCCAAACGTGGCAAATGCATTTACATATTCCTGATCTCTTGTTCAATTCTCCTTGAACTTTAGCTGTCCAGCAAAAAACCAGAAATCCTCACTACCACCTGGAAAACCTCTCCATGGACAGTTTGTTGCCACATAACACTGGCCCAGCAATTCATCCGGGCGTAATGATTCTTCTGGTTCTTAGAAAATACAGCTGCTTTTTTTCCCTGAGAGAATTTTCTGGCTTTGCATTTCAATAATGTTCCTCCTGTATCTATCTTCTGAGAAGGTGTCTTCTGAAATTCTGTGTTGCTGTCCTGTGCACATTTTCCTGGTCTTCCATCCGCAGGGCTGGAAGGGAACTTAAAGTTCATCCACCTCTAGCCCCTGCCACGGGCAGGGACACCTTCCACTATCCCAGGTTGCTCCACGCCCTTCCAGTCTGGCCTTGGACACTTCCAGGGATGGGGAATCCACGACCTCTCAGGGCAACCACTAACAATGCCAGCTCCAATTTGGGAAGGAGTAGATTATAGAGGAAGCAAACTTTCTCCAACTTACACATTTTTAGGAGACATGACCTGCCCCATATCCATAAAACAGCTGCTAAAAGAGGCAGAGGTGGCTCACAGCTTCTCACTGTCTTGGGCAAACTAGATGGCTGCTGCCCAAAGGAAGAGGGAGAATGATCCAATCTCTCCTTCTGTCTAAGAGGGAAAGAGGAAATAGGTTCATTTAGAACAGAAATCCCAAGAGGAAAATCTCTGTAGAACAGGGCTTGCTTTTCTTGCTTCTGTCATATGTGGGGAAGGGGGGAGCACAGAGCCAGGAGCAGCAGCACTCAGTCCAGCTCTCCAGGGGTTTGACATTACAACTAGTGCTGTCCCAAGGGCCACATTGTCCAAAGCAGCCATCTGCTCCTCAATGCCTACTCCTGACCCTCTGGAAGTGAATAATACTAGAAAATGAAAACCAAACTTCGACTGAAAGCAACAAAGTGTTTATGACATGAAATACAATGGGCCCAGTAGCAACCTAACCTAATTGCTGGGTGTTTTTCTTTTAAAACAGGGTGTCCAAAAGGCACTTACGGTTCAAACTGCCAAAATGCCTGTAAATGCATGAACGGAGGCCACTGTGACCCTGTGTCGGGAACGTGTGATTGCGCTCCCGGTTTCATCGGAGCCAACTGCAGCAAAAGTAAGCCAACATTCATGTTCTGCTTCTGTCAAAACACAGCAAGGAGAGTCATTTGCATAAGAGCTTGTCAGTAGAAAAACAGACAGATCCCAGCTACCTCTTCCTTGAATTGTAAATCAGGATTCCAGCTATGTAAAAAATCTCTTGCAAAATATTTTCCCTCTCTTCTGCATGCATAGAAGCAAGGACACTCATCCCAGGATTACAACCTGCTTGCCCAAATTTATTTCTAGAGCCAGCTCAGCATGAATTGCTCAAGTTCCTTCTTCCTGTCCAAAATTTCGAGGTTGAGAAATTATCTCAATATTTTGCTTCACACTATGGTGCCATTAGTTTCAATAAATGGGAAAAAGATCAAGTTTTGTCATGGCAAAACTGGTAAAGACTCCATGGCAACCCTGCTGTTACTTCTCTGCTTCAGAGCTAAATGGTGTGGCTGAATTTCTGTGCTGCTTCCAAAACTCTGGTCTCTGTGAAGTTCTCTTCACCTTATTCACAGAAAGGCAATGTTTGAGTGTTCAGTTGCCCATGGCTTTACTCTTTGGTGTTGGGCAGCATCGATATTAAGGAAGGAAAGATGTTTTAAGCTGGAAGGGTGAGCAGCTGATATTTCAGTTATATATTCATTTCTCTGATAGGAAAGACAGTAAATAGTCCATGTGAAATCATGGACTGTATTTATAACCTCAAGTAGTCTCAGAAGGTAAAGCAGTAGTGTCTTTGGGTGGGTTTTAGCTTCGTAGTTGTTGCTTTGAAGCGCATTGGGTGGAATATAAACAAAGCCAGCTCTATCCCTAAGATTGTGGCTAAGTTAAAAATGAAAACTGGCATTGGATACGCCAGGCGTTTAACAGATCCTGTGTTCCCTTCAGCTTGCCCTGAGAGCCGATATGGGAAGGACTGTGCGCAGTTCTGTGCCTGTGGCAAAGGTCAGTGTGACCCCCGGACTGGCAAGTGCACCTGTGCCCCCGGCCACACGGGACCTGCCTGTCAGCAAGGTAACAGAGCGGGACCCAGGTCACCTCACCAGTGGGTGACACGCTTCAAACACCCAGCGGATAACACTCGGTGCCAAACATTGTTCACAGCCACATTCCCCAGGGCCTTTTGTTGAGAACGCTGCAGTTTGGGGTGCTCTGTCCCTCCCCGCTCCATCACCCAGCCTAATCCTGCCCACACCTCCCTGCCACCCTCAGTGCCAGGGCACTGCGTTCTCCAGGAAGCTGAGGAGACACGTCAGGACAGAGTCTTTGGGTGAAACTGATAATAATCATGGAATAGTGTCCCACTACCCTAGGGAGACACCAGTCACTTGGGATACATGTGGGGTGCATGTGTTTGTATTTATTCCCTGTCACCTTCATCCTTTTCTTGGGGTGCTGATTTTTGGGTTTTTTCAAACTTTGTTAATTCTCTGTAGTGTGTCCCCAGGGACAATATGGCCCCAACTGCCACCTGACATGCACGTGTCAGAACGGTGGCATCTGTGACCACGTGGATGGCAACTGCACCTGCGGGCTCGGCTGGATGGGAAGATCCTGTGAGAAAGGTGATTTCCTGCTTCGATGGCAGTGGATCTGTACACTCAAGCTGGGGTTTGCAGTGTCCCCACCATCCACAGACAAGGACAGACAGTTTCAGAACTGCTCCTAGTTAGAGCTTCAGGTCTTTTTTCAAAGACAGTTTCCTCACAAGTCCTGCTCATGAATTCCCTTGCACACTCCTTATTTCTTCTTCACTCTGTTATTTCTTCTCCTGTCCAACTTCTGTGTTCTTTTGTTCATAGGAATGTTGGGTTTTGTCTTCTTCCTTGTGATCCTCAGAGGAGCAGAAACCTATGTCTTCCTTATCACTGGTTGTGTTCTTCTCTTCCATTTGACTCAGGACTGGAGTTGAACTTGCCATGTTTTGACTTCCAGATGTTCTGACATCTGTCTGAAACAGTTGAGATTGTCCTGCTGTCTTACCCTTACTTCTGCATGACAGCTGTCCTTTACACAAGGCAAAGCACACTAACAGAATAAGCTCATATGTTCCTCCAGAATCCCTCCTGACAGCCCAGAGTAGTCTCTTCTAACAGCTGTCCTGTCCATCTCCAAAAACCATTCTGCATTTCTGTGTTCCCTTTTCTCTCTGTAGATAAGAGATATCTGTATAGTTATGGACTTAAATGTTCAGGAAACCACAAGTTCATTGGTATGAAATATAAGTAGTTAGTTCTGAGTTCACATTCAAGACAAAAATCATCATTCAATCATAGCTGCCGTGGTTCAAGCTCCCCAACACCCTCCCAGGCCCTCATTTACAGCACTTCTGTCCCTGACACCTGTAGAATATTCACCTCAAATTCCATATGTATCTTTACCAAGAACTGGTTGTTACAGGAGAGTGTCCCTATGTAAAAGTGTCCTCTAGAAATGACACTTCTAGCAGCATTCTGAGACTCAGTTTTTTCACTCTGCACCTGAGGAGACTCAGAGCCCCACCGTGCATCTGTGTGCAGAGGAGGAGCAGGGAGGAAGGGAAAGATGCAGCTACTGACAGTGTGAATCCTGTGAGGATTCAGTGGACAGTGAATGTTCTCTGTGGACAGGCTCTAAAACACTTGCAGTTTACCAGTATCTGGCTGACCTGGTGTTGCAAAGGCCACCTGTGTTCATCTCCATTTGTCTGTTCCTGAAAATCTCTGTAGTCACCCACAGTCTGTGTTGGGGCTGCTGAGCCTCAGCAGGATGGTGCAGGTGTCCCCACACCACATGGAGTAGTGGATTGTGGGTGTATCTCGTAGATAAAACGTCTCTGGAGTGGAGCATGGGGGCAGACATGCACACATCACATAAGGGACTGTGTGTTGTGTTACTAGAAAGAGCTTCACTATTTATTTTTTGACAGAGGGAGTGAAATTACTGGAAAATGGAGTCTTGATCTCAACAGCAGTGTGGGCTTGAGTGTGTTGTGACTGGAAATCAAAGACAGCTAATCAGGCATCCTTTTAATAGAGATTAGATATGATGTCCCTGGAAGATCCTGTCTGGCATTTGCAGAGTTCTCAATCTGATTATTTGGACGGCCACGCTCGTTTAAGTTTGTCTGCCCAGATTCAAATTATCCCAGTAGTGGGAAGTTAACTTATTCAGAGATGATGCTGAGGTTAATTATATTGGCACAGTCCCTTCTGCATGAGTTGGCTTTCAGTAATTTGAGACGTGTTTAGTTCTGTAAAAGCAGATAGCTCATTATACATGGAAAGACTGTTGCTATGTGTGAAAAAGATCCTCCTGGTTTTATTGGGAATTCAAATAGTGTGAACTCCAATGATAACACAGAGGAGGAAAAGCTTCATGTTTTCTTTCACGCTTTTTAAGTGCCTAAAAGAAAATATTGCTGTAGATAAAGAAAAAAAAAGAAAATAAAGTTTATGCCATGCGCTACATGGCTTTACAACACGTGGTGCAGGTTCAGCATCGAGTCTGTGAAGAGACAAATTGAATAAGGCAGACTGTTAAAAGTATGAGGAAATCACTGTTCAAACATCTATATAACAAAAGATTTCTCACCAGAGTATGTAAATGCATGACAGTTGTGCAGAAACCCTGTGTCTCCATAACAAATATTCTTGGGTCTGCAAACTGTTCTCCAGGCATCGTTTCTCAGCAATGCAATCTATCACAAACAAGCTTTTCTGGGTGAGGTCAGTGATTGATTGATTGTTTGTCTGTTTTTCTGTCCATGTCCTGCCAGCAGAATGTCTCCCAGGGAAGTATGGGGCTGGCTGCTCCTTGGACTGCCTGTGCCAGCACAATGGCACCTGTGACAGGTTCACAGGGTGCTGCCACTGCCCCGAGGGCTTCTACGGCCACTCCTGTGAGCACAGTAAGTGGAGGCACTCGGGGTGATTGTCGCAGGTTTGGGGCTTCAGAGTAGTCAAGAAACACCTCCTGGTTCAGTAAAAATTCTGGGGATGTCCCAGATCACCCAGCTGCTTCCAGATCTTGCATGTCTCTGATGCTGGGTGGTACAAGTTTAAAAGCCCATGGCATTATTAGAGTTAAGGGTAAATGTCATTTTTTGTTGGCTGCCAGAGAACGTCACAGAGAATACAGAGGACTTTAATGGTGTGTATGATTTTCTTCATGAACCTTCTTCACTTTATACTTCCTTTTTCAGGGTGCCCCCTTGGATTTTATGGGCTGGGCTGTCTTCACACCTGTGCCTGTAAAAATGGAGCGAGCTGTGATGCAGTGACAGGACAGTGCCTTTGTCCTTTGGGTTATCACGGTGTTCACTGTGAAAAAGGTACTGGTGCCCCTCTGATGGCAAAACCAAAAGCAGAAAAACAAAACCGAAAACAGAGCTCAAAAAACCTCACATAATTACTGAAATAGTTGTTGGGAGCCACTTCTTCTATATTTTGGGCTTAATGAATGTCCTGAAACATTGAATTTGGGGCGGATTTCCTGTTGTACAGCTGGGTGTTCCCATTCCCTTATAAATTAACTAATCTGGTTCTGATTAATACAGTGAAAGCCCTGGTCTCCATGATGTCTTGCAGCAATGAGTTCCACATGCCATTTATTAAAAAGAAGTCCCTTTTACTGATTCTACATTTGCTTCTAAAACTCCAAATAAGATTATTAAATAGGTGCATGTTAGACCTGTCGAGTGTTATGGAGAGGTCTTCTAGAGAGTTCTAATTAAAAATAAAAATAAGTGCCAGCTACATTTCTGGGACAGATTTACAGATACCTTTGAGAAGTTCGATTAGATGACCCCAACAGAAGGAGAACTCATATAAATATTATGCCCATTCCACTATGTTTTATTCTTGATTAAGCTTGGCATTTACACTGACTTCAGCAGAGAGTTTATGAGCTTTCCTCTGAGACACATCCTGGGAAAACTCTGGGTTTAATGTACATCTTGCCATTCAAATGTGCATCTAAAGGGTTCTCTTGCTGTCAGGCTGTGACAGGGGCTGGTTTGGTGAGAGGTGCCAGCATCAGTGTGACTGTGGAGGTGCTCCTTGTGATCCAGAGACTGGGAAGTGCCTTTGCCCACCTGGGAAGACTGGAGACAAGTGTGACATCGGTAAGGGAGATATTTTTAAGGGCTGGACTGTGAATAGTTAAACCACTCTGACCTATTGGTCTCAGAATAACTGTAAAAGGACATTTGCTGGTGTTCAAGAACACATTGTTTGTAGAAAATTGCTCTTTGGGGTTATCGACACCTTTATCAGCAGGCTTGTACCTCTTGATTTAATCAATATTTAAATTGATACACTGATAGGAAAACTGTTCACGGGTCAGCTGTAAAATGTCATTGGCCTTGAGTTTTGGAGAACACAGGCTGGGGAAGAATGACCAAGAAGTTTTGCAAATGTAGTGGGGAAGACTGCAGAGGGTGCAGATGGGCACCAAGGGCTCCAGTGTCTGGTTTGTCACACAGACATTTGTGACCCTTTTCAATCCAGTGCAAATGTATGTCCAGCTCTGGATTTGCTTCCTCTGGAAGCAGGATGGAATCCCTACAGGTGGGGGGAGTGGAGCTACAGCAGCTGTGCCTGCCCCTGGACTTCAGCAGCAGCCCAGGAACTTTTAACCCAAATGTAATTCCCGCTTTTCAGCACAGGCATTTGGGCTGTGTGTTGGCCCACAGGAGCAGAATTCTTCTGTAACAGGGATATAAAAATAGGTGATAAATTTTTCCTGTGGGGAAAACCATCTCCAGTGCTGTACCCTGGTGGGGTGGGTGCAGGATTGAGAGGCAGCAGTGGCAGATTCCTGAGCCAGTCTCTGGTCACAGTTCTGACTCTGATCATAGTTCAGGGTCAGGTTGGATCAGGCTGGGAGCAACCTGGTCTGGTGAAAAGTGTCCTGTGCCCATGTTTGGAACCAGATGAGTTTAAAGGTCCCTTCTAACCCAGGCTTTTCTAGGATTCTGTGATTATGGTGGAGCAGTTTCTGGGTAATCACCGGAGTAGAAGGAATTGCAGTGGTTTAACTGAGTGTCAGAAGACATTTGTGAGCCCAGTGCTGTGACAAACAAGGTAAAAGGAGTGAACATCCATGTGCCACTGTGGAGCTTCACACCAGGAGCCAGAATCCTCCTGAGCCCCTGGAACAATGGGGGAATATTATTTCTGCTTTTGTTCTAGGATGAGGCAGGAAGTAGATCTGAACAGGCTGTTATTAATACACATTGCTGTGAGCTTAAGCCTTAGTGCAACCTCCAAAACAAACTACAATGGAAAAGCATTTGATTCCCTCTGTGCACTGTCCTGTGGTCAGGAGATGAAGCTCCCAGTCTGCAGCACTGTTCCAGTGGGGACATGAGCCACCCTCACTGGCCACACAGCACTGGGTGTCCATGGGCCCTTCCAGGAAAATTTTAGGCAGAAGTGGAACGCAAGGGGGAAGCTCAGCACCAAAAATGGGAATTGAGGTTTTCCTCCTTGCAAACTCTGTGAGTCATTTTTATGTTTCTTAAATCAGCTAGGGTAGCCCCCATCCATGAAAAGCTGTTATGGGGTAGGTTTTATTTGCATTTTTATTTTCAATTAGGCTCAGTTCATCTGTGATATAACTGTGAGCAGCTGTGACTGTGCAGCAGCCATAAAGATAAAAGGCCTGATTTTAATTTGAACTCTGGTAAAGCACCCATTAAACAGGCAAAATGTTAATTAAAAAAAAAAAAAAAGAGAGAGAATATAACAGACTTTTATGGGCGTTCTTTTTCTGTAGTAAATTAACATTGCAGACTTTCAAACAGATGTCTTAAATACACATTGTTATTAACATGAAAATGTGGTATTACATAAATTAAAATCAGGTCCAGAGGTGTTTGGGGAGACCTTTTCTCATAACATTTCCTAATTGAAAAGGCCAAGCTCGGAGCGCACGGGGCGAGTTCTCCCATGTGCTGGGGCTGCAGCTGATGCAGGGCTCAGCAGGACTTTATTTACCCGAGGGTGTTCGTGGGAGAAAGCAAATTCCCTGGTTACAGGGTTTTCCAGCGAGGTGAGGGAGAGAGGGCTATTGTTTTCTCAGTGTTTTACACCCTGCCTTGTGACCCTGCTGCTCACTTTCCTTTCCTGCCCGTCCTCTGATGCATAAAAAATTGCAGTGAGGATTTAGCAGCCTAGGTATGAAACATATTTGCATTTGGAATTGAGATTTTTTTTGTGAGTTTGATTTGCCAGGAGGCAGCAGAATTGTGCAATCAGAGCAAGACATGACTATCTATAAAATGGATTAATTCTCAGTGTCACATTCTGTGAGGGAAGGCTCTTGGCCAGCGCACACTGACAGCCCAGCCATGCAGGAGAGACAGGGGCAGGAGATAGTGTGGATCCAGGATGCTGACAGCAACTTTCCTGAGCAGATCCCAAGATGTTCCCTGTTGGGCTGTCGGCCCCTGTTTTTACACCAGTAATGATTTCCATTCTGGGAACCTCTTCAGGACAGCTGGGCTGCAGCTTGGGCAGAGCATGTGGCAGACGAAACTTGACGGCTGCCGCACTTTCCAAAATGTCATGTTTTAATGCTAACAGATGTAGGTGTCTAAGCAGCTTCCTGATCCACAGAAGAGGGAGACTACCAGGCAGTGTTCCCCCTCTCCCAAACCCTCCTGTCCTTGCAGAGTGCAGGCCAGACCGGTACGGCCCCGGCTGCTCCCTGCGGTGCCAGTGTGCCGGCAGATCCCGCTGCAATCCCTACAATGGGAACTGCGCCTGCCCAGCCTCCTGGATGGGGCCAACCTGCAGAGAAGGTAACTGGGCTGGGGAGGGTGCAGCCTTTCCTCGCAGAGTAAAACACATGGGGCCTGTGGAGGTGCTCGGTTTGGATGGGAGTGTCAACCCATTGGATTATTTGGATAATTTCTCTTCTTAGTGAAATACAATACTGAGGGCAAGTCTCCTCTCACTTGTAGCTAATCACAACTCCTTCCGTTTAGGAAAAACTTTTGGGAACCTTCTGATTTGGAGGTGTTTTGCTGTTTTGCCTGCTCTCTGCCTCTGTGAGGAGGCTGCTGTAACTCCCTCCTCTACCTTCTTTTCAAGACTACCATTTATTGAATTATTTAAGTGTAAATTGTATAATCTATATAATATTTCAGTATTAGGTTATATGGACCTGAAACCATGTTTCTACTTAATTCTCTAGGTGGCCCTCCAAAGCTTTCCTTTTATGAAGAACAAACTCAAGAAAGAGGGAGTATTTTTCCAAGAGCTCTACAACAGTAACATTTGGACTAATAAATGAACTGTTTTATATGCACAGACGGTATTTGAATTTGGATATGAAAACAGTTATTCAATTCAGGTTGAATTGTACTGAAGTATTCACACTTCTCATGGAAGACTACAGAGGCCATTTAGTAGCTGGATCCTTTTAAAAAGTTGAATCTGTTTCATGTGCTCATTCCTAGCCTCTTGCCCCTCCATTAATCTACTCTGGACATTCTTTCTGATATTAATATAATCCATTGCTTGAAAGCCTGGACATGTTTTTAATCAGACCAGCTCCAAAGAGTATCAGGGTAAGCAGCACGTAACACATCACCATGGAATGAGCCACGCTCTGTATCAGGGACTTTCTAAAGCCACTTGACAACCAGCACCAAGTTCAAAGAGTGTTCCACAGATTATGAAGCTTCTACAGATTCACTGCAAAATCACATTGCACAGAAACTAGAGGGATTCATCAAGTTAATTCCTCTTTGAATAACACTGTGTGTTCGAGAGAAGCACAAAGTTTAATTTTGAACTTGCAGCTGAAGAAGAATCTGCCACAGTCCTCAATAAGTTGTTAATTTATTTAAGAGCATCTTCTGCATTTCTGGTGTGGTTTGACTGATTGGAAGGTCTCTGTCTGAATCTGCCTTCCAAAGAGCCTGGTGTCATCTGCCAGACTCCCCTGGCATTCCATGTTCTCACATCTTACCAGATGAATTTCTCAGTGGTTTGTCAAACTGTGCAGCACTTCTCATCAAACAGTATCTGTTAATGCAGAAAAGGTTTTATCTTGAATGGAGAAAGCAGGTAGTAAGCAAGGAGAGATGCTTAAAGATAATCTCTCTGGATTTTGTGGTTTTGTTGAGCCTTTTTTTTTTCTAAAGTCATCTTGCAACAGTCCTGATACCATTCAACAGCTGCTGGTGGCCACTTTGTAGAACAAAGACATTTTGGTGCTATTTTGTCTGTTTAGACTGGTTTTCCTTTGATATAGAACTGTGTTATTATAAACAAGTTTATGTTCTGTATTTTAATGCTCTGAGTTAGCCAGGCTAAAAGATTTCACAGTGCCTTTTTATACCTCTCTTTAGGTTAGGAGTGAGAAAATCTATATAGTAACCACTTGATTCTGACTGTATCAAAAGTGCACTTAAGAAGGGGTGTCAGGACCATGATAGACACAGAGTATGGGCAGTTGCAGCTCTTGTGCTGACACTCCATTCAGTCACCAGAACAAACTGCAGCTTTCCAAGAGCAGGTTTTTGTCTTGCAAGAGACAAAACGACAATAATTGATGGTAACTTGGGATTTGTAGAGATGTTTGTTGTTGTGGTTGGGTAAGGGATGAGTTGGTGAAGCAGGATCCAGGGGGTTGGATGGGAAGGTGAGGTAACAATTCTCCCCCACAGTTTGTCTCAGCTCTTAAACACATCTGCAGTCAGTAACTGTCCAGGCCAAAGCAAGGGGCACTTGCTCCTCTGGGAGTTAATTTCAAGCTGTGATCTATGGGAAGCAATACAGATTTGGGAGGTGTTTTCCAAGCTTCGTGGAAGTCTTATTGTTGTTATTCATCAGTTCATAGGTGTTGAAAGTAAATGTATTTGTGAATGTGTCAAAATTAATTAACTAACTGTGCTTTCAGCCAGAAAATCACTGGGGCTGATGCTGGTCCCTTTTAATTTCTTCTGTAGAGCTCAATGAATGTCACTGGAAAGTTCATTCAATGTAAATGTGGCAAAGTTATGGTCCCAGAAGCGTGTGACTCTCAGCAAGGCAGTGACATTTCAAATGTTCTTTTGGAGGTGTGAGGCCTGGGTCTGATCCTACAATTATGTGAACTTGGGGCAATTTCACTGAACTGGAACCTGTAAGGTCAATCTCCTGTGAGACAATGAGATACAATCTTAGCAACTGCTGGAGAAGAACAATTCCAGTTGAGCAGTTGACATATTTTGATCGTAACTCCGTATTCACTGCAGAGCCAAACTACAAAGTAGTGCAAGTGTCACACTGTACTCAAGACTTTTTGTAGAATCACTGAGTGAGTAAAGTTGTAGAAAACCTCTGAAGGTCCAAGTTTCCCGTGAAAGCCTGGTCAGCTTCAGAGTCAAATGGGTCAGAGATTCATTGTTCAAGTCAAATTCCAGAGATACATCCCACTGAGTTCTGAATATCTCCAAGGATGGAGATCCCACCACCACTTTGAACCTGTCCCAGTGAAGATTTCATGATCTTTTTTTTTTTCATGGTTTCTAATCAGAATTTCCTGAGTTTCATCTTTGATCCACTGCTTTTCATCCTTTCAGTGTGAATCTCTGAGGAGCCTTTGGCTTCCTCTCCCCCACAGCCCCCATGGGGTAGTTGGCTACAGCCTTGGTCTTCTCTTCTGAAGACACCCCATTACCTCAGTGACTCTCTACTGGCCACATTCCAGACATCAGACATTCCAGTTCATGGACAGCTGCCCAGAGAGTGGTGTGGTTACTCAGCAGCTCATGCATAAAACCCTTTACACTGCTGTCAGACAGCAGAATGTATCAAATGTACTGTTTTTCTCTTATTTTTGTAGACTGGCATGTGATTTGAGCAGCTAATCTGAGGGGAAACCTTTCTCAAGCCATATTATTTACACCTGTGTATACTTGTTTACATTTTCCACAGTACCTTGATAACAGAATTGTAAATATGTAGTATAAGGAAATAAAAGATTTTTGTATTAAGTGTTTTTAAAGGATGTCACGATTTTAGGTACATGATGAAACACATATTTTAAGTGACTGATACTGAGCCTGAGCCAATGAATTAGAGGCCCAAGTAGATCTGCTTTGGGAAATTTTTCAGCAAACTTTTTTTTAAATCAAAAAATGCCACTTCATACAAACCACTACATATGCAATATTCAAAATGCTTCTTGGCTTCTTTTTGTTATTACCTTGGGGGAAGAAATTCACTTCAGTGCCATCAAACAGACTATTCTGATTTGTGGTTCTGCATGACTTCTGTTTCAAAATGAAGTACAGTCATATATAGGTAAAAATCAGAATTAGAGATTTCAAAAACATTAAGAGATGAATTTTGATTGGGGTAGCTGAAATGTCTTATCTTGGCTCTTTTTCATAAGGCAGAGAAAATGTTACAGGATTTTGTTTTCTAGAAGAGCCACAGCTTTACATTATTAACTATTAATTAAGGGAGTTTGCTTGTTTGTGATATTAATGTTTTGATTCTGCTCCTTACTACGGTTTAACACATTTACCTAATTCTTTGCCTACAAAATAGTCTTTATTAGACAGGATGGAATTTTTAAATGGAAAACTGACTACATCAGCTTTTCCAGAGGTTAATTTTGTGGCAGGTGAGTGTAGTTGCTACTAAATTAATACAACTCTGCTTATTTGCTTCATCAGATTCCAGTGAAAGAATGTCAGGCTGATACAGTCCTGACCACAGCACTGGGGCCTGTTGAAAATGAAAGTGAAAAATTCAGTGAAAATGGGGTTTATAGTTAAATTGATGTCCATGTTCCTCTTGGTGAAGGCCTTTGCTGGCTCCCCATTTCCCAGGAGGCTGAAGTTAATTACACTTCCTTGAAGAGAGCGCTCTGTGTATTCCTCTGTAACACACCAGATAACTCCTTTCAGAAAGACATTGGAATTATTTCAGCCATGCAGTTCTTGTGCCAAATCCCCCTCTCTTACCTTGTGTATTCCAGATATAACTTCAGTCTGAGTGGGAAGGAGTTGAGTGTAACTCAGTGGGCCCAGCAGAATCTCGCTCGCTGAGAATTCATGAAACCAGGACAACATGTTTTAAGTTAGACTTCACTAACACTATCCTCATAGGAAAACAATCAGAATTTTAAAAATTCCCCACTTCCCCTGCCAAAAATTATTATTCTACTTTTATCCTTTTTATGTTGAAGAACCATAGCTATTAAAGTTTGCCCAGATTCCTTGCCAACCATATTATTTTGATTGGCTGCAGGTTTCTGTTTGTGTAAGTAATAACCAGCATAGTGTCAGGAGTTGCCAACGGGACAAACATGGAAATAATACCTTTATGTCCTTCCCAGAAGAGACAAAGACACATTTGGGAGCCATCGTGGCTTCATTGTGCAGATCAAACAGCGACTCTGTTAGAATTTAGCTTCTTATCAGAGCAAAGTAAAGCTTAGGAACAACCTTTGAGAGTGCTGGTGGACCATGGAACCTCCATCCTCCCATCCTCATGTTAATATTTTTGTCTTTAGACTAGAAACGTTCTCAGTCATCAGTTTTTGAAGGACTTTTCCTTCAGGTTGGCCTGTGGCTGAGAGAGCAGCTCCGTGCACGGGCTGCAACTGTGCTCAGTAATCCTTTTGCAAGGTCACAGCTTTAAATTCTGACACTGTAAAGCAATTTCCAGCAGTAAACACCAAATCTCAGCCTTGTAGAGCATAAGTTGTTCATTCTGTTCTTTTTATTGCTTTTAATGAGCGCTTGCATAGCAATATTATGTCTCTGTGAATTTGTAACCCCTCTTCAAGGAATGTGTGGGATGTATCTCAGATCTGTACTGTGCTTTCTGTTGTAGACATGTTGTAGTGAAAGGATGCTGATGTTTTTTTATATAAACATGTGATTAAAACTTGTTCTTGTTTTTCCCTTATTGCTAGTCTTGAAGCAACGGGCTTATGTTGTGGAGGAAACTTTATTCTACTGAACTATTTCACATTCAGAGCAAACAGGCTGAAATCACACCTGCTTTTAGGAGTTTGTATAGAATAAAGAATGGCCTGTGCCCAAACGGGTTTGTGTATGATCCCTGACCAGGGCAACCTGGCCAGTGTCCGAGCCTGACAAATAGAGCTTTCTGGCACTCACACTCCAGAGTATTAGAAATATTCAAAACACAGCATAAATCTTGCTGGAAGAGGATGGTTATGCAGTGTAACATTTCAGGAAGACTTGGGACAGAGCACTTCAAAGGCATTTGAAACCACACACCTGCAGCCTCCCATCGCCTGCTTGGGCATTCCCAGAGCCCAGTTCTGCCAACAGCTTGCCTGGTTCACCTTCAGGGTATTGTCTTCTCACATTGGCAGGGGCTGAAGGAACACATGTGCCTGCCTAATGCCAAATAATGCAACAAGAGTCTGCTGGTTAATTGGAAGTAGCAGGCTAAATTGAATTCAAAATGTGTAACAAAGGGAGAATGGTAGATCGAGCTGTCAGAAAAAGTGGACAGCTCTGGCTTGCTGCTTTCTGGGAGAGCAGGCTTGGATTCCTTTTTAAATTTCAGGGCAAAGAGTTTGAATTGAGCTGTGTAATACTGCAGGGTTCTGTCTTGCGTGATTTACTTCACTCTTCCTGCAGTTTTCAACAAGGAACAGAATAATTAAGTTCATTTGGTTTGTCGTCTTTTTGACATATGTTCTAAAAATAATTCCATAATCCTTACAACTTACCCGGTAATTTCTTTATTAGTAGCCATATTTAAGCTATTCAAAGAAGATGTTATTGCTATTAACCTCTCAGATTGCTGTTAAAAGCTGATCAAAAACTAGACATGGAATATTAAACTGTAATATTCTCAACCTCTGCAGAGTTAGCATTGATCTGTGTTTTAAACCTTTAAAAATCCATGCCTCTGCAGCACTTGAAATGTTTATAAATCATGGAATGGTTTGGGTTGGAAGGGACCTTAAAAACCATCTATTTCCAACTAGGTGTGGGGCAGCTACAACTTCTCTGGGCACCCTGTGCCAGTGCCTCACCACCCTCACAGTAAAGGGTTTTTTCCTAATATCTGAAGTATATGGGACCAGGGTGACCTTGTGAGTGTATCCAGGGAGCTCTGTTCCATGGCATGGTCCCTCAGCATCTTCAGAAATCATTATCCCTGTCTGCAGCCAGCACTGCTTATCTCTTACTTAATCAGCCCTGGAAGTTCACAGGGTGCTAATAGAATATTCTGTATGCATGCAATAAAAACAACCATCCAAAACCCTGTGAATGGTTTAAAAATGAGTTAAAAGCGCTGTATGATAAGGCATTGCTTTGTTGATTCCTTCAAGCATGGTAGTTAAAAAAAACACAACTCAGTTGTGTTATTTTATATATGAATAAAGATGTCAGCAAGTAGTCATCTAACTGTCCGTGCCATTTGGCAGTATCTAGCTTCCTTTTTAGTAATAGCCCTATAAATCTTTATCTTTTACTAAGCTGATGACAGCAAAACATCTTGAGAAGCTGCATGTGGTGTAGATATTATAGTTAATGCTTAAATGCTTCATGCCATCATCTACTGGGAGTTTTTTCCCGTCCAGATGTAACATCCTGGTTTAAGGCATGTGCTCCCTTCTCCCTCTAGTGATTCCAAGGGCCCAAGGATAATTAATTAATTAATTTAAGGTCTGTTATCCAAGACCACCGTGTTGGTCCACAGTAACTGAGATCCACCTGCTCAGGTGACCTCACTGACCTCCTACCAAAAGTAGTAGAAAAGTAGCAGCTTTGCCTTTTGCAGTAGGTTCTGTACTTTGTGTTTTCTTTCTGCCTACATGTCCTTGGTTCATCCAGAAATCCAGGGCTTTTCTCAGCTCTGTCCCCTGCTTTGGAGGTGGCTGTGGAGGCTTCCCAGTGTGGGAGCACCACTGTGAACTGGGCTCATGTTGGCTGGGTAAGTGGAGCCACGTTTGGCGTGGAAATGCTCCATGTCCCTCTGATTCTGCCCTGTTCCCATTAAGGAGAAACCAGCCTGTCATTTCTTTGTTGTTTGGTAAGTCTTAAAGTGTCGTGAATTACTTACAAAGTGACTTAATGAAAATTCTCTAAATTTTACAGCTGGAGGAGGCTTTTTTCAGCCAGAAGTCCAGATCTTAAATTACTTATTTGTCCTGTAAGACCCACATTAAGATTTCTTGCTGTACATCATCATCAAAGAGCGAGATTGGTGCAAGGAGAGACTGTGGGGTAATTCTTGCCTGTCCATTTGATTTTTTCCCCTTTTCCCTGACATTTCAGCTGTGGTAGCTCTTGTGGATCTTGGCTTTGCACTACCAGGCACAGAGGAGGGCTGCTCTTAATTAACATTAAGGGTATATATGAAATACAGAGCAGCAAAGAGCATCCCATTAAATATGGGCTGTATCCCTAGGTAATGAGGGGTGGGAATGCTGCAGGAACAGCAGCCACGGATGGCATGACTCTGCTCCAGCCTTTTGTGGAGCCCTTCACCCTCTCAAAAGTAAGAGGTTTGAACAGGCAGCTTGAAGGACTATTAGGACTGCTCACGGTCATAGTTAGCGTGTTAAAATATTTTACAAGAACCAGTGAATTTGATCAGAAAATAGTTATTTTTGGCTGCCAATGTGGCAAAACCACTTAAAATACAAACTCAAGAATGTGTTGAAAGGAGTCAGTTTGCCAGCACAGCTATTGTTGTAGCAAAGTCTCTCTTCTGATCCAACGGGAATCCTCTCCTCAAGTTTTATTACTTAAAAAGTTAACGTGGATGTCAAGCACCTGGAAATCTTTACATCTTTGAAAGGAGTGTTGGTGGGGGCTGGGTGGGTTTGGTTTCTTGTTGCAAAGTCTTTTGCTCCACGTAGTTAGCTGGGGATTTCCTTCCCTTGGGAAGCTTTGAGGATTGATTTGGTAGTTCAGTGTCACTGCTTTGATAATGTGCTCTCGACAAGGGATAACAACATGTGTGACTTGGTGCATCAGTATTTGAATTTGCAATGGATTTTCTCTTACTTTTGATTTCTAGCTTAAAATAAGAAAAAAAAAAAAGACACCAAAACCAAAAACTTTGGCTTTTTTACCCTTTTTTTTTTAATGTGTAAAAAACCCCAACGCCACACAGGGTCCTCTGGAGAGACAGGGCTGCCTCCTTCGAGAAAAATCAAAAACTGCCTGCAAACACTCGGGAAAGAATGATTTCAGCAGTAGAAATCCATTTTAATGCATGTCTCAGTGAGGGTTTGTGCAAGCAGAAAGCAGCCCCTGGGACCGTTCAGGAGCTGGAGAAGGGATGGATCTGCAGCCCTTGTTATCTCAAGTACATAAATGGTGCTTCAGCCCCTGCATCATGTGCCAAGGCAGGGGAGATGTGAAAAGCATCATGACCAATAAATTAATGTTTTACTTTGAGTAGGCATAAAGGAGGATGTTGAAAACTGAGTTTCTTCCTGCCTCTGCTGCCAGCAAAGCAAAGCCCCACACAAGAGGGTTTGAAGGTCCCTCTGGGAAAAAATGCCACTGGCAGCTCCACCGGGTGCCTTGTCCAAGTTGCCCTGAAGGAATCTCTTCCAGAAATACCTGTTAACAATAAGGACCTGTTAATGTTTCACAATTATTTTCCCAAGTATTTAATTGCTGCGCCAGTCCCCAGCACAAGAAACTGGCAGATATTAAATACACAATAGCTGTGGAAACCTCTGGTCTGTCTGCATGTGCCAAGACCAAGATACAGCTGCACATCTGCAGGTCTGGTGAGGGCTCAGTGAGCTGAGCTTGCACCTGGCAGAGAGGGATTAATAGGGTGTGTCCAGCTCACCCTTGGGATCCTTTCTGAACCAGCACTGGGGAAGAGAAGATGGTCAACAATGAAAAACTAACTAAAAAAAATTAACATCAGTACCTTATAATAGTATTTAAAATCTTAACTTGTCATTATTTATTTGCCTGGACTTGTGAGTCTGTGCTTTTTAATCTATTTTTTTTCAGACCCAAAGCTGACACACTTCATTAGAGATGAAAAAGCCCCCAGACTTGTGCTTTTCATGCCATTCCCCTGACACTGGGCACACCTGACATCAGGTAGTATCTCCCCCTGCTCTGTGTGCAATCAGGAAGAATAAAAAGCTGGGGCTCTGTCAGTCATAACTACAACTTTTCCCAAGAAAATCAACATGATTTTCATCTTTTGTGGAAGGAAGCTAAGCCACAAATTACACATGGCAGGCACATCCCAACTTTTCTGTACAGAGGCTGCACTAGGGAATGAAGGAGAGCGGTGTTGGTGGCCAGTCAGGAGGGATTGCTTGTAATTGCCCACCCCCACAAAGGTGTTGCTTTGTCACTGGCTTCAGACCAGGTACAAACTCATGATTTACCAGAGGTGGGATCTTCCTGCCTCCAGGTGTATTTAGAGAGCTCTTGCTTGGCTTCCTCTTGTGGAGGTCAAAGCTGACCAGGCTGACCTTTACAACTGAAAAAACCCCATGAATTTCAGCTTCTCTGCCTGATATCAAGGCAACATTGAAGCTTATTTTGATAGTTTGTCCTCCCCAAGTGAGGAAACTGCAGCACTGGCACACCACCTTCAGTATTTCTGCCTCACTCTGCAGGATCTTAAGGACAAGGCTGTGCCTTGATGGATGTCAGAAAGGAACATTGGCTTTGAAGTGGTACTGAGAGCCTGTCTTCATTCTTGAGCCTTGATAAACCTTTTCAGCTTGTAAATTTAGATATCTGCCTAAATTTCATCTGCCTGATAGAGTGTATGAGCTACTTGACAGCAAACCTTCCCAGTTCCTGTCGGGCTGCTCAACGACACGGGTCCCACGGAGCGGTTCCTGGTGAGGGTGCCACGCTGCTGGATTCCCATGGGTAGTGACATCCATCGCTTGCCAAAAAAATTCATGGACTGCCACGACACGGATTCATTTTTCTTGGGTTTTCCAGAGGAATAGCTGGATTCAAACCTGCTGAGAGTCAAGGGGGAGCTGGACTGGAGTCTCCTACACCTTGGTAAGAGCTCCAGTCACTGATTTGATAACCAGAACACTCCCTATGGCTATCTTCCCACAGGCTTATAAATATAGCCTGAGGGTTTGTTTATTTTTAACTGGAACGAGCATATTGGTAATTTGCATGATATTTTTTGGCCTCCAAAAATGTTTGAGCGACTCAGTAGGTGGCACCCTTTCTATTCCTTTATTTTTCACCAAATGTCAAAAATAAGTTGGAGCTGGAGCCTGTGTGTGTGTAACAAGTTCAGTAAAAATGTAAATGCATATTTGTCTCCTTAATTGAATATAGTATATTGTGAAATCATTACTGTCAGGGCACACTTGGGTTTATACAAACGCTTAAGTAAAGAAAATACATAAACCTAGATTGACTTGAACAATTTGAATGTGATAGCAGACATCTGTGTTCAATAACATCACTTTGGTAAGCGGTGTTTAATATTTCATGCCAAAGCAAGGAGAGTAATAGAACGGGGTATTTTCAGAATTCTTAGATTGCTGAAGTTTATGGCATAATATATAATCTGTCCTTTGTCAAGCTCACCAGAAAAAGCCCTGCTGCAGCTGAAGATGTAAAGTGCTCTAATATATATGTTTCTAGACCTCTCCCTGCTTGAGGAATTACTCTTGGAAGGTGCTGAGTGCCCCGAAGTGCCAGTGAAGTCAGTGGGATTTGAATTTCCTCGCAGCTTGGAGAACGGGGATCCTTACAGGGGCTAATTACTCTCTTCCAGTCCCGGCCAGGAAAGCCCTTCAGAGCTCCTTAACTTTTAGTGTGTGAGGAGTCCTCTTCAAACTGCATTAGGAATGCTTCTGGGATAGTGTCCAGAGGTCCAGCTCATTCCTCCATCATCTGGTAAAATGAGAGCTGCTCCCTGACCTCAGGAACTTAAAATTTGGGGGCAAAGAGGTGAAAATGAGAAAGTTCCTTGCCTAGGGGCAGATCTGCCACTGAGGGCTGAGCCCAGAGTGCCCCAAAGCAGATTAGAGCCTTATCTGCTGGGTTTTGGGGGTGGAGGAAGAGGAAAGGGGCACCGCTTCATTCCAAGTGAGGTCCATGCACAAGTACATCACCAGCTCAGGGACTCTGTTTGGCTTCAGAAAGTTCAAAGGAAGAGAAACATTTTTAAGTATCTTCCAACTCTGTTATTAATGAGCAATTACACTGATGTTCTTGGATGAATTTCCACAGGGTAATTCATCTACAAACAAATCTTTCTTTTGTATTTCTCCCCCCCAAACCCCAGTCTTTTGTATTTCATTTTTAGGTGAAATTCTGTAGTGAAAGGGGCCAAAAGAAACATGCTTTCCCGAGCCTCATGCTGAATGTCTGTCTGGATAGTTTCATTTTAACTGCAGCTTGGAAAAAAAAATGTAAACATGGTGTGAGTATCATTTTTACTCTGAAGCTGTTTTTCCCCCGTGTTCAAATAGCATTATAAATGTTTGCTCAAAAGAGGCATATTTATTCATCTAGCCTCTGAGAGAACACTGTGTGCATAGGTAGCAATAAAAATGTGTTAAGGGCTGAGAGAGATTCCCCTGGTAAATGACTTTTCTCTTGACCTCCTCTTAAGCATCTTAGCGGGGCTGAGCTCCTGCCTCTCCGAGAAAGTATGTTTGCACTGGGGAGGAAGAATTTTTAAAGTTGCGGAGTGTTACAAACAGTGAGCAAATAACTGTGGGGGTTTGGTTGGGGTTTTTTTTATGATGTTGGAAAAAAACTCTTACGAAAAAGACGTGGCATGCAAAGCAGTCACACACATTGAAAGTTGTTCCCAACATGCTGTATGATTTCTTGCAAGGAAGATGATCCATGCAATTGGATATATATCCATGCAATTGCTATTCTTTTTTTTTTCTCACTATTTTCTCAACGAATAAATATTTTTGTGTGACTGTTCACCACTCCTTCATTTGATAGTGGAATCTACTTGCAAGGGTTGTTTAGTGTGGAGAAGAGGAGGATCAGAGGGACCTTATAACTTTCTACAACTCCATGACAGGAGGTTGAACCCAGGTGGGGAGTGGTGTTTTCTTCCAGGTAATGAGTGATATGACAAGAAGAAATGGTCTCAAGTTGTGCCAGGGGAGGTCTTGCTTGGATATTAGGGAAAACATCTTCTCCAAAAGGATGGTCAGGCATTGGAACAGGCTGTGCAGGGCAGTGGTGGAATCACCACACCTGGAATTGTTCCAACAACATGCAAATGTGGTGCTTAGGGACATGGCTGGTGGTGAGCTTGGCAGTGCTGGGTTAATGGTTGGATTCAATGGTCTCAGATGGCTTTTCCAGCTTAAATGATTTCTCTGATTCTGTGCTTATTCAGATATAGATCAGACACACATCGTCACGTGGCTTCTCTGGTACATGAGGTTATTGTCCCCTGATTACAAGCCCAAGTATTCTGGTGTGCAGAAATGATTTCCAATGACTCTTTCTCATGAGACCATGGAATTGCTTTTCCCTGAATTTGGTTCACTCAAATGTTTGTGGAAAGGAAACGCAAAATAAGGAAGGACTGTAGCAGAAGGAAATTCATCAGGCTGTTTGTATGAATAAGGGCAAGGCTTCCCTGCTTTGCTCACCCAGCTCTCTGTCCTATCCAATTAAACATGCACTTGGCAGTTGTCAGACTGAATAACTCAACCTGCCACGGAAGCTGGAGATGGAAAACACCTGCTCAGATCATCCCCTGTCCAGTGTAGAGCCTTTCCCTGCAGGACAGGGGTCATCCCTAAATCCTGCAGCTGACACGCAATACACAGCCTCAACTGGCAACATCCTGTCCAGAGTTGCACTTCATAAATCAGGGGTAGGCCCAGTAAATCAGCAAGGAAGAGCAGTTACCAGCGCCGTATCTCCCTTCCCAATGGTTTTCTTCTGTTCTGAGGAATCAGTGGCATGTCAGAAATGATTCTCTTACCCAAGCACTAACCAGTATCTCCACAGTGCTGTATCTTGCCAAGCAGGAACATAAGCAAACACTCAGGTCTGCACTGGGGACTTGAGCAATCGCCCTGCACGGCCAACATTCCTCCCAGCTGTTAATGTGTCCGTCACAGGGTCGTTGCTGTTGTTATCGATAGCTGATGTTGCTGCTGCTGCAGCACTGTGTCATTTTATCGTTCCTGGGTGGGAGGATGAGTTAAACGATGAATCTGCGCATATTTGTCACGATGGGAGCCTCCAGATCGCCATGTTCCTATGGAAACCTGGCCCTGGTTTAGCTGAACTGGCCCCGTTGTGGGTGCTGAGCACTCAGAAAAGGAAAAAAGCTGGCGCTGGGCTCTGCTTGGAAATCTGCTCCCAGATGTATGGATGTTTGTTTATTTTTACATTTAAGAGACCTAAAACTGCACCAAGATGCAAAATAGCACGGAAGAAACAGTCTTTGCAAGGACTAATCCTCACTGATTGGCATAAAGAGGCTATGTATTCTTTCCATAAATTTTGGGTAAGATTAAATTACAAGAGGCCTAAAAGGAAAGATTAAAAAAAAAAAAAAAAGCCTATCTTGGCCAAGGTTGTTAGTTTAGACTATATGTAGTGCCAAAACAATACAAGTTGCACAATTTCACCACACATACCCATTTCTTAACCCATTCTGGCTTCATCAAACTCAGCGGAAGCTGGTGACTCCAGTAGACTGCAATGGACTTCACACTGGGCTGTGGCACTCGATGTCCTGCTCCTGGTTATGGCCTGCTGACCTCAGTGCAGGTAATATTGGACATTGTAGGGTTATTTATGCCTTACCTGGTGAGTATTTTGAGTACAGATTCCTTAGGTACTAATCAGAAATGGTGCACCCTCCCCTCTGTTAGATGTGGGTTGAAAGCAAGCTCTGCTGGAAGGCTGCTGCTTCACTTTCTGAAAAAGCCCTGTATTACTGTGTGTGCCTTGCCAGGCCTCGAGATGAAGTTTTTCCATGTGCTCTTGAGATATCTGTAACATATGGTGACATTTTCAAACCCTCACCATGCTGGAGAGTCCGTGCCGTAATGTCACTGCCACGCCGCAGGGATGCTGGGGAAATGGCTGGTGGAGCTAAGATTAAATTGCATTCGCCAAATTTTAACAAGTTATCACAGTGGCCTTGGGAAAACTTCAGCCATGTGGTTCTCTGAAGACTTTGAGGTATTGTTAATTAAATGACTGCTGTGCTTTTACCTCCCATAAAAAACTTTGCCTCCCATAAAAGGTTTTTAGCTTGACAATGCATCAGGCAGAACTCCTGCCCAGTGTCTGGCTTATATTGCTCCTGGGGCTGTGCAAGCAACACAGCTGCAGTGCCAGCGCCCCAACCCAACTGTGTCTGGCTGGAAGGGCCCTGAAACACCAGCCCTGCCTCCCATTTGGTCACGAGGGGGACAGTGGCAGCAACTTCCTGGCTGATGAATGCGCCAGGCGAGATGGGAAGGGCATGAAAACATTTAGATTGCCATGAGTGAGAAGCAACACAACATCCATATTGCGTCTCTTGTTCTTGGCATTGCAACAATGCATAGTTTTCTGTTGTCTCTGGAACCACTCAGGCCTGTAATGAATGGAGTACCAGTGATTGGAAACGGTCCTTTTAAGCGGATGTTTCCATTAATTTGCTTTCCTCCTTAAACCTTATAATGTTCTTTTTCAAGTGTCAGCAGAAGGGCTGAAGCATCTCTTGATCTTGCAGATTGTGTGTCCATGAGGACCAGTCCAGGCACTGAGTGGAATTTCCAACACAATATTCACTTGTTCTCTGAGCTCTCGATGTTTTGATTAGTTCATTTCACTGGTACTAAAGAGGGAAGACATCCAAGGTCTACATTTTTAACACTGATCACAGACAGTAATTCTGTTCACAAACATGGTATACTTACAGCTGATTTTCAGAGACGCTGAGGTCACCTCCTTCTCCATGACTCCAGGCAAAGTTATGGTAGTTTGATGTCTCCAAAGAATGAAAAAAAATAATGGTCACTCTTTAAAATATCGGTTGAATTTTTAGAGTTGATTAGGACACTTCAACTAAAACAAAGTCTTAGAAATTTGTCAACACCAAAACCCTGTGAAAAATCAAATTAATTTAGACCCTTACACTGTTTCCCCTTCTTACTCTGTGTTTTACCCAAATCATAAGAACTGTCCTGGTTTAAACATCCCAGTGGTCAGGAGAGCTTGCATATGTGAGAACTGGGATTACAACCTTCAGCTGAACATATCTGAGCAGCAACTTAGTCTTGAATTTCCCACAGCCAAAGGCCCAGATTCCAGGATATTAGCAAGATAGAAACAGTTGTCAGGCATCTATCTTGTTCTGTTGGAGAGAAAAAGGTGGAAAAAAAGACAGAGAAAGGGAGAGAAAAAATGCTTGGCTTCATCCTAGTGTGAAAACCTTTTCCCATCTCAATTTGGCTGAAAAAAAGAGCCAAGACTAACAGCCAATCCTTAGTAACATAGGGACCCCATTCAGAAAACTGTTTAATCCCATACTTAACTGTACCTATGGATATGGGTTATGTTCAAACTTGCATGTTTTGCTGGATTTTGATTAATTTAGATAGAAACTTGAAGATCTGGAGATGTAAGTCTGTGTTAGGATGGTTGGTGAGGCACTGGCACAGGGTGCCCAGAGAGGCTGTGGCTGCCCCATCCCTGGAAGTGTCCAAGGCCAGGTTGGATGGGGCTTGGAGCAACCTGGGACAGTGGAAGGTGTCCCTGCCCATGGCAGGGGGTGGAATGAGATGGTCTTAAAGGCCCCCCTGCAATTCAAACCATTCCAGGATTCTACGATAAAAGAGGGATATCCTGGATCTGATTTACTTTTGCACCACTTCAGCAGAGAAGTCCCGCATTCCCATGCTCCCAGACGTGCTGGATGTGTTTTGATGAGTTCACAGAAATGAGGGGTTGGCTGGGACCTGGGAGGTCAGTCAGCCAAGCTGCTGCACCGAGGCCAAGACCATCCCTGACGTGTGTTTGCCTGCGCAGTTTTTGCAAACCTCCTCCCAAGGGACTCGCTGATTTCCCTCTTTGCATTTAGGGATTCACAACCTCTGCGGTTGGGAAGCGCTGCTTGACGTCTGAGCCACACCACCTCTGCCACAAACCCCACAGGATACAGAGCTGCTCATTCCCTTTCCACAATCCCCCTGGAGCTGTGCCCCTCTCCCAGTCCCATCCACTGCTCAGCTCCTGTTGACCACTTTCATGGCTACACATCAAGTGACCCTGAGCTCTTTCCTCCAGGTCATTTTTCTAGACTTTGTCAGACTGTGTTGAATGAGGACTCTCAAAATCCTTCCCAAATCCCCCAGGTCCAAGGTGGGGAGCTGCTGAAGGACCTGCAAATCCCAGTGGCCATGTGGGGTGAACCATCATCTGGGGGTTCTCATGCTGATACAGTGGCATGGTTGTTCATAAAATAAATATACAGGGATTCAGTCACGACTCTACCCCACAGGATCGTAGAGTGATTTAATATTTTAAACTATGAAACTTGGCTTTTAACAGTTTCTGCGGGGTGCAAGGGGACTTACAAGATAGCACTGTATTATTCACTACCATGGGCCACCTTCTGAATATTATAAACCTTAATTTACTTTTTTTATAATCTGAATGGACTTTTTAAGTATATCTAAGGGAATTGGAGTGAAGAGAAACATTGCTTAATTCAGCCATTGCATCCTTAAAGCCAGATTGGAAACATGGAAACCATATGTGAGCTTTTAGCTAATAAAATAAAATGCCAAAATGTGGCGGCTGAAGATATTGCACCCAAAATATAATTGCACATATGCTCATTTACCCACTTATAATCAAAACATTAAAAATTTAAAAAAAAATCTTTGATACTCAGACTAGGTGTAACTATTGGACTAAGTTATTTTACAAAATTATTTTATATGGAAAGAATGTGCACAGGTTTTTCTAATGGTGATATGAAAAGCAAACTGTATAAATACAGCCACACACAGCAGCAATTGATAATGTTTCACCTGAACACAAAAAAAGTCCTCAAAATACTTTAGCAAGCCAAATTTATATTCATTTTACTATAAGGTAATCTTGCTTTTAGATGGCTCTAGTCTACATATTAATGGTAAATGTGTTTTTTATGCTGAGTGTTGGTTTTCTTAGTGGAACATTCATTTTTTTCTTTACTACAAGTCCTAAAGAGATATTTAGCCTTGCCAAAGGTGCCAGAACTGAAATCATCTCTTTGCTTTAACACTTCATCCCTCATGTCCTGACTGTCTCTAAAACATTAGTTTTAGCTGGTTTTAGCCTCTCTTCAATCCAAGTTTTACTGTCCAAGACCTGATTGGAAGCCTCATGGAGATATTGAAAATGGTCTGTTTAAAAATCAGTCAGAGAAGACCCTGCTTCTCCTGCGGAGGTCAAGGATCAAACTGTCCTTTTCCTCCTCCTATTTTTTGCTCTGATATCACTTGCTTAAATCCAAAGAATCTCAGCTCAGCTTGGGCAGCAGAAAAGGGATTTGCAGCACGTGGTCCCTCGGGAGATTTTTGCTGAAGCCATGCAGGGATGGGCAAAGAGCATTGAGGGCATCAATCTTGGACGCCAAGGTCTAGTGCAGGCCTGAACCACTGATGGGGCCGCAATAAATTCCCTTTTCCTGCGGATTAGCTGTCAAGAGTGGGAAGCAGGAGGAGCAGCACTGCTCTCTCTGACCGATAGACTGCACTAAAACTTGTCTGAGCATAAACTTCAACCCAGCGTGCAGCCAAGTGCCATTGTCTGGCTGGAAATAACAGAAGCAGCTCTTTAACTTTGGAAGCAGTGACCTTCCTGGTGCTGCTCTCGCCAGGGGCAGCCCCCATGCTGGATCTGCAGCTTCGCTTCCAAGGGCAATGCAAAGCTCCTAGAAATTAGCCAAAGTGACTGAAAAAATGCGTGACGTTCATGAAGAATTTGATTTTTCAATCGCCAGCGCTTTATTTTGTTAGAAACATGAGAGAAGGGGGTAAAAATTGTAATGTGCCTTCTCAAAGGATGAGAGAGGAAAATTAATTAGTAGGGAAGCAATTGGATGGGAATGTGGGTTAAGTGGCTGGCTCTGCCACTGGCTTCTTTCGCAACCATGGCCAACATCCATAATTCTTCCTCTCTCCAACCTCCATGTCCCTACTGCCCCCATCTTCCATCTGTACAACAGCTCCCATCTGTGAAGTGTTTCCATTGTTTGTCTCAAGGGCTTGATGGCTTTTGACTCTGTGCAGCGCGTTGCACAACGGCCTCTGGATGCGATTTTATAAACAGCAAATATAAATAGAAAACTTTTAGGGAGACTAATGAAAAAACTTTAGGAATAATCTGTTTAAAGTGAATTTGAAAGTGAAAAGCTGACATGCAGATGCAGTGCTGGGATATCTTTAAGACAGGCTAGCCAAGAAATTTGCCCTTGTTTATTTTCTTATGTGATAAGTTTGATAGCAAAAATGTTGGGGTTTTTTTTAAATTATAAAATCAGATGGAGCAGCCAAAGGAATGAGTGAAGTCAGATCAAAGATGATAAATTGAGTCTGATGAGATGAAGACTTTACCTATTTCAAATACCCAACTGAAGGTCTAATTTTGCAGAAAATTCTTTCTTAAAAAAAAAAAAAAAAAAAGAGGGAGAGAGAGGAAGAAAAAAAACACAAGAGAAATGAAAAGAAAAACATGCCATAGCCAATAAGTTGTGAAAAACTCTGGAGACTGGCACTTTCAAATGCTTGGCAGGTTATTAAGCCAATTTTTATTTAGTCCACTATAACTGTTGGAGGGTCTGTGATTCCCAACTGTTTCACATCAGAGAATGAAAACAACTATAGCCCAGCCAAGACCACATTGGTGACTGCCAGCCCCTTTATGTGCCAAACATGAAAGCAACAAGTCCAGATGCTTTGATCCCAGCATTTTTGGATTTAGCCCAGAATGTTTTTAACTCATGTTAGGACAACATACATTATAACTGGAAATCAATCAATAGCACTGTGACCTTCAAACGCAGTAAATGTTTGGAGTTAGTTTCTGAGCGTGTAATCTAAATTGGGGATTGGAAGTTGGAAGCAATCCTAACCTAACAGAAAAAAAAAAAGAAAGTGTATAGTTTTAAAATCTGGAGTTGCAAGGAAGCAACAAATGAAGGTTTAATTGTCTCGGAAAAGATTATCAGGCACTGGAGATGCATCTGATGCGGAAGGGAGGGCTGGAAAAGCCCAAGGAGCAAAGCAACGCCATCCACCCGAGCATGGTGGAGAAACAATAAATGGGATAATATGGGAGAAATAAATATGGACCAGCCACTGCCCACTCTGGACATGGTTGGTCTTCACTCCACACTGAGGGTGCACAGAGCAGGGTGGCACAAAAGGGCGAGGAGATGCCCATGGGAAACAGGCATGGAAAACATCCATGCATCCCAGGAAGTTTATGCTCAGTATCTGCATCCTGGACATTTCACATGAATCCTGAGTGACAGCCCCATGCTGAGGGACTCCTTTGGCAAAGTTTGTAGCAAGGAAAAAAAAGAACAGATTTATTGCAAATACAGCTGTGTTATAGGCCAGTCTTTGGCCTTATAGACAAACACATGATCCCTTTAACCTTCACACTGCTGCTACATCAGTGGAGCAACACCTGATGTGCACCAATTTAAATCAAGGTCTGACCTCTACAGGGAAGAAGTGGCTTCAAAAGGTAATTAAAATAATTTAATCTCTTTTTCTTTTTTTCTTCTGCAATATGATTTAATTGTACTGCCACTAAATACCAGTCTAGACAAGGTCTTGTTAAAAGTTTTAAAATCCCTGAGTAGTTTTACCTATTAGTGATGGTGAGTAGCTGTTGGCATGTGGACCAAGCTCACACAAAGCTCTCTTATAGCAGTGCTCCCAAGCCCTATCACAAGGAATAAAAAAAAAACCAAAAAGAAAAAAATAGGAATAAAAGGTATTCTCCAGCTAGAAAAGCAAGCAAATATGGTTTTAGCAAATATGAAATCTGCAATAGTGCAAATCACAAACTGTCAAACAGCTGTGTCAATAAAATACCAACCCCATGCCCAGCCTGGTTGTCACCTGCAGTTGTGGGGACACAGTGCTGATGGCAAAAAGGTGTCCATCCTTGTAGTATAATGCAGGGAAAGGAGGCAGCCAGGTCACTGGGCACATGGAAACCACTGGGAGAGGACACACTGCCCTCAGCCTGGAGTATCACCTGCCAGTGGGAAAAGCCCTGTCCTAGTGAACACAGTGTGCAGGAGCAGGGCTGGGACGTGAAGGAGATCCTTGGAAGTGATTCTGGGGGCAGGCAGAGGCAGTATCACCCCTGGGCTGAGCCTGGGGGTGGTTATGTGAGCACCAAACCCCTGTCAGAAGGGGCATCCCTCGTGGTTTTGCTTTTACTTCTCACACTTTGACCTCTCACACCTGTATTCCTCACACCTGCACTCCCTGTGCCCTCTAAGCACAGGACCAGCCCTCACCCTCTCTCCTTTTCCAGGGCACCATATTCTCAGTGGCCCACTTACAAGAAAAGGAAAGATGCATCAAGTGTCACAGGGGATCCAAAAGTATTTTCATGAGCCCCCAGTCCTTCACTGCCAGAAAAAGCGCTTTTTGTCAATACTAAGAGAAAATAACATGGTGGTGGATAATTGCCCTCGTTTGTCAGTCTGAGCTGATGACTTTCCCATTTCATTTCCTCCCGTGTAACGTTAGAGGGGACATATATGAGATATTCAGCAAGGACTGAAGCAGGGAAGTCTGCAGGAGTGTTTAGTGGGAGGTCAGGAATTTTTAAGAGGTATTATTACAAGGCGGTGTGGTTTGGGTCATGTTTCTTGTAGACATCTTGTCAGGAAACTTTTTGAATAATAAATTATAATCTTCTTATATATTGTACAAGCTTATTAAACAATCTTTAAACATAAAACTGAATTTTGAAAATATCATCAGACAAGCTCAGAAACTAAACAAACAACATAGAAACATAAAAAAGAAGAGAAATAAAACATATGCTGGCCAGAGTTTTAGAGACAGTAGCCCCAGCACAGCAGATTTTAATTAGCAGCTACCTGCAGTGGCAGTGGCCTGGGATGAAATGTTTTGATGTGTGTAAATGTTTCTATAAAACAGTTGAAGCTTTCTTAGATCCTGTATCATTTTTTTCCTGAGCATTGCGGTTTTCCAGCATGGACATTTCACAGACTGGGATCTCAGGAAGATCTAAAGTCTTTGCTTTCTGTCTTTGTTTCTCCAATAGTAAATTGAGGATACTTATATTTATTTACTATGAAAGGCTCTTAGTGCTTCCAAAAACCCAGTACGTAATGACTGGGTAGGACCAGCAGTTGTGGTAGCAAGAGTTGAAGGCGCAATCTTACCATAAATCCTGCTCACACTTGGACTTGAAAAATAACTCCATATATAATGATACAGAATTCCTATTTGAAATATTTCTGCTGTGCCATCTTTTGTTAAAAATATTCTTGAGCTTAACCAGCACAGACCTTTTTTGGAAGTGTAAAGCAAGCGATTTCTGTTCATTCTGCCAATGGCAGGGCACTGCTGAGTCTGACTTACCCAAGGCACTTCACAAACTGAAGTCTTAAAGGTGGCGTGGTGAACAAAGCTCCAGTTCTGCTGGGGTTTCCTCATGGCAGGATCTCAGCTCTGGTTTGCATGTGGGGAAATTTGCTTTATCATCATCTCTTCCCTTCCAGATGGGTCAGGACTGCACAGTGAATAGCAGTGATGGAATCACTGATATCACTTTGTGTCCCAAAAAGACATGGGATTATGAGGTGGGTCTTGAAGAGCTTTTGGAGAAGGAGGAGCTGCCCAACAGCATGCTCATCCCTTGTTCATTACAAGGGACTGACTTCATGGTGCAGAAAGTGATGGAAAGGCAGGACCAATGCAGTCTGTGAGTCAGGACTTCATGGTAAGGGCTGATAATGTCTGATAAAGTCAGGAGAAGGTTCATCTTCCTGAGCACAGTCTGATTTATATAATATATAAAGGATAAGGTGTGCTTGGAGTCCTTTACATAAATGCTGCCCCAAGTCATGCAGGTGGCTGCTGCTTCTGCTTAAAGGAATAGCAGCAAATTACTGGGGTATCCCTTAATATGTGTGCACTGTGGATCTAAATGGCAGAGACAATCTACAGAAGTGTGTTGACATGTGTCCCACCTTCTGTGCCCGTGATGCTCATTTCTGACCTCGTTTTTCTGCCCTGAATTCCCTGGACCCCAATATGAAAGATCTTGTCTTGCAGTCTACACCTCCCCCCACATCCCCAGGGAGGTCACCCCAACCCGTGAAGTCATTGGATGCAGAGGATGCACCATGTCCTCTCCTGATTTACAGCTACACAGTCCAGCCCTGCCCCACGTTGGCAGCTGGCACCTGGTGAGCAGATAATATTTATAGAGATATAAATCAGGGAGCCCCTTTCCAATGTGAATAGTACCAAAAGGATTTGACCCTAGGTACTAATTTCCTGTCTTAATCCGTAGTCTAATAGAGCGTTCTTGTAAAATTCAAATTTTCTTCAAAGGTACCTTTTTTCAAGCTCTTGATGGAGGTCGGTGGAATGATGGATTGTGAATCGCCAGCCTCAGAGTGAGGGTGAATGTGATTCAGGTAATTATGTTGTAGGCACTGTTACATATTAGAGATAACTATAGATTTGTATTATCTGCTGTGTCACATTTAATTGGTGGCTCTTAGAGTCATGTCAGAACTGAAGACACACAGAGCTTTTTAATGGGAAATCTGATCTCACCTGGGGGCATCTTCTCTCTGCAGTCATTCTTCTCTCTCCCAGGAAATATTTGTATTCATCAGTATCACAGCAGCTCTTGATGAAAAAAGCAATCTCTGGTGGTCATGAGGAGGTGCTAGAAGGCCTAGGATGAGCAGGCATTTGGAGAAGACAATATGGGGAATATCATGGAATCAAGAGTTTATTCTCTGCATTCCTAACTACCTGTGCTTGAATTTCTGTCAATTTCTGTCTATTTTTGTAAGTTCTCCAAGATCAGAAGTAGTACACTATATTGGTACAGAGATGACCATATTGGCTCTAGTCTTATTTTTGGATCTGTTGGTCTTCCTATAACACAAATAATAACTATGGAATACTACCAGACACTGGGGATTCTTTAAAAATTTTATTTCAAAGTGAGATCCAGATCCAGGCTTAGAACAAGAATTTCTGGCACGAGCACAGAACAGGAAAGGGAATTGTACGATCCTTTAATTAACCATGGACCAGGCAAGATACATTGGCAAATCCCATTGAGAAGCTGCTGATTCCGGCAATGCTCTACAAGGGGACCTTGCATTCTCCTGGAGGAAACATCCTTACAGCTGAACCACACAGCTCATCAGCCCCACATAACTGGCTGGATTTATCCTCTGCAAATTCTCATCCCCATGTACAGAGTCAGTCCAATGTTGTAAAGCCTGTGAAATTTGATGGGCTCACAGCATGAGGCAGTTTAGCTGCCGCTATGTGAGATCCCCATCTATGTTCAGGTTTATTGAAAACCTTATGTCCCATCTGTTTCTAGATGCTCCTTTCATGTTCCTCTTCTCTTTAGGCTCTCTTTTCCAAAGAGTTCACTGGATCCATGTGGACTTAATAAGCGATTTTGGTGTGTGTGTATAAGTGCAAGGACCAAGATGTCTTGTTTCATGAAAGTCTGTCACTGATTTATTCCTCCTTCTGCTGCCCTGCTTCCTGTTCATTTCTCCTCGCACTTCCAGAGCGAGGAGCGCTGTTTACATTAAGGATGTTTCTTGTGTTTACAGATGGGGCGGCATTTGTAAATGATTCCAAAGAGTTGTTGTTTCCAAGGAGCCTCTTCAGGCTTTCAAGAAGGGCTCTCACCATGTTAGTGCTTCGTGCTCACTGTTTGTTTTAAATTTGTTTTATGTGCCCTAAAAACGTCCCATGGGACCGGCCAACTCCTGATGCTGTTATAACCTCCTTCCCCACCATTTCGTGATGGCTGGACAGCCAGGAATGCATGTGGACACTGGATCCAGCAGCACTTGTCTTCTCCGTGTGTGGAATCGAGTGTGGCACCCAGGGGGGTTTATTTCAGAAAGGCATCGTTCCACCTCCTCTCTCTCCCCCACGTGTGCTGAGTCTGCACATCATGACTGGGAGCACTGGAGTTTTATAAAAGCACTTCTTTTTCCTTCAGGAAAAAGAGCAAAACCACGCTAGTTTTGTGTTTCATTGCTTTGTGTTCTTTATCTTCTGAGTTCTGCTTGAAAGACACATTTGTTGTTTTGGACATTTTCAAGTTAATTAAAAATATAGTCCAGGAATAGATCAGCCAGAGGCATGGCTCCTCCTGGAAGTCCTTCTGCCACTCATGGTGGAGTTTGTCCTTCTCTTGACATCTGAACTGTAGAGGGGCACTGGAAATAAACACATTTATCAGCTACATGTGCATGCACTTGTCATGGAAGAGTGGACACAAATTTGAATCGACTGCCATCCTTTTTATCCTGGGATGCAGAGGGATATATTTTCCCTACCATCTTGACATAGTTTTGCATAGCCTAAAATAAAAAGCACATGTTTTCATGGAGGCGAAGTGCACCGATATCTAAACTGTCAAAGGGGAACAGCAACCAAGCCAAATATCTTTGGTTAAATGAGGCAGGAATTCAAAGCTGAACACTGTTGATGAAGAAAATGCCAAATTCATTGTCATTGATTGTAGTTTTTTATAAAAGAGGAGCGTTTTTGGCTGATCTCAGCAGGAAAATCTAACCTGGAGTCTTGCTGAGCCAGTAAGACCTGAAAATGCATGTGGCAGCTGGCAGAAAGGAGCTGATGGCTTTTGGAAAGCCTCCCCTGAGCAGGAGCATTTCTATGTCCTCTAAGTCAAGCATTCAGCTCCTACTTGTTTAACAACTTTATTTAAATTATACTAGACCCAGTTTCTTGGATGAGATGGAAAACTGAGACCTTAACCTCCTGTTTTATGGATTTTTTTTTTTAATCCAATTTTAAACTTCACAATGTCCAATGTTCTTACTAAATTGCTGACACTTATGCTCAGTCAAATCCTGGGGGAGTTTTTTAACCATTTCTTCTCCAATGTAAATCTCCCTGGGAGGAATTGAACTCAGCAGAAATATTTGTCTGAACAAACACAGTGGGAGAAGTCTTAAAAGACACTGCACTTGCTGGAGCTTCTTATGCTTGTGAGAACCGTGGAAAGTAACTAAAGTCACTAAATAGATATTTAAAACCTCAGTTTTGGCAAAAACCATCTCCATTTGGAGATATGTACAGAGAAACTGTGGTAACCTGAAGCATGGAGAAGTTACAGAGTTTGTTTAGAGAAGAATTTTGAATTAAACACAGAAACCTTCCTAGATATGGGTTTAATACACACAATTTAATTTTTAAACATAATCCATGAGCCAAACTATAGGTAGAGCTGCTGGTGCTGAAAAGTTATACAGGAAAAGGTCTGAAAGGAGCTGATACTTCTGTGATAATGCAGCTTTGGGTACTTGATTATTCTTTCCATTTCTGTTTTTACTATGCTCCATTACCAGTAAAATATGCAATGTCAGTCCAACTCTACCAGTTTTGAAGTCCTGCTTGAGAATTGTAGGAATCTTTTGGCAGGAAAAATGTATCTTTCATATGAAATTCTATAACTATCAAGATAAGTTTTTAAAATATTTTCTTTCTCAAAGAAATGCAGACCAAGCACTGCTCTGCAAACCAACACTTGTCATGAAGCAATGAGTCCAAGCTGCCCAAAAGCAAAGTGAAGAGGCTACAAGTCCATAAATTTGCTGTTATCTGAGTGCCTTTCAAAAAGGTACTTGAATTGATTTGTATTCTTGGAAATACCATTTTCTGGGTCAACACTGTAGGATGATGCTGCCAAAACGCTCCTTATCCTTCTGGGGAAAAGAGGCAGTTCAGATGCGGATGTACCTGACTGACGTGAGCTGTTATCCCCACTTTGGTCTGACGGCAGCTCCCTGGAAGTTGCCAACCTTTGGGATTCAGTTCTCACTGCAATGGATTTGAGCAGGAGGTCCTTAGAGAGTCAGTTTTCAAGCCCCTTGACCATCCATGCCTTAATATTATTCCTACAAGCACTTCTGATGTAAGGCACCTTTGATGTAAAGAGAAAGTTGGGTTCTCTCTCAGCCATTATGGGAAATATTATCTTTCAAAAGAAGGGCAGCATTTACATCTTTAAAAAAAATCAATTCAAGATCAGAAGCAATGACTTCCAATGCTATATTTCTTTCAAGTTTTCAGTACCCTGAAGCATCCGAGCTCACCCAATAATGCTGCAGCACTTCAGCTGATCAGTTCCTAGGTAGCCTCCACTGAGATGTATTTGGGTAAGGTACCATGCCATGCCAGTATTGTTTTGTGGTGACAATTTTCTGATGTTTGATTGCCCTGAGTAAGACATTGCTGGTGAATCATTATACCAAAATGCAAAGAAGGTAACTTGAGAAAGATGCTTATGTTTCTGTAGCACTTTGCAGCAGATGTCTCCTATTTACTGCTTTATTTTATTGCTTAATGACTGGATCTCGAGTAATTGAACGATTTGACAGATATTTATTTGTAAAACGTGATTCATTTAGTCAGACATTGTGAAACAGTTTCATGCCAGTTCTAGAGATTTTGGTAGAACTTTCTAAAGATGCAAACATTCAAGTAAATTGCTCATGTCAGTAGCACATCCACTTTTTACTGTTCTTTACTGCACACAAATATTTGAGTTGACAAAAAAGCGCTGGTGAACAGACTACAGGGACTTCTGAACTTTAATCAACCACAAGCACTGGCAGGGTTCAGAAGTAATTTCCTAACTATGAATCACCTGCAGACAATGAATCACATTCTGGAGAAGATTGCCAAATAAAACAAGCCATCATGTATAGCTTGCATTGACTGGACTATGGAAAGGCCTTTGATTCACCTAGCTGAAAGAGAAGATGTGATGAAAGCACTGAAATAAAGGCATAAAAGAATGTAGGAATCCCAAACCACATCTGCTAGTAGTGAATGGTGACATTTAAGTTCGACAAGGAAGATAAAAGAAAGCGAGACTAAGCAAAATAGCAGGCAAGGAGACACTATCTTACTGGAAAAGACTTGCCTGGAGAAGAACTTCACAAAGCATTTCTGGGAAGAAGACCTTAGCTTAACTTCAACCATATGTGCGAGCTCAGATTTCGGCTGTGATGGAGCAGTTGTCTTTGCTGAACTGGCCCAATGATCTCCAGGCGATTTTTAGAGGAATTGAAGCGGAGGGAGAGCAGGGAAGACAAATAGCAGGGGAAGGCTGCGGGGAGAAGACACTCTCCTGGTCGGTCTGGTGCTTGCTGAGGTGAACAGAAAGCTTCTCCAGGGATTCCACAGGCCAAACTCCTGCTGCTGGAGAAGACGTGTTAGGTTTCCACCTCAAACAGGAAGGGGCCAAGAGTTTGGGTGCTAACAATAAAAAAAGGACGGGATCTTGTATAATGTTTTTCAGAGACAGCGCTGAATAAAGGGATAGTGAAATAGGAGAAGAAACCAAAAACTTCCTGGAGACTGTAAAGAATCACACATAAGAGTAAGTCCTACCACAAGGAAAAGAAATAGAAGAAGGGATAAAATTGACTTTTTTTTACTATTTTATTTCATATGAGAGGTCTTTGGCCATGCTCTCCCGAGCAGCGAGACAATAGCTGGTAAAGCAATGACAGCGGAAGCAACGAGAGCCCTGCAATTATCTCCACTTTGATGATTCCCCTCTGGTTGTGCCAGTATTCAATAAACCCTCAAATTGCACCCTGTAGCAGGAGAGTGAATTTACTGCAGCCAAAATCATATGAGTGCAATGAATCAAGACAGCCTTTCCGCACTGCTCAGGTCTGGCTCATGCGTTCTGCTCCAAAGACTAACATATACTGAAAAAAAAGGTAAAGCTGAATTCCAAAATCCTTGCAGTACCTACCAGCTAACAGAGAGACACTGCCAGCAAAAAGACGTCAAAATTGGTACCTCTGCCCTTGATTAGCTCCTGGGTGTTTCTCGGCTTCTCAAATTAGGCAACAGTTAGGTGAAAAAATGCGTTTGCTTCACAGAAAGGAGCTGAGGTGCTGGGCTGTAAAAAAGTCCTCTTACAGGGGACTTTACAGACACGCAGCCTTATTTGCAGCTGGCGACAGGCCCTTTGCTTTGATTTGTTTTGAAGAAGCGTGGTCTGAGCGGGGGGACCGTGCGCACTTCCCCGCGCAGCCACGAGAGAGCAGCCGGCAATTAGGGCTGGAGGGCTCCGGCTGCGCCGGGGAGGACAGGAATCACCCGCACCGCTCCGAGAAACCCTGCGAGCAGCTCCCTGCTCGCCTTGCGCTCTTCAAACCAAATTGGAGTTAGGAATGCAAGCCGGGGTTGACTAAACCCGCGCTACTTGTTTGGAGTCGCTGCGAGGTTTAGCCGTGGGTTGGTGCGTGGATGGGGAGGAGGCTGTGGATGTTGCCCCGGAGCAGGGGATGGGGGAGCTTGTCCCCTGGCTTAGGATATTCTTGTTTGAAGCCAAAGGCTACCTAATGACTGCTGGCAACATCGACAGCCCTTTCACGGCGGCAGCTCTGTACCTAAAAGTCTAAAAGTTAAGTTGTCCATTTTCCTGTGCGCTGAATAATACTCAGGCATTGGCTGATCAAAGCGCCTGCCCCATGAAATGCAGCTGAAATAAGTTTTCCACACTTTATTTCTCACATGTTAGATACATTGATAGAGACAAGAAATGTTGTGTGGACAAGCAGGCACGGGGAGGGGGCCTGTGGGGGTCTCTCGCCTGCTGCTGTCCCTGCCAGGGCACGTTCCATCGAATCATAGAATCATTTAGGTTGGAAAAGACCTCTAAAATCATCGAGTCCAACCACTCCTGATGCTCCTGTGAAGAATTGCAGCACTCCCAGCACTCTTGGTTATAAACTCAAACCCTTGTTTTCAAAGAGCTTATGCCAGTTTTCACTGTGAGGTTTGGGGTGAGCTACCAAGAAAGGAACACAAATATAAATAATAGAAAATTATTTATGTTCCTGGACAATATTTTCAAACATGGATAGTATTTAAAAAACGCAGCAATCCCCTGAAACCTCAGATACATATGAATCATGTAGTTCACGAGGCACATGTTTACTTGTGTGGTTACTGGGGTACATACTTTCACAGGCATGTAAGAGCAACTCCCGGGCGTGAGTCTGGGGCAGCGTGCCCGGCCCAGAGCTGGGATGTCCGAGGCTTGATCCCAACCTGCTGCCAGAGCCTTGCACACCTCCAGATGTGTCCTGGCTGTGCTTGAGCAAGGCTGGGGTCAGTGTCCTCCATAGGACAGGGGCAATGCCCTGCGTGGCATAGTGAGTGTCCTCAGCAAAGGGGCTTTGGCTCTTTGGTTTCAGCTGTGGGGTGTCCCTGAGATGGGGCTCCATCACTTGGGGCAGAAACTTTACTCCCAGGACTGGGTTTGGGAAAGTTTTCTCTTGAGAGAAGGAGGAGGAGGAAAGGAAGGAGAGGGTGCCTAAGACCGAAGAGTCTGTAAAGAGATTTTAGTGCTTTGCCCCGTGTCCTCAAAGGCGCTGAGCTCCCAATGGGGCGTGTTTGCAGCAGCACCAGCCCTCTTCCCTGATAGTGTCAAGTTGGAGCCTTACAACAGAGATAAAAAAACCCCCAACAATAAACAAAAAAGTAAAGTCAAAAAACAACAAAGTAATTAACCGCCAGTACAGCCCTGTGTGTGTTTTTTTTCTTTGGCAGCCCCTCGCAGAGACGCTCTGGCTCCAGCCATTCAAGCAGTTTCCTATGACGACTTCAAAACCAAGCACCACCACCACCAACCAGCAGCTCTGCCATCGCTGACCTGTACTGACCCTGGGACAGGACACATACAGCCCACGCAGGACTGGTGGTGAACCCCCTCACCTTTCAGCCAGGTGGAGTTTGAAGTCACCTCCTCATTCCCAGCGTTTCTCACAGCCATCGTGGCTGCTCTATCCTCATGGTGAGCACGTTCTCCAAATGGCATTAATATATACACAATTAAATACAATACTTATATGTAAGTACCTATTATTATATGCAATTTATGAGTATTTTGAGTACATAAAATCAGGAAGGAGTGAAAAGCAGCAAAATGTGTTTGAAACCACTTTAAGCCTGGGGATATTTCCAGCCCTGCCTTAGGGAGTCAGCCCCTAATTCAGCAGAGCCTTCATTCAGGTTACCCTGTGGAGGAATTCCACTAATTAAGTCTACACTTAAATATTAGAGAAATGGTAAGAAAACAAATTCTTGCTTGATACTTAATAAACACTTAATATTTAGTACTTAATAAAAAGGTTTATGTCAATATACTCAACTGAGAGAGATCAGATGGTTGGTTCAATAACCAGGTGCTATGAAATGTAGTAGAAGGTGCTTTGAAGGACACCCATAGTGCTTGCTGGGGCAGCGAAAAAAATTCTCCAAGTGAAGTACATAACGGATCTATTTCTCTAAATAGATTTGGGGTTACTGACGGGCCATAACAGCCACTGTGTGGTGGTACCGCAGGAAAAGCAGTGCCAAGCAGCCAGTGCTCAAGTTAAATTTTCACTGTTTTCTCACTCCCTTCATTTGGTCATCCTAAAACGTTTTCAGAAGTTGAAATTTTTCCTCCTGTTGTACCCAGCAAAAGTTGTTTATATCGACTGCAAACAAATCTTAACTGAATCTCTACAACTGATGTCTAAGTTCAGCGAACAAAAATAATCATTCCAAAAAGTGTTTAAGGTGAAACCGAGCTAGGGTTGCAAAAGGCTGGTGGAAAACATATTGGATGGCATGGGCTGACAGTCAGGCTGCTAAAGACACCTTCTGGATCAGTTTTAGGAATTGCTTATTAACCACTTCAATAATAAACAGAGAGATTAAGGGCACACAATAAAAGAAAATCCAGTGGATATTTCACTCAATATCTTCAGCCACGACACATTTATTTCATTCAAAAATTCTTCGTTGTTGACTCTGTAATGTGATTCAATGTTTACTTCAGCTAATGATTTTTAGGGATCTTTCACTGGCCTTTTGGGGATATAAACGCAGTGAAGATCTGCAAGACATGTAAGGGTTAAGTTTGGCTTGGAAATATAAACCATATCAAAGGATTTAAATTATTATTTAATCTTCACCAACAAGTTTCTGGAAGACCATACACCCTGAAAGCATTGTACAGTGACACAGTGATGAAACATAGCAAGGGGCTCGATGCTGTAATGCAAAAGAAGGGTTTTATTCCCATATTTGTCTTCATTTATGTGCTTTGGGGTCAGCAGGAATGGCCCCAAAGGTGGGTACTGCTCTTGGAAGATGCTGAGAAATTAATCACTTTCAGGGCTCTTCTGTAGTAGACACTGACTGCTAAGTGGTTTCTAGTTCATCCCCTAAAGTGTGGGTTTAGAAGTAAATATGCCTGTTTCCAGTTTCTTTCTGAGGGAAATATTATAGTGTATTTAAAATTCAACTTAACTGCATTTCTGAAAGTCACATTACGCTGAGGATGGGCTGCTAGGGAAAGACAGACCAGGAAGTTGATCTTTAAAGAGGTTCTCATTTCTGCTCTGAGCTAAAATTTACTTCTCACGGCAGAATTTTGAAGCAAGCGAGTGAAGTGCAAGGGGAGTTAGTTCTTTTGTCAGGCTTAAGAAAATAAGTTAGAGTGGGTCCTTGCAGTTTGCTGATCCAGGATTGTTTTGATACAATTGTTAGGCAAGTTTTAAAAAGAAAAAAAGATCTTTCAAGAGCTCATTTCCCAGAACATTACCAGCCAACAGCACTAATGGGCTCACGCCACACAACAATTGTTGACTAATGCTATGTGCTTTGCAAAGAAAAAAAAAAAAAAGAGAAACAAACTGTTATATGTTTTCTGTTGAGATATATTTAGAGAGCTTTCTTATTGTTAAGAGCTTTAGGAACAATAATCTGTGGTATGTCATTCTGGTATTGTTAGCAAAGTCCTTTCTATTGAATTTTCAAGATGTTGTAAAGTGAGATTATGTGAGTAGCACCTCTGGACACTTTTTCCCATCATTGTGTTGGTATCAATCGCTGACTTCCACTGTTTCTCCTGGTATTAAATGAAAATGTTGTTTCCCACTACGCTGATTGGAGGCTGTATAATGCATGACATAACTGATAACCCTACTGAGATTACACATTGTAAGATTCGAACTGCACGAGAAATTTGGACAACAAAGTAGGTGGCCACTTGGACTGGGAGACAAAGTTTAAAAGAAAATGTACTGGGATCATTGTTTCAGCTGAAATGAAGAAACATTACAAATGGATAATTTACAAGGCTGGTTCCTCAGGTTTTGGGAAAATGCTTCTTTTTATTTTCCCTTGTTGTTCCGCGGGGACTGTAGCTAGAATATATTTTCCAAGGGCAAAGTGTTGCCCTAAGGCATCCCAGCCTTGCTCACCCCTGGCAGAGCTGTATTAGAGCAGAAACCCACACCCTGCTGAGACTCCTGATATTTTCCAAAGAGGAAATATTAAAAGGCAGAGTGGAGGAGGAGTAAGTTATACTTTGGAATAGCGGCGAGCTGAGAAAGCCAGATTTTTTGACTCTATAATAAAAAACCCTGAAAATAATGAAAGGCTTTGAGCTGCCTTCTGTGTTACACCCCACCAGTATCTGGGCAACATAAAGAGCAGCATAGGGAGTTCCCTTATAGCAGGTTCTGGCTGGTGCCATTTCCCTTACACCATGTCAGGTTGTTTTGCTCTTGCACTTGTGCTTCAGAAGGATTTTTTTGGAGAGACAACTGAGCTGGTCAATGCCTCTGTGCCATCCTGCTGGTTATCAATGCCTGCTTTTTTCCTGCAGCACCATGCCAAGTTTAAGGTCATTCAAGATTTTAGTCGTGGGGTTTTTTTGGGTGGGATTTACCCCAGTCTCTGTTCCTGCTCTACTTTGTTCTTCACACAGTGGTTTTCTCTCCAACTTTGCTGTTTCCTAATCTAATAGAGGGTGGCATGTTCAAATCTTGGCTTATGGCAGGCACGAGGGGAAGAAGAGGTCACTGGCATCCCATTCCCTGTCCTTTCTTACAGGCAGGAAAGAAAAACATGGGGAAAAAATCAGCTACAAGCCATGCTCCTGCCCTTCAGCACCTGTCAGACTGGTTCCTATGCTCAGCCAGGGCAGGGACAAATTCAGACCTGACTCTGGCACTCCTCAGCTGATGGGGTGTTAGGTCCAAGAAGTAGTTCTTGATCTCCCATTCAAAGATTTTATGGATGAGTGTAAAGCTGGAGGGAGTTGCTCCATGCAGTGGTTAAGGTTTTAATAGCTCTTAAGTAATAAAAACAGCAGAACTGCTTCCAGTGAGTACCAGGGAATCAAGTCTAAATGTAATAAAGGTCTCTCCTTCATTATGGTGGATTGAAAAGTGTTTTGTGGCTTGTGGTTACATGGAACAGAGGGGCTGTGGATCTTTCTGAACCAAACTCTTATTACACCAGTGTGGCTGCAGATGACTGGACTCGACACCTCTGGGAGTCCCTCCTGAGGAAGGGTAGGCACACGTCAGCATGCTGGGACTTCACATTAGTCCAAGGGTGGCAAAGATTATCCTCCCTCAAGATACAAGCCCAAGGCTGGGTGCTAGAAATGATTCCTAGCCCTGCTCAGACAAGAGATGAATTCAAGAGAAGACCCACCAGACTGGTGCCCAACAGGCCCTGCAGGCACAGGGGGCAGGGACAGACTCTAATGGGGCCTGTTCAACTGGACAAGGAGTGATGGTTTTAAACTAAAATACAGATTTAGACTAGACATAAAGAAGAATTTTTTACAATGAGGGTGGTGAGGCCCTCTGGTTGCCCAGAGAAGCTGTGGCTGCCCCATCCCTGGAAGTGTTCAAGGCCAGTCTATGGAAGGAGCCCCTGCCCATTGCAGGGGGCAGAGGGGTTGGAACTAGATGGCCTTTAGAGGTCCCCTCTAGTCCACACTATTGTATGTCTCTATGAAAGAGTTGGGTACAGTAAAACACTTAGTTCCTTAATTAGAAGGATCAAAATCCTTAAAATATTTATAGGAATCAGTTTTGAATGTAGATCATTAGGTTTTGTCCTCCAATGTTTTGCTTTCATTTGGATTGTGGATGACCTGATACTGAGTCTGCTGGGATTTTCCCACAAATCCCTCTGAAATTCAGGAGAGGCTGAATGCTTAAATTAATTTCAACATCTCAGCTCATGCCTTAATTTTAATATTTTTATTCTAGTGTACCAGCACGTCAGATGTTAAAAAAACTCTTTTTATTTTGGGAGTGGAGAGAGATGTGTGGATGAGACAAGAGAGGATCCTTGGAGGATGCTGATGTCAGGTTTACATTTTGTGTGTGGAGAAGGCAGCTCACCACCTTTCTCTCCTGTGATGGTAGCTAATGCAGGAGACCCCACACTGAGCTGCAGCTGAGCACCCCGAGCTCTCTTATCCACTGCTGAAATCTCTCACTCCTCTTGTGAACTTTTCCAGGCGATTTTCTAGCAGGAGTTCCTCCGCCGGCCACCCTCGGGAAGACAGACGGGCTGGTGTGGCCTGGACAAAGGGGCTGCTTTGCTGCAGGACCGCCTTACACCACTGCATACCTCACCCCAATTAGCGCGAGCCCGCCTCGACCTTAATTGGGCCTGACACGCGCCTGTTGAAAGAGATTCCCCGGGAATTAAAGCGCTACTTCTCTAGTTTGAGTTGGCTGGTGATGTGAAACATGACATGATTTTGGAGAATTTTTTGTGCTTACCATGAAACAAATCTGCCACAGGTATCAAGCGGCCTTTGTGTTGGGGCTCTAATCATATTACAAATTGAACGCTTCCACATGTGCTCGCTGGCACATCTACCCTCGGCTATCTCACATGTATCTGCCCCAAGGTACAGATGCTGAGGTCTTGACATAGCATAATATGGATCTAAATATATTTTCCAGATTGCCTTAGCACATGTTAATGAAAATGAGGAGTAAAAGGCCCGAAAGAAGCAGCTGTTTAAAATTTTCTTCAATCCCTGAAAATCAACTTCTTAATTACTGATAATTTAAGCATCAAAATCATCACTAACCCTCTTCTCCCACTAGACCCTCCCAAGCTGGGAGGCCAGCCTGAAGACTCTTGGGCAAAACTTTTTCTTAGAAGTGTAGCATTTCATCAACTTTCTTTGGCCTTTCTGGAATTAATTAGTATTAAAATAAAGCAGGGAAAAGGCGGGCGCCTGCTGGAGGTGCCTTCTCTCAGACCCCCCGCTCAGCCAGCCAGAGCAGATACTGCTAAAGCTCATTGTACCACTGTACTTTTTTATTTCCACAGCACCTTTCATAATAAAAGGTTCCCCAAACTTCTCCAAATGGATTTATAGATATAAATAGCTTCAACTGCCATTACAATGTGCACCCTCTTGGATCAAAAAAAGGAGGCTCTGCTTCCAACCTGCAGAAGAATCTGTGTTCGGTCTGGTTTATGTTCATACCTAGGGGAGCAGCCATTCCCAAGCAAAGTTTAGGCAGAGGTTTTGGGATAAAAGCTTGCAAGATGTACCATGAGTTCCTGGATCACTATGTGGCCGTGGGGCCTCTTTCCAGGGATTGTCTAAACGTTTGTCTGATTAAAATCTAAATTCTGGGATAATTTTGCTGAAAATTGTTTTCCTCTAGCAGCAAATGAGTCTGAACCAGGGGGAAAAAATGGAAAAGAAGAGGAATATAGTACTTATTTTTTACTTTTTATTTGATATTCACCATCTCCCCAGACTTCACTAACAGAATCTGAACTTGAGTTGAGCCTTTCGTAAAGCTGGCACCATTTTCTGTACAGAAACAGAAGTTGAATTAATTTGGCTCTTGCCAGCCCCAGACTAGGTATACTCACAGACCTACAGAGCCAGTCAATGGATGGGAGAGAGCCTGGTTTTGGCCAGGCTGCAGAATACATTTTCCTGCAAACTGGAGTCCTGGCAAGGAATGTGGGCTTTGACATGGAAAAAGGGGTTTCTGTTTGCTTCTGGCTACCTTTGTTTTGTTTAAATCATTACTGGAAGCATCTTTAAAACTAACTTTTCCACACCACTCTACGAGTGACCAACAAAACCACAACTGGGACTAAATATAGCTGGAAGGTGGAGAGTGCAGCGGAGCCATCCAGGAGCTCACAGTGAGTCTCTGCATATGAGAGACCTGACAGAAAGTTTTAAAGTTCAAGACATGCATGGAGTAACAGCCCAAACTGAATGCTGAGCAAAAGCAGCCCTGCAAATGCTTTTATAATAACTTCCCCTCCCATTACTCCACAAATGTACCCGTTGGAAACAGCAGCTGACACGGGAATGGTGACTGGGACCCGCGGGGGTATTGAGGAGCTGGGCCAGGGTGAAATATTGATTAATCATCTTGTCATGCTGGGGCTTTGTTAGGTTCTGTAGATAGGAATTGAGAGGGTAATGTGCAGCTCCATCTAGGAAGGCTGTTGGATCACATGGGAATGATTTGTTGACTTACAGAAAAGTACCACAGTGGGGTGAACAGCAGGATGATGCTGAAATAAGCTGACGGGATTTTTGAAAAGTATTGACTTTTGTTTTTCCTTAAAAAAAAAATAGGAAATCACTGTAGCAGAAAGTCAGAAACATCAATCCTCACTCAGCAATCTGTTTGCATCTGGACAAGTGCACCTGTGCAGTCCATAGGGCAGGGTATGACACAAAGACAAAAATTATCCAGTTTTCCTTGTTTATTGGGGGATGAGATGAGTAATCTAATCTGGGTTTGCCCTTCAGATATTCCTCTGGGTGAACAGCACTGGCACTGAGAAAAGGCAATGAAAAATCAAGGTCATGGTAATGGACTTGTGATATTACAGAAATACTTTTTGTCCTCTCTGCTCACGAAACCCCATGGGCAGTGCTGCTGGGTGGGATACTTTGACAAGAAAATGCCAAGTTCCAGGCAACCAATGGGAAAATCAGCCCAGGGATGGGATGAGGGGGTGGCAGTGGCTCCCTGATGGGGAGCAGAGCTGGGCATGGGCAGGCTGAACTAACCCTGAGCTCGGCTCAAGGAGCCCGGCATGGGGGAAAACCCAGACTGGGCTTTCCCTGAAATACGGAATGGGAGAAAACCCGGACTGGAGTTTGTTCTGGAGTACAGCATGGGGGAAAACCCGGACTGGTTTTTTTCTGGAGTATGGAATGGGGGAAAACCCGGACTGGATTCTCCCTGAAATACGAAATGGGGGAAAACCTGGACTGGATTTTTTCCCAAAGTACAGAATGGGGGAAAACCCAGACTGGATTTTCCCTGAAATATGGAATGGGGGAAAACCCGGACTGGATTCTTTCTGGAGTACAGAATGGGGAAAGCCCAGACTGGATTTTTCCCAGAATACGGAATGGGGGGAAACCCGGACTGGATTTTTCCCTGAATGTAGAATGGGTATAACTTAATTTCACACACAGTGTATTCTTGCCTTCAGCCGAGGCTAATCCAGAGAAAAATCAAGGGAGGGAGATTGAAAGGGGACATCCCAGAGTTTTCTATTGCTGAAAAATCCCTTTGTTTTGCTATATCGGTAAGCTTTATAGTAAGCTTTACAAAGCTCCTGTGTGAGGTATCACACAAGAATTTAACAATCAGAACATTCTTGCTATTTGAGGTTTTCCTGATGTCCAAGCCTTCCTGCCCTGCACTGCTATTTAACCTGTTGCTGTTGTTTGTGAGTTTCAGAAGATCCTGCCTGCCTTCTGCCCCACTCTCAGTCACCTGAGTGTAGCCTATTTGACACGATCTATTGCTTTTCTTCTCACCTGAACTGATCAGTTCTTCCATAATTCTTCCTTTCACAACTTCCAGAACACTAAATTAATTCTTTTCCACTTCTAAAAGAGAATAAACCTTACGCCCAGTAAAACAAATCAGGAGAAAGGGAAATTCTGTAAGAGGTATTTTCACAGAAGCCTGAACCTTCCCCTGCTCTCTGCCACTCTCTGTTTCTTAATTTTTAATTTCCTGCTTCTTTATGTAGTTTTATGCAAAGCATATTTTTGTTCATCCTTGCGTGATGGCTTTTGGGTGGAAGAGGACACTCCAGGGTTGTTATATCAGCTTTCAAATAAGCTTTGACAGAACTTGCTCTCATTTTCAAGTCTGAAATCATAGAGAAGCAGCTCTCCTGGGCATAAACCCGGATAAACCCAGCTCCTATTGAAAGTCAAGTTGCGTGTTTATTATTAGCAAACAACGGTGAAGTTATTAGGGAATGGCATTTCCAAGGAACTGTTGAATAAAGACATGTGTTTACTGTTAGTTGTAAAACAGCAATAAAATTGCAGCCATAGCCCATTTATTGTGTGTGGAGGTGGCAGGTGCAGCCTGACTGAAGCAACCCAACACCACAGGAGGACTGAACTTTGCTTGGAGTCAGTTCAGTTTGACAGGAACAACAGTTCAGATTTTTTCGCTTTGTCTGACGGGGTGGAAATACCTGCGCTCCTCTGGGGCTGCTCACAGGGCTGGACCCAGGTGGAAATGCTGGTGGAAAAGCCCTGGGCTGCAGGGAACCATCACACAGCGTTCCACAGACCCAGGTCTGCTACACTTGGATGCTCCCACCTCCCATGGCGGGATCTTCCTGTGTCCCCCATGGTCCCGCTGCACCCCTTGGAGCTGCTCATCATCCTGCTGCTCCTGCAGGTGGGTGTGGGCTGGGATGTGGGCAGGGCAATCCAGCTGCACGCGGGGCGCAGCAGGAGGATGGAGCCAGGATCTTCTTGAGGGTCAGAGCAGTAGGACGAGAAGCAACGGGGGCAGGAGATGGCAACAGAACACTCCACCTGAACACGAGGAAAACTTCACTGTGCGGGTGGCTGGGCCCTGGAACAGGCTGCCTGGAGAGGTGATGCAGTCTCCTTCCCTGGAGACACTCAGGATCCATGTGGACACAATCCTGGGTAATGTGCTTGAGAGGACCTGCTGGAGCAGGGAGGCTGGACCAGATGATCTCCAGTGATTCCTTCCCACCTTAACCACTCTGTGAGTCTGTTTGTCCCTGCATGGTGCCTCTGAAACAGGCGGTTCCTGGGCTCAGGTCTCTGGGAAGGGCTTTCCAGGGGTGGGGACCCTCTGCTCATTCTGCTGGGGGTACCAGAATGTTCACACCTGGCTGAGCATGCTGGTGCCTGGTGGCGACCCTGCCACGTTCATCATCATCCCCCCAGGAATTCAGTGGCATTTCCACGAGTGTTTCTGTGAGATTCATGGTCCTGTACCGGGTTGTTCCTTTCTAGCAGTGCCCCTGGCTGGAATGGAGACAGCTCTACCCCGAGCCATGGCCGTGCAGGTGCACACAAGGGGTGGGAAAGCCGGAAAACACCCAGTTAAAGCTTCCAAAATGATTAAAAGGGATTACACATAGAAAAGGGGGAAAAGATCTTGTTCGGGGGGTCCAGCAGAGCTGAACTTGGAACAAATCCAACAAAGACAACTTGCAAGTGCCAAGCTGCAGCCTTGCTCACTGTTTATACATCACAGAGCTTTCCCCTGGATATAAACAGCTTTACAGTTCCAAGGAATTACTGGTGAACCCCATTCATTGCTCAGCAGGTTTATAACCACAACAATTTTACAAGTATTTTCTTTCTCCAGAATAAAGTCACAGGGTAAAGGCCTTTGCCTGAGTCTGGGCCCGCAGAGATCTGTTCCATTTCTGGAAACATTTGATAGTATGAGTCATAAACCCCAAAATTTTCAAGGAAAGTGATGAGAAGTGGGAGAAAAGTGTCCAAGTTACCTGTGAGCAAATGGCAGTGGTGTAATTTGAGCACTGTCCTTTGAGGTGAAAGATTTTCAGTAAGAAGCAGTATTTGAGGCAGGGAAGGAAGCCTGCATTTATAAAAAGGCAAAATGTGCCAATTTGGGTGTAGTCACCATTCTCAGTGATTCATTTTATTCATCTGAGTTAGAGATTTTGGTCAGGTGATCACCTTCCGGTAAATCAGCTGTGTTTGGAACACTTCAAGTCACACCACAGAGCCCCTGAGACTCTGAAATACTCCCCCGACTTAACTCTTTTTTGCAAGTCAGTTCATGTCCTGTCAATACCAGACAACTTCTAAAATAACATTGGACATAGAGAGACAGGGGTGAATATCTAAAAAACTGGAGATACTTGATTTAGGAAAAGCCACAGAGATGATACCATGGACTGGTAGATCCATGGAAACATGGACACAGTCTTTTTATGGGGTCTGGCATCACCTGACCAGAGGAATTGGTCTCACAGCTCTCATGGCATTCATTTGGAATGAGATGGATGATATTTGTGATGATATTTGTGGAGTTAAGGGTTAGATACAATTCAATACAACACTGTCAAAACTGGCTCAGTATGTTTCTGTGAAGGCAAATTCCTCCTAGACAACACATCAAGGGTTTCTAGTGACCCAAACTTGTCACAATCACTTTTTTCTCAAGGTTACTGCTGCTGACAGTTTTTATCATGAAATTGAAAATTTCAGTTTAAGACAAGCCATCAGAAGGAAAGGTATTCAGGTTTGTAGTCAATATTATCTAATAACAGATACACAACAGCTAACTGTGCACACTGTGACACTAAACCCACTTTTTTATCCAATAGGGGATGGATTCTTATCAGTGAGTCTGTGACCTCTGAAGCAAACAAAAAGGATCTGAATTATCACCACCATTGATGTTCAAGAGGAGGACAAAGGATCATTCCCCAAATATGCTGGACAGGTACAACAAACACAAACTAAAATGCTTTCTTTTTTTCCTTTTAGACTCTAGAAGCCTCATTTTTTGCAGCTGGACGCTCATTTAGCTTCTCAGCCATGGATTTTGATCACTCTGGTGAGTGAATATTTCACTATGCACCAGCCAAGCCAGTGCTTTCCAGCGTTGTCCCCACAAGCAGCAGGCAGGCAAAGCTCAAACTCAGGGCTCCACAAATGCCTTTGAAGGTGACACTGCACCAACCTCTTCTGTGAAATGACCTAAATATCCCTCTTTTCCAAGGTAGTGTTTGGAAACTTAAAGGACTTAACTAAACCCCTCCAACAGTCGGTCTATTGAGAGGCTCTGGCTCGTGTCCCACATTTCATGGCCAAGTCCAAGACACCTCCCAGTGCCTCATCCTCTGGTTGCCCTCACGACCCCACAGATCCATCTTTGCTCCCCAGACTGCAGAGGAAATGTGCCTTTTTTGCCCCGACTCAGACAAAACCAAGACAAAAGGAAATAGATCCCTTCAGTTTTGTAGTCCTTTATTATTTTTTTTAAGTTGATCCTCCCATAGTAATGTACTGAAATGCGTAACAGTTACATTGTACAAAGCATTTAAAGAAAGTACCTCAACTTGCCGATTATTTCAAAATGAGATTATAAACAAAAAGAAAAATAAATCTGGTCCCTCACTAAAGGCAAAAAAAACCCCCAAAAATAACTGAATACCTTCCGTTATTTATTTATTTTTTTAAAACATAAATTTGGAACACTTCATCTTACAAATAGGATTAACATGAACATAACATCACACAAGCTCGCAGACAACCAGCATAAAATATTGGGTACAGTTTTTTTAATCAGAAGAATCATGCTTTCATGAAGAAATTATAACTGTTTATACAATCGAATCAATTTACTGTATTACAAAAAAAAAAACTGAACAAAACTAAGTCGCATCTATTAGTTATTTAGTTCATTAAAAGGCAAAAAAATAAAATAAAAGAGGAATGTAAGAAAATTTCAAACACTGTTTTGCACTCCCATATACACAGATCAGTTCACCTCACTTTTTTGGAAGTACATGGGTGCCTTACATCGTAACGCAGTGGGGGACTGGAGCAGTGCTGTTTGTTACAGGAACAGTGCTATTGTAATCAACAAACAATCGTTTGCCAACAAATAAATACATAGTACACACAACACAAAGGAGAAATTAAGAGGGTAAGGGGAAAGGAAACAACACAACAAAATAGTGACATGATTGTCGAAAATTAAAAATCTCCTTACAATGATTCGAACTAGTGGTGTTGTCAATGAACGTGGTGCTTTCACGGATTTATCTGGATGATTTAGCTTCTTGGAGTAGTGAACATTCATAGTTTACAATATACACAAGCCTCTTATGTATTGTTTCTCAGAGTTCTTTCTTTTTCTGTCATTTTTTTCTCCTTGTTTTTCCTTTTTTTTTAACAATGCAGTTGAGAAGGCAAAAGAATTACGGAGAGAACAAAATATTCCCTGTTACTTCATTCTACATTTACAATGGATAGTGTGCATTTGATAGAACTATTTTCTTTCTTTGAAGGGCTAAAATGCATAAAGCTTTAATGAAGAGATTTGTACATAAAAGCAACTGTTCCCAATCCTGTGTCAAACTATCTTATACAAAAAGAAAATCAATTCAGTTCCTACTTTAAAGGAGTGCCCATGTGTGTATCAATGCAGTCTTAACCCTTCTGCCCCTGCCCCTCAAAGCCGGGTGAACTGGAAGACACTTTTTCCCAGCCCCGTTTACATAATCCACTGAAACCTTTTTTTTTGTTTTTTTTTTAAGTCGCATTGATCCTCCAGAAGTCAGCAGCTGCCTTTGCTGTGCAAAACAAAATATTGAGAATAAATAGTTTCTTTCTTTTTTAAAATTATTCAGTTTAAGGTCACCGGACTTTAAATGAGTGACCCTGCAGATTTATAAGGCATTCTGCTCAGCAGTCTTTTAAATAGTCATATATGAAAGAGCCATGCTACTGGTTTGGACTTGGTCCCATCCTCGGTAAGACTCCGCACTGTCATACGTGACTGATGGACTGGATGGCGCTGGATTCCGCGGCGGCTCTCGCCATACTGTGCCACATGTTGGGAGAACTGTGGGATGCAGAATGAAGGGAGTCCTTGTCGGAGAGAGACAGCATCATGGCATAGGCCTGCACAGGGACAGAAGAAGGACAAAGAGGTCACGCTCCCATGGCGGGATTCTGAGCTTGGACCCGTGCCACCCCTGTGTGGTCAGGGCAGCAGTCAGGCTACAGCCACTGGTCTCAACTTAGTTAAAAAAACCCCCAACAAAATGCTTTAGGTGAAACCACTGTCAACCCTTTCACTAACACTTTTGACTCACTAGCAGTAATAATAATTTCTGCTTTCATCTGGTTTTACAAAGCTCAGAGAAACCTTTGATAGTAGACAAGGTCCCAAAGTCTCCTTTGCCTTCAGACTCTTGGCACAGGAGGCTCTTTTCAAGAGGCGGAGGAATCATATTATCCCTTGTCTCGTCCTGTATTTCACCAAATATAACAGTATCCTTTGCTGACCTTTCATACATGCATATTCTGCAGTTTTTAAAACAGGAATCTTTCAAAGGGGCTAAAAAACCCCATTTTAATTAATTATTGTTTAGAAAACTGCAAGAAATAGCATGAGGATACCATTTCAGTTATTGCTGTTTGTAAAACATGCTGAGGACCTAGAGGTGGTACCATCCAACAGTCTGGAAAAAAATGCCAAAAAGCTAAGCCAGCCAGAAGATCAAGTCACATCCCTGTGAGGCTGCAGATAAACTCCACAGCATCAGTGTCAGCAGAGTGGGACTAGTTCTTACCATGGCATTTCTGTGGCCACCAGGCAGAACAAAAATAGCAAAAAAAGTAAGAAAAAAGTATGGAAATCCTCCGTTCTCAGGGACCAGAGCACCCTATCATGTCTCTGGGCTGCAGTGGGATGTCAGGTCAGGCTGAGGTTTATGGACATGGAGAACAACCCTGTCTGACAAAGCTGGAACAACCCTGCCTGCCACACACTAACAGCTTAATCCTGTGGGTATTTGGTGACAATAACATTTTAACCGAGTTAAGCTTTTACCTGGGATTTGGATTTCCTGTACAATGGTTGCTTGAGGTCCTCTGGCAGCTGGGAAGCATTGAAAGCTGCCAATTCAGCTTCACTGTATTGATTTTCTTCCATTTTCCTCATTTTGAGGCTATCTGTGAAGTGCCTTATGTGGTCCAAAGCTGAAAGTCCAGTCTTATTATACTCCTCTTCTTTATACCTACAAAAACACCAAGGAGGTTTTAATTAAATAACCCTCTCTGCATTCCCTCATCTTCTCAGATTTACACATCTGAGCAATTTCTCCCTTTTTCACTTTAATAAGCCACCTTGCCTTATGGAGTGGTGATCCTGAAATAAAAAGAATTCCCTTTTCTGTTCTAAAGAAAGGGCAGTTGAGTGGGGGAGGGAGTTTGTCTCTCTCATGGTGTCTCCACAGCCTTCCGCAAGGCCATTATGAGAGATGCAGGACGGTTCACGGAGCAGATAACGTCTCTCCCATGGAACTGTCTCACCCTGCTTCCTGTCTCACCCAGAACCTCACAATAGCTCCCCAAGCACAGTCAATTTTGCTATCAAGGGCTCCAGACTGCATGAAGAGGCTGAAAGCAGGGCTGGTGTTGACCCAAACACAGACGCACGTTGCTATTGTAAGTGGGAAGCAGCTGCTCCGGACCGGTTCCCACGGCACTGGTTTGGTGCTGGCACTCTTGTATGGTTTATTGTTTTTATTCCGCCTATCGGGCACACCAATACTCGGAAGGAACCAACCTGCCAGGGGAAGCTTTGCAGTTCATGTCCAAAGTACTCGTTTCCTCATAATCCTCCTCGGGAGTGCCCTCATGCATTTCACTTGTCACGGGCTCTTTCACTGCTTTCCCTGCCATTTCACTCTCTTCGTCTTCTTCATCCATCATTACTTCATCTTCTGCCTCCTCATCATCCAACAGATCCGAGTTCTGGCTGGCTACCATGGCTTTTTCATCCTTAAAGTGGCTGCCATTCATTCTGAAAGTACCAAAACAAACCCAAGCTATAAACACAAATCAGATATGAAAGCTCCTCATCGGCAGACTCTTGGAGACAGATCTGAAAAGCATCTGTCCCAGCAGAATAAAGTGATTTCTGTATTTCATATCTTGCTTAGCTTCACAGAAAATTAGCACTGGAGAAAATTGCACTCAGAAATCACTGGGACGTTACAGCACCATCACCATGGGATTTTCCTGTTATCCTGCTAAAACTACTGTTCTAACAGAGGCATGTTCAGATAACCATTCCAGATTTTCTCATGCATTATTACATCTCAAGTTTCCAATCATACATGTAGTCTGGGCAAAACAACTCACTGCCTTTTAACAGAAGCTGTAGGGGCCAAGAAACTCTGAAAATCGGATCTGGCATTTTTAACAAAAACGACATCCAATATTGCGTTCAGAGTTTTAAAGTCAAAATTACATGCATAATTAATTTAGCACACTACCCTCCCTTTGGAAGCCATACTGCTTCACTGAATGTATGGATTTCCTACGTGGGAACCTAAGAGACTTCAGCTGGAGACCTGAAGAGTGGTCTGCAATATCGCCTCCGTGCTGAACTGGGTTATTGACTGATTTGAAGGGTAAAAAGCAATGAAAAGAAAGGTCATATGGCAATTTAAATGTATTTATTCTTATTAAATGAGTAATTACAGCAATACCCACATGGAAAACCATTTGGTCTACGCGCTGTTATTACGCTGCCCTTTGCTCTCAGACAATGACTTCTCTTAACTACTTCCTACAGGATTTTTATCAAGGACATAATACCCACGCTGAAGTAGGGGCTGTTTGGTAATGGTCTCAACCCTGTAGGATTCAGAGCATCTGGAGCTGCATTGTGTCCATCATATCAAATGCGAAGTAAAGAAATTTGGCACCGCGGCGCCAACGAATGCCCAACCACAGACACAGGGATGTGAATGAGCTGCACCCAGTGGAGCCCCCCCCCAAAATTCATGCTACCACTGTATCTGCCCCCACCACGTCACGTAGCACAGAGGCCTTGATTCATCTATTGTTCTCATTGTGCAAAAGGTCCTTAACTCTTCCAGGAATACAGTTATAAAAATGGAAACCTTATTGTCCGCACGCAGTTTGCTTTAGACTCCGTGTGCTTCAAACTGTGTGGGACAATATGGGATATACCCAATGGTGGAGCAAGATAAGGTGAGCCCTCAGCCTTGTTGGTATTTAACATTTGACTTTCTGCTGTAACAGATGGAGTTTCTGAGGAGCAAAGCTTGTTTCTGCCACAATAACAGCATCATTTTCCTAAACATATTAGAGTTTCATCTGTTTTCCAAGCAAATTCCAGCTGACTGCCATGAGTTTAGTATTGCATTGAAAAAAATGCTCAAGGGAACAGTCTGTCTTTAGAGCAGTATCAAAAAATCTGAGGTTGTGCAGAACAGGGAGGGCTGAAGCAGCCACCTCCCTCTAAGATCATCAGAGAAATATCTCTTTATCATCTTTTATTTAAATAGGCAGAAATAAGAAATTGTTGAGTGCAGTTTGGGCTGCTAACTTGCTTGTTATGCTCAATTGAGGCTGCTAGGAATGAAAGGGAGATGGACTACAACCAAAGTAACAAAAGCCATGTGATTAAGAAAACAGATTCTCTAATTATGCTTTCAAATGCAGCAATTTGCCAGGGATAAAATATCCGTCAAGAGCAGTCTGAAGTGCCAAATTTAGAAAGGAAACACTGCACAACCCAGCAACCTTTCCACTTTGCTGACTTCCTGTCAGAGGACATGTTGAGACCAGATGTGCAAGTTAAAAATCCCAAGCCCTCATTGCCAATCAAGATGGAATGAAATTTGAATATGCATGTAATCACTTAATCCAATACTTTTGTGGAAATTGTGTTGTGTCCACCCTTTTTATCCCTTCACAAAGGCATCTAGAAATTGAGGAGACAGCAAAGTTTGTCACCAGCAGTAAGAATTTTTTGATGTTGATAATGTAATGCCAATTCAAAAGGGAAAATAATGCATAATGCAACACCAATCCCAAAGAAATATGTGGGGCTCCATCCTACAGCCTTTTCTGCTTAGCTGTACTTTTATTAACTGAAAATATTTAAAAGTGGTCTCTCTTCTGTTAGTTCAGAAGAATTCAAACACCCATATACTTAATAAATCTTAGTAGAAAAAGCTCTCTCACATGCTGGAGCACTGTGGACTCCCAACGCCCACCCGCAGCCTCACGGGCTTTTGGCTACTCAGCATCTTTCTTGGGATTGAGTTACTTACGGGAAAGGACGTTCAGCTTGGTCTACTTTATTGATTACACATTTAAATTGCACTTAAATCCTACGGCTCCATACATTTAGCCACAGGATGTAGAATTCACCTGCTCTGCTGTGAATGTAAAGAGAAGGAATTTTTCAGCAAACTTAAATCAATGGTGGGAGCCTGAAACTGAGAGCTCCAGATACAAGAAGAAATGTGTTCACAGATGGAATCTCTTGTCCAGCATCTGCCACTTGGAACATCTTCATACACAGTGGGGAGGGAATCAACACATTTCTATTCCTAAGACACCAAGGTGGCCACTGAAGCAGCCAGATTCTAAAATAACTCTGGCTCCAGACATAATCAAAAGTGAACTATCAGGTCTGCAGACCTGGAAAAGGAGCAGTGGGCACCTTTTGAAGGCAGATCAGACACAACTCACCTCTCCTCTGAGTTTCGGGGGGATTGATTGTTGTGGTTGCTGTTTCCAATAAAATTCCTAATTTCTGTGAAGTAAGAGTCTTCCTTGTCATCTAGGATTGCCCCTGTGCTTTCCAGTTCTGAGTGAGGTGAAGATGTTGCAGTACCTTAAAGCAAAACATACGATGTCTGTTGCTGCTCCTTTACATTTTCTATATTTAACCATTTAAATCAAAATGAAATTGAAACTCTGGTTAAAAAATGGGTGAGAGCCAGAAAGTTGGTCAGTGTGAACCATCAGCTTTTGGCCATAAAACCAGTAATCAGTAATTATTCACGGGCAAGGATGATTTCCAGCAAAAACAACTGGTTGCATGCTGGGTGCCCCTTTCCATGGTTTATCATCACTTTTGCCATGTCTCTATTTCAACATCTCCCTCTTGTTCCCTGTGATTCCAAGATTGTCCATTGATAACTGTCTTTCTTAGACCAATGGCTGAACTGAGCAAACAGAACTTAATTTTTAGCTATTAATTATGCAGATTTATTCAAAATATGGAGTAGTCATTGACATAATCACCCAGATTCATTAGCACTGAGAGACCAGTGTCAGACGCCTTTCTTTGAGCGCTGGGGAAGGGACAGCTCTGCATTCACTGCATGCCCCTGGTTATTTCCAGTGAGGCAAAATGCAGACTGAAAGGACTGCAGAGAGGGTTTTCATTAAACCCTGCAGATACCCAAACCAGCCCAATGATATCCCCTCCTGCCACTGCCTGTGCTGCTGCTGTGTGGTGACCAATTTGCTTTGGGGTTTGAGAGGCACCATTAGCTCCATAATAGCCAGAGCTTTTCAGCTCCTGACAGTGGGAATATTTCAGAAGGTGCCAGGAAAATCTTTTAGAGTGCCCCCCGAGACTCTAAATCTAGGACTCCTATTGAGAGCCAAGGGATTGCGGAGATGGGATTAAACCAATTTTCCCAGTCTGTTCTCAAAACGCTATGGGTTGGCTTAATGAAAACCAAAAGAAAAGACATCTTCCAGTGGTCTTAAGTTATACAAGGGGAGGATTTATGTTGGGATTTTCAAAGCACTTTCAATGTCAGCAGAGCTTAGGCACTTACATATTTTGCAACCCCCCACCCGTTGGAGCAGCGTGTGCCTGTGGACACTCGGCAGCGCTGACAGGGAATGGGCAGTCCCTGCACATGGGACATGGGGCAGGCTGGGGAGGGAAAAGACAGGAGGGAAAAGACATAACATACCAGACATGTTCCCGTTCTCGTGCTTTTTTAGATGTCTGTCAAGATTGGTTTGTTGACCAAAACACCTGTCACACAAGTGACACTTGAATGGCTTCTCTTTATTGTGGATGTTACGCACATGTCTCTGCAGGTTAGAGGATATGCTAAAGGATCTGTCACAGTATTTGCATCTAAAAAAAAACAAAACAAGTGGGTAGGAAAGAGTTTGTTAATAGCTGGATACATAAGATTTATCCTACGATACATGAAGAGCCTTCTGGGCTCAGTCTCAGCACCCAACCACAGTTCTTTGTTCCCTACTGAGGCACAATCCTCTCTGAAATAGACAAATTTTGGCTGACTAACTGGAGACCTGTGCTCTTGGAATGGAGACATAACTTCTATGTTGGGGTTTTCAGCTTTAATTCACATTAGACTTTATATTTTAAATACTGCCTCTAGGAATAAGCATAATATTTCTGAGCTAATGGCATCAAATTAGCTATGGTAATTGAGTCCCATGTTTTTAAAATTGTTGCATGCAAAGTTGGGAAGTTTGAAAACAGTAGAGCAATAACTCTATTGTTTCATGTGCTGCCAATACAATACAATTAAACACTTTTGGAAAAAACATGAAACAGATCTCTTCTAATGCTCAAATAAGGTAAAAAGGGCTATTTCTTTTCCTATTCTAAATTATACTGTGTGATTAAATCTTTTCTCGAGGAATTAGCTTGCTTGATTGCTAATCCCAGAGGAAATTTGGTTATCTTGCAAAAACCAGCAATAAACAATCCCAACCTTTAATACTGTGCCAATGTGAGTAGTTTAGTCTATCACTCTGGTACCAGAGGCATCAATTTTCATACTGTGTAGCGATTTGGAGTCCCTAAAGCCTTTACTGTATTGCTCTTTAAGCCATTACTAAGTCATACTATAACTATTCCAAATTCTCTTGCTGGCAACTAGCCAAGAGTCTTCACCACTTCAGTTTTTCAATCTTTTACTTCTCCTGTGCCTCTCTTACGCTTGTCAATGATGTCAAATTTTTTTAAGTGCTGAAATCGCCCATTATGCTACTAATTGCTTGTGGCTTTTATGCAGTGGACGGGTATAATATACATCAAGACCTTCCTACAATAAAATTAGATGTGAATCTCATTTCCCAAAGAGACTAGATGCAAAAAACATATTGTTTCCTCACAAACAATGAGCTTACTCTGCTCTTTACAGCTCATAAAATGCAGAAATCTGTGCATTTGTTTTACTGGAACATGAACTGGCCTCTTTCCAGTTTAAATTAGCCTTTCATTTTCAATAAGGTGAAGCTTTATACACATTTCTGCATGTGACTGTCCTGGATTCAGTAACACACACACATTCTTATCAACAGGAGAGTACACCCACATGGGTTTTGGTTAAGCAGATCTCAGAAAGAATCCAGATTAGGCAGGGAACAAATAAATACAGTAACGCCTTTGCAACCGGGATCTTTCAGTGATCAGATGACTGACAAATCACCCAATTTTAGGCTGCAAATAACACCGCAGAACTCCAAGAAAAAAACATTCTTGCAAGGGAGAATACATCCAAGAGCCCTACTGAGCACTCAATCACACTGGTTCAGCAGTGCCAGCCCTGCTGCCAGCAAAGGCAAACCTGGGGATTGTGCTGGGAAGCTGCCCCAGCCAAAAGAATTTCACTAAGACCTAAACCTTCCCCCTTTCTGCATCTTCAACACCGAGGATCAGCACCTAATGCACAAAACTCTGAGACCAAAATGCAACGGTGGGTCCAAAGCTAAGGAGGAAGGGCTGGAGCTGGTCCAGCAAGGATGTTGAATTCCCCAGCTTTATTCACAGAATCACAGAAAACATCTGCACTGGAAGGGACCTCAAAGCTTGACCACAGCACAGACAGGGGTGAGGGGTGTGGTACCTATAGGGCTGCTCTCCAGTGTGCGTCCTCAGGTGACGGGTCAGGTTTGCAGATCTTGGGAAAATCTTGCCACAGTATCTGTGATAAGAAAATGTTTGATGAGACAACACAACCTTCAGTGGCTTCGTACAGCCCAATTGGAATCATCACTATATGGTCCTACTAGCATTGCTTTGGTGCAACAACATCTCAAGAAAAGCATTCAGCAAATATAAGGGATCAACACACACAAGAGTGGGACTGGAACTGCTGGCACCAACCAGCTTTGCTTGTGCAGAAGTAAGGGGGTATATGAAAAACCAGTTTTAAAGATCACCCCAAGGTTCTAAGCCCACTGGGTGATTATCAGCATAATTCAGATTTGGAATCAAGAGAATCTGTTATTAAAGCCTTGGATTTCTGCCTCTGTGTAAGCAAATTTCAAACCTTTCAACCAATTCTACGTGTCAGCAAATGTGACACCGTTCTGTGCATTGAATAGGATCAGAGCAGACAAGACTCAAAGACCTAATCCATCAAGGTATGTTTCTATAACAACATGTCTTGAAAGAAGGTGACATGTTTTCAAAAAGATCAGATAAACCGATATGCCAGTGTCAAATGCCTGCACGTTCTGGAGATGATATAGAGACCTAAACAGTGCAATTTAAAAACCATTCTCCAAACTCAATAGTATGTCACAGGAAAAATAATGGCCAACAAAAAAAAAAAAAAAATTATCGTGAGTTCTCCCCCTTTGTTCAAGCAACACATTAATATTCAGTTTATAATTGGCCCATGCTGTTAAGGACATTGAGCCCATTTTTGCATGAGGGCAGAGCACACACACAGTGCTCTCTTAAGTGAATGAGGGTGGTGGCTGCTCCACATGATGACTTTGAAGATTGCATCCCTTCACTTTTAACATCCCATTTATTTTTTCACAACGTGATGTATAAGCCTTCAAAATACCCACACAGCTAATTCCACTCTCCTTGACAAAGCTCCCATTCATTTTGGGTGCATATTCAATGACTATCTTCATTGTGGGCTTTTTTTTTAAGTCTGTACACACAAGTCCTAATAAGTCATGTATTTTATCACTGATCCCTTTGGATATTAAAACCAGAAGCCTGAGAGAAAACACGTCTGTAGTTTACGATCAAAAAAATCAATAATGAAAGCACACTTTTATATATGAAAGTGATGAGAAAATTTGGAAAAAAAGGAATTGTTTATGTAACAGTTTGCACCTCATTTATCAAGCTGCTACGATACAGGGAGAGCTCTTTGCTTCGTAACACCAATAATCTAATAAATAGGAACCCCAAAGGGAAACGCTTTCCACGTTGGGCACGGAGAGGTCTGAAAGGCTCGCTGTGGGATGTCTGAGCAGGGGAGGGGCTTGGGGAGGGCAGTGTGGGGTGGCCCTGGGGCTACCTGCAGGTGTAGCGCTCCTTGCCCTTGCGCAGCAGGGTCTCGGGGAGGGCGCTGGGCGGCGCGCGGAAGTTGAACATGGACGGCACCGACTGGATCAGCTCGCTGGCCTCCGGCTTCAGGGCGCTGAAGCTCTCCAGCTTTTCAGCCATGTTCTCTATAGCTGACACCTGCAGCAGGAGAGAGCACAGAGCCCACCAAGGTAAACACCCCCTCGGATTTCTGCCCCCACCGGGAACCCAAAATACTAGAACATCCACTGGTAAGTGAAAGGAAAAAAGGGGAAAAGGCCAGTGTAGAGCTGCAGTCTCAAAAATTATGGGGCATGAGGGTAATAATCAGCCAGTGTTCATTTCTTCTTACTTTTAAGCCCCAGCTTCTACAAAATTCCAGGTTTTGTAGTCATGCTCTGTGGTTGTGTGCCTACAAGTCTATGCATCCCATCTACAGAAATCATTGAACATTTTTTACCAAATGAACAGAAATAATAACTGAATGTCTAGTTTTTTGGTTTGGATTTGTTTGTTTGTTTGTTTTTTTTTAAGGACTTGCAAAGGACACTTATCACAGTGGAAAGATTATGAACACTCTAGCTCAACCAAGGGCTGCAACAATCCAGTTCCAAAGAGGCTCCATCAATGTCCCAGCCACATCCAACCATCAAGCCCAGTGTTCTAGCCCATCATAGCCAAAGACCATTAGGTAAACACAGAAGAAATTAAGCTTTGGTGGGTTTGGTGCTCTGTATTCACGTTGCCTGTTAGATGTCTATCCTATTTTTTCACCTCTTAATATTCCTGCTCTACCTTTAGTTGCTTGTAAATCCTTTGTGCTTTGGGATGTTTCCACTCTTGATTAGCTGTCTGCAATTTGCAGGGAGTGGGGATTAAATAATTTCTGGACAACAGTTTCCTTTAAGGTGTCTGGAACAGACCAAGGAAAGCCCCTCCAAAACCTCAAACATTGCCACTTGAAGAGTTCAAGAATGCTGCTGAGCCTACTGACAGGTGAGAATAACCATCCACCTCTCCATAACACCACAAACAAATGAAAGAAAAGAAAGCCAAGCTCTCACCTACCGAGCACAAAACCCACAGCATGAGCCCTGTGCAAGATCTTGCTTGTGATGAAGAAGCAAATTATATGAAAGACAAGATGCTGAACCCTTCTCAGCTGGAACACCTCCACAGACTGTTCTTCAAAATCCATAAGAGGTTGCTCTGATTGTTGTAAAACTGAAATTTTATTTGGAAGAACTGGGCATTTTTTGCAGGTTTATTTATTTTCATTGGCAGAACGACATGATTGTCTCCTGGAATGACTATTTCCATGCTGGTTAGCTCTGCCTTTGGGCTGCCTTGTTTTTTTCCCTTTAGCCTGTAGCCTGCCCTCTCATTTCATGCTCAGATTCCTAATGCTGAGTACAAATTGCAACGTACAGGGTACCACTGCCAATTTGCCAAATGTCTTTCATCAAACACGGTGGAAAAAAATAAAAAATCTCAGAGGGAAGTCAAGATACATTTACTTGTCAGGCAACAAATGTGAAAGCATTGCAAGGCAGTAAGGGCTGTAAGCTCTGGGGTTTGATTCATAATCACTCAGCTGCTAAAACATTCTCCACAGATGCAAGTGGACAGCACATTTGTCAATATGAAGGATTTTGACGTGTACTGATCACAGGCATGAGATATGTAATGATGATGCTGCTGGGAGAGGAGGTAATTCTATCTCGGCACCAAGATGTCATTATCAACCCATACACCTCAACATTACCATATATTTCTTTTTATACGACTTCATCTTCTCCTTTAGTTGGAATTGATTCTTAAAGCTTTCAAAGTAGTCGTCCCACTGCCTTTAATTTCTTCTAATTGTTCCCCACAAAAATTCACTCATCTATTTTACAACTGCTGAAAATAAATGGTTTGAATGAAAAATGCCCTTTGGCCTTCGGGCTGATTAGCAGTGACATGACAGTGCATGGGTTATGGTATCACATATTTATGGTGAAGAATAATAAGGGTACTGAGAAGTATAATAAATGTTTTATTTATGTATATTTAATATTCAAGTCCATTTCATTATCTAGTGGGTTTAAATCATTTTTGGATCACAATTTCTCATGCACATGGTCCCTGCCAGTAATATATTAAAGCAACTATTTTCCCCTTTACATTTAAAATGGCTTAGTCATGCTGATTTTTTTTTTCCAGTTCTTATTTCCAGGATTTTGCAGAGTAGAAACTGAGACAGACTCTTGTTTAATGCACAGCGAAGCAGATTAGCCCTACCTCCAACTCTGCCTCCAGGATTACATCAGTCCCAAAATAGGTATGAAATCAGCACCTAGTCTTAAATCCCTCATCCAGAGGAAGCACGAGCACTTCCAATTATTTTAAAGTATTACTCTCTTTCTAAAAATATGTTTCTCACCATAGGAATGACTATTGTACTTGCTGCTTTGCCAGTTTTTCTTTTTTTTTTAAAGCCTGACTTATGTGGTGACCTGGTATGATTGATGTTTTTCAAGAACTGCACCAGCACCAGTGGGAAGTGTTTGGCCTCATAGCTTTGCTGATCCGAGGCACTGTCACTCCACTGCTATCAGGATAATTATAGCTGGCACTATCTGCTGGAGGTAGGGCTCCCAAGAACCAAAACTGGGGCATTTTCTTAAGAAGTCCTGGAGTGTGTTGGTGCTCAGAGCCTTCAGGATGCAAATCCCTATCGTGAGATGGGTTCCTGGGCTGTGGGGGCATTTTACAGCCCATGAAGTCCTGCAGCCCTGATCACAACATGCTGTCCATCACCTCCAGTGCAGGCAGACAGCCCCTGCTCACCAGTCTGCTTGCAAAATACCAGCTGAGCAGTAAGAAATCTGGGGGTTTTGCATTGAGGACTAACTCAGAAACCAAAATCAAGCAGGAATCGTAAACTGGAAACTTGTGTTTTTGGAAGCTGGTACCAGTGCCAAGCAGTGGCTCCAGGGGACACACAGGAGGGTGGGCAAGGGACAGATCTCCCCACTGTCACACACCAGCACAGGGAGGTGGAAAAGCATTAACTGGAGGCTGCATCTCAGTTACAACATCGAACGTCCATCGGCTGCTGCTCCCATTCACTTGGCTGAACCTTTTCAGACTCGTTTATATTTTTGTCAAGGAGAGTTCACCAATTTAATTAGGTGCCTATGAAAAGATATTCACTTTTGTTCCTTTTAAGCCTCTTGCCTGATATTTTTTGTGGTTTTTTTTTTTTTTTGTATTGTTATCACTAATGAATAACCATTCCTCATTCAGGTTCTGCTCACCATTCATGGGCTCACAGAGCTGGGGCACAGCTCCCTTGGGCATTTTTTTCCCAGCTGAAAAAATCAAAATCTACTTAGTCACTTTTTGAATGGAAGCTGTTCCCTACCTCTGATCATCATTGTTGCACTTTTCTGTGTCTTTTCTAATTCTACTATGGCCTTTTCGAGAGGAACTTCAGCTACATTCAAGACCTGAAGGCAGTATAACATAATGATGTTTTCAATTCCTTTCTGCTAAGCACGGAGGTGATATTTTCATAAGACTACCAACTTCAAGATCTTTTTCCTAAATGACAGGAGTTAAAAGTCACAATTTCCCCTCAGTATTATTGGGTATTTATTGACATTGACTTTCATTGCCGTTTCAATCCTGGTGACTCAGCTTTCTCTGAATCTCCTGCAAAATCTTCATCATCAGCTCTGGATTTGGCTACTCACAGTAGACAGTCACAAACTCCACTCTCTGCCTGATCCCCCTTATTCCTATGGCCTTTACAGACATATGCCACAGTTCAGGGCCCAGTGACACCAACTGGTAATCTTCAATGATTGTAAAAAACACTATTCTGTTACCCTTTCCCCCCTTCTTTTTTTTTTTTATGACTAAATATTAACCCAGGAGATGACTTTCCTTCTTCCACAATGCAAGTCTCCCTTCCAGCTGAAACACAACTGAAGTAGCTCTTCTTCCTTCCAAACACTGTTACTGCTGATGGCAAGGCCAGACCTGCCTCTATAGGAGCTCTGTTGGTTGTGGAGGTGCTACCGGTCCTCAGTTCACCAAACTCCTGGAGAGAGGCGTTGGTGCGAGTGTCTGTCCTAGGGGGTTGGGTGGGTGCTCATGGTCACCTCATGTCTCCAGTGACAGTCCCTGGGACCAGCAGGGAGGCAGGTGTGTGGCTAAAGCCACCAGCTGTGCTTTCAGGGGGTTCTGCACCCCAACCCAACACCCAAGTGTTGTGGTGATCCCTGAATGGGGCACGGGGGGAAAAGCACTGCTTGACCCCGAGGATGGGATTAGTGTAATTGCCATGCCCATGGAGAAAGCTTTCCGAGGAGGCAGGAGAGGGAGAAGATCCTATTACATATTTTACATACAGCTATTGCCTTATGGACAAGTCACGGGCGCTCCTAATCTGCGATCAGTGAATGACAGTGTTTTATATAGAACAGTAACTTTTGATTTACATATATAAGAGTTGTTGATTCTATCTGTGTCCAGATGTCTGGAAAAGGAAGCAGCTTTCCCCCACCTCCCTGAGAGGCTATTAACCTCCGACTGACGCAAACTAATGTGCAGTCACAATTCCCCAGCTCCGACTCAAAAATGCAGACATTACCATAATCGGCTAAAACAAGTATTTATAAACATTTCAGAGGGCAAGATACCATCAGCAGGGGCCCTGAACATTTGTCTTAAAATTTATTAACCCACCCAAGAAAAAGTGGCATAAATAAAGCAAACGTTTGCTGTTGCTGCTTTTTAAGAATAACCTGATGATATGAAATAATCTCGCAGAAAATGTCATGAATTACATGACCTCATGTTTTACAAACGTGACTCCTTCATTGCTGCTATCACAAAAACAACTGACTTTATGGCCAGACCTCATGGGAAAAAAAACTGTTCAAGTGTTTGCTTTCTATTTTTACTACTGTTATTTGGGGAACTCTTCAAAATCCAACTACTAAAGCTCATGATTTTTCCCTCTCCCATCTGAAGCTGTAATGTTGCCTCTAAAAACTGCAATTTGTGAATCATGTTGTCTTGAAACTGTGTGTATTTGGACATCTAGCCCTGGAACTTGGCTGAGTTATATTCATGTTCAAGAGACCCATCACACGTGGCTGAACTTTACGAAGCAGTAGCGAGAAACTCCTGCTGATCTGCAGTTTGGTTCCAGAATAACTTGATTTGTATGAATGTAGTTGGTGGGGATTAAGCTCAGTTAACAGAACAGATCATGTCCTAAAAATAAGACCAGTAAAATAAAAGCTTTGTTAATGCACTCACCAAATTCCTTTTCATTTATTTGTAAAATCGTTTTAATTATTTACAATGGTTCTCCATAAAGCAAATAATGCCTGCCTATAATTACAGAACCTCTTTAAGCAACCTTCTCCTGATGGGACCAAAATGGAATAAATACATCAAATTACTCCTGATCCATTCAAGAGAAGGTGTTGCCCATTGATTTGTACCATAAGGCACCTTCCAAACAAGAAAAAACAATCTCAAATAATCTTGGAATATATGGCACATGCAACTGGGAATTGAGATGGAAAGGCTTGTGTGACATAACCAAACCTCTCAAGGTGGAGATTCATCCATGAATCAGCATCCTGCTCAGTCCCTTCACGTTTTAAACATCTATTTCTGCTGGAGCTGCTCATAGCATGAGCATGGCCAGGAGACATACACTCACAAAGGAGCAGGATGATGGAAATTTGAGGACCAAGCCAAAGTCAAGGAAATCGGAAGAAACAGACTGCACTGGGTTTTTCAACTTCCCAAACTTGCTGAAGCAGAGCTGCTTTTCTGAGAGCAGAGGATTAAGGGTGCCTGGGCCAAATCACAAATCCTACTACGGCCCCTTCATGTCCTACACAGAATTGCCCAAAGAAAATATTCGGGAACCACCTCCTGTGCTCTTCAAGTCTGGCATCCAACCCCACCTCCTGCTTGCTGAGCTCCTGCGGCACCTCTGGGTGCTCGCAGCAGTCCTTCGATGCCTGCTCAGCTCCTTCCAGCTCAGGCTCCCAGAGCATCTTTGCAGCTGCTTAAGCCAGCTCTTCCCAGGAAGAAAGTGGGATTAAAATCTACATGTGCACACAGAGCAAAGGTCCATCACTGCTCTAGAAGTGTGCCAAAGAGGGCACAGAGCAGAGGGCAGGGCTCAGAGCCCATCTGCAGGGGCAGCACCTCCGGGGGCTCCCGCAGCAGCCCCGTGCAGGGACGCACGTGCGGAGGAGCACGAGAAGATCTCAGAGCTCGGCTTGCAGAATTCTGGCTTTGCCTGGTGAAATGAGTCCAGCTCGCAGTGAGAGAGATGAGCAGGAGTGAGTCAGGATCCCAGCCACTGCCTCGTGGCTCCAGCTCTCCCCTCCAAAGCCCGAAGGTTGGGAAACTCTGGGGCAAGTATTTATGGTTTCGGCGCTGCAGCTGAGGAGCCAGCAGTGCGAGAGCAGAACACGGCGTTACTGGAGTTGCATCTGCAAAAGCAGTTGCTGTGGTTCTTTTTTTTTTTTTCTTCTCATGAACAATTTAGATGTATTAAAAGCAAGGTTTTATAAAAATAGAAGAGAAAGCCCAAATTTATCCCACAGTACACTCACTAAAAGCACAATTCCTGTTCATGTAAGGAGGATGATGTAAGTATACACAGAGGACAAATTTGACCTAAACACAGCAAATAAATGGGTGTTTTATTTCTGCTTTAAGCACTGCAATGAGCAATTAGGCTCAAAATTTCAGAGCTATTAAAGTGACTAACTCCCACCGAAGTCAAGTGAGAGACAAACATTAAATCCTCTGAGGCTCTGTATTTTAATGCAGATTAAATATTTATTAACTATTGCAATCTAACAAGATTTCAGCCTGAAAATTTCACTGTAATCTCTGAAGGAAACGGTTTGGAACAACTTCAGTCACATATAAACAAAGATTGCATTCTGCAACCCTCACTCAGGTAAAGCTCCCATTGCCTTCACCAAACAAAACCACCAGGATCAGGTACGTAAAAATAAAGCCAATTTGACATAAGAGCATATTTATCTGCTACAGCTACAAGACCCTGTAGGAAAGAGTGGCATGCTCCGTAATTGAGTGGTAAGTTATCTTTCATATTATATTTTTCTTATGCAATTTATTTCACAGTGATTAAATCAAAAATATAAGCAATGAACTTACCCAAATTCTTTGATCAGGCAATTGGAACTGGGAGCAAAATTGAAACAAAAACAACACATTATTCCTGCATTGGAATCCTTATTGCAATCAATCTACTTAATAAGATTTTATTTAAAGATACTAATTAAAATGTTATTCTGAATGATTTGTTGGAGAGGGGTGTTCTCTTCCTAAAAAATACAATCGTTGTAATGGCAAATTATTGTGAAACGCCATCAACTTATCTAACTTTCATAGCTTTTGGGCCACTGGCACTGGGAGGAATTTTTCCCAGCCAGGTATAGGATAAGGACTTCAAGGTTTATGTCTTTAAGTCTTATTTCAGAAACCTTTTTAAAGATCCATGTGCTTGCTGTCATATTATCCAGTTAAAAAATAATAAATTCTTGCTCCACGAGACAGCAATTTTCAGGAATAAATTCAACAACAGAAACACAAGCTTTTAGGACATGAACAATAATTTTGTAGATAATTTAAATCCTGCAAGTAGAAAATGAAAACTTGTGGAGCACTCCCCACCTGTACTTTTACAGGGGTGAACAGGACTATAAAGGAAAAACAGCTTTTCTGGAAGCTGTTCCCCAGTCCTCTATAAATACTGAGCCAGATTCTGCCTTTGCAAACAGGAGGCTCCTTTCTGTTCTATTAAAGTTTGCAAGAAAACATTTTGACATTTACTTTTTTGACAGGACGTGTGCTGGTGCTTTGGTTTTCTTTTACAATGTTCCTTAGTGCCTGTTACACTCCTGACCTCTGTATCGATCCAGCTCACATCAAGTTAAAGACGTATCCCTCTCACTCAGGTAAGTGATAAAACCAAAGCCAGGCTTTGCCGTGGATTTTTTATCCTGTTGCACAGTGAGAAATGTGGAGGAGGGGGCTCTGCACAGCCAGCCTCCCTCCTTCCCCTGGGGGGCTTCTCTGCCCCACCTGGGCTGGCCCTGCCATGGGGAGGTGGCATCCGACACCTCCTCCTCACACTGATGGACTTGGTGACAGCACTGGGACCTTCCTTGGGCACCAGCAAGAGATTCAACCAACTCTCCAGGACAAAACACGAAGGTGGAATCCTGACATCATTCCCATTAACAGGGAAATGCCCAATGTCTCCATTTCACCCCCATATCCTTGCCTGATTCCCAGTCCCCCAGGTAACTCAGTCACACAACGCTACATAGAAAAATATCCAACCCCTTTCCTGCCCACCACAGCCAAACTCCAAACAGTGAATTTTACCCCAGCAGCCCCTTTCCTACCCACTGACCACCCTACCTACCACTGGCATCAGTCCAACCTGCAGCAACACCTTCAGAACCCCCAAACCCACCTGCACTTAACCACTCTGAGTTACAGCTTCTGAACACCTAGAGTGCACTAAGCAAAACGATACTGCTTTTTCCATCAATGCAGTATCTAAAATGTCCTCATTTAAATAACTTACTGATAATTTACAGCTCCTTAGCTGCTCTAACAGAATTACTAACTAGATGGAGAGGAACCAGTCTGTTTTACAGCAGGAACAAAAAGCACATTGAGCTCATCTTTGGGGAATTTTCACTTGTTATTTTGCCACTTGAGCAAATTTACCTTATTTACCTTATTTAAGGTAACTTAGCAGGAGGTGTTAAGCTGCTATTAAATCTTGCACATAAATTCTCAGTGATTTTAATACATCTTAAATTCTTATTTAATGCTTATAAATACTTACAGAATGCCATAAATACTTACAGCATGTAAATACTACAAAATACTTTCATACTTAGATCCAACACTTTGTTCAGAAATTGGAATGGGGTGTTTTTGTGCATCTGCAACCATGTATACCATCAGCTTCTCTTCCCAGTTCTCCAGAAGTCCCATATTTCAGAATATAATCCATGCAAGTTAGGACATAACAATTTAAGATTTCATTGGGAAAAAAAAAAAAAAAAGCAAGTGCTGGAAGATTATTGGGGTGTTTTGCCCAGGAATTCAGAGGAACCTGAACAGAGACAGCAGCTCATGGTTGTGTGCTTAAAATATAGGATGTGTAGAGGGTGTCATTACTAAGATGAAACAGCCCACAGTCAGCAAGGGGTTCAAATCTGTAAATACCACAGAGCATTTTATTTCAGGTGTAAGATTTAACCAAAATTTTTAGCAGAATCTCCTGGAGCAAGGAGGAGGAAGCCAAAATGAGGGCGCGGTGCTGGTGGAGAAAAGCAACGCATAGTTTGCACACAGATCCTCTTCCCATACTACAAACACATCACAGTTTTTACACTGTTTTAAGGACACCCTCCTAAATGCTTTTCATCCAGGATTGTGACCTATGAACAAGCGAGCAGCCCAGAGTTTATAAACTGTCTGCGGGAATGGAGGAGTAGGGATCCTACACACACTGCAGCCCACAGCAGCTACCAAAAACCATGGAGCATTTGCACTATGAGGCTTGGAAACATCAGGTGGACACTTTCATCTCTTTTATGGGAGTCCTTAAACAAAATAAAATCCCTTGTAAACTTGGACACTCAGCTTTGCTGGCCTTATTTGAATCTGCATTGACTCCTCGTAGACAATACTGACTCTCCTCACTCAGAGCACAGGAGACACGAGTGGCTGCAAATGTTGGTGGCTACAGTATAGTTTTGGAGGAAAATGGTTCTAAAAGACACATTCAGTTTGAATCTGGCTTCCTCTATAATCAAAACATGTTGTTTCATCTGCAAAACATCAAGAAGCTCAGAACAATGCTTACGCTTTTCCACCACAATGGTCCAGCAAAAACTGTGTGGTTTAGGAAATCCAAAAATGACTAAGACTGCATTCATTTCTCTGCACCTGCTTTGAAGCATCAACAGGCTTGTTTACAACATCAAAATTCCCAAAATACTTACTTGTGGATGAAACAAGAATCCTGGGGAAGGTCTCAAGTATTTCTCTTTTAAAGCTTCCAGTGGGTCAGTTAGCTTTCTTTTTTCTACTCTGTAAATGTTAAAATTAGATTTGCTTGTGATGAATCAGTCTCAGATATTAATAATCATACAGCTACTCAGGTTTAAACCAGGCAATTACACATCAAACAATTTGTTTCTAGGAGATAACAGTAAAAGATAAGGGAGGACACTCAAGTCTCAATTCCCACACACAGCTCATTACTGCCAGGGTGGGGCTGGGAATCACCATTAAAGTAGATTATTATACCATTTATATATATAGGGAATAATCCCATTTCAAAAGATTAATAACAATTATAATAGGAACCAATGACTAACTACCAAGCATTTTTATAAAGAAGTAAGGCAACTGAGTGTGCTCTTCACTAAGACAAGAGAAATTCAAGGCAACAGAGCCTTGAGCAACGGGTCCCTTGCCATCTGTCCACACATGACATCACAGCCACCACCCTGGAAACCTCCCCCTGTGCACAGCCAAGGACAAGCAGGGCAAGAAAGGTGGGCTTGTAGGAACACACTGAATCTGAGGTGCCAGCAACAAAAACTGCAATTCACTCGTGGCAGCAAAACCCAGCATGGATAATTCAGAAACAGCGTGGAAACTTGAGGCTTTTGTTTTTTCTGTTACTGATGTGCATGGTTTCATGGATGGATCATGTTGTCCATATGTAGATGTAACTCATGGCAAAGGAAGGCTCAGTAATAACTGACCTCGTGCTGCGCTGCCAGAATTTGTACAGAAGTCATTAAAATCACAGAAATGTAGGCTCACAGAATGGTTTGGGTTGAAAGGGACCCTAAAGATCATCTAGTTTCAACCCCTCTGCCCTGGGCAGGGGAGTTTGCAATGCAATTTAATTAGTTGGCAATGCAGGGCCATAAAACATGGATCATTATTTCAGCTGCTTCAGGCATTTTAAGTGAATATGATTCAAAGAAAACTTATGGTCTAACAGAGATATCAATCTGCCATGAATAAAACCATCTCACTAAATAGCATCATAGCCTGTTTCTTCATAATGCAGACTTGTTGTCTTATGCACCAGCATTCTCCAAAAACTTTGCCCACAGCATTTCTTTTTCAGATAAAGTAATAAATTACCATAATTTACATTTTTTTGTTTTAACAAGAAGCTGTAAAATCAGTCCTTTATATTACAGACAAATATTTTTATGGCTAATATTTCTCTAAACTAATTTAGATATGTGACTTTGACTGGTTACAGATATAAGAGCAGGAAGGGAAAAGGGGGGCTGACACACAGGATGCAGGTGAAATTCAGATCCCAGTGAGATCCATCTCAGCTCTGCTGGGAAACACCAGGAGGTCTGGATTTTACCACTGTTTTTAAAACCTCAGCTCACTGACAGTGTGCACCTGTCAAAGCCAACAGTGAGGCTCCCACTGGTTTTACAAGGTAGATCGTGGATGGGGATCTGCACAGCCTGGGATAGTGGAAGGTGTCCCTGCCCATGGCAGGGGGTTGGAATGAGATGAACTTTAAGGCCCCTTCCAACCCAAGCCTTTCTGTGATGATTCTATGACTAAGGAGCCCACTGGTGAGGCTTTGTACACACAAGGATGCTCTGCCTTCAATTCTATGAATGAAATGCCTGAAGAAATCAATCCAGTACTCAAATGATGGTAAAAAAGGGCAGAAATCATTCTCAATTTCCGTATTTTTAATACACTTTAGGTCCAATGTGCTTCTTTGTTGTACTTATGAGACACTCCTCTTGAATTCAAGAGGAACTGGCAAGGTGGAGTAGAAGGGATACCCTGGGAGAGGCACTGTCACCTCCAGGGGAAGTCAGAGTGGGCAGAGTTTTGGAAGAAAATGAATTTCAGGCAAACAAGTGACATCAAATACACATCAAATAAACAACATTCAATACTGTAGCCAACTCATTTATAGGTAAGAGAATATATTCAACCTCTGCATGTCAAGCTATGCAGGTTAAACTAATGACTCATGGCAACGAGGGCTTGCTAATTGCAGCATTACCGGCCCCATGGCTCACTTGGAGCAGCTGGGATGGCACCCCCAGGGACACCGGGAGAGGGACAGGGTGGCAGCCCTGGCAGACATCGCTGCCTGTACCAAAGGATGCTGAAAGGCAGCAGAGTCTGTTACCTGTAAATGGGATCCATAAAGAACGGGGTGGGCCTGGCGTGCTGCAAAGAGGACTCCGAAGATTTCCTTTGCTCGAGGTCTCCTCCTTTCTTGTCTCCAAAGACGTGGTTTTTCCGAGGCTCGGCTTGTTTTGTGCTGCTGGCTCGGCTTCGGCTGCCCATGCTGAGATCCAGCGGCTGGTCCTGGCTGGATGCAGAGGGGGCTGCTGGCTTTGAGGGGATGGGAGTAAGAGGCTTCTCCTCCTTACGTTTTATGGTGAGGTCAAAGGGAGACTCAGAGCTTCCCTTTGGAATCTTCTTTATTTCACTGGGTGATTGGGGCTCCACTTTCAAGGGTAACGGTCTCAAGTCTCTATCAGGAAATGGATACATTGATTGAGAGAATGCTGGAAAAAACGGGAGGGGAAACATGGAAGGGTAAGGTAAGGCTCCGACTTTTTTGTCTTGCAGCCCCACAAGTCCTGTTGAACCAAAGTACTTTTCAGCAATAGAAGCAATAGCCTTTATAGAATCATTCACCGCTCCTGACACCGCAGTCTGCTCCTCTAAGGATGGTGAGAAAATGGAATGATTGCTGTGGTCTTTCTTATTATTTATTGACGCCAGGCTCTGCAGAGAGCTTACTTTGTCTTTGAACATTTTACCATTTTCTTTAAATTTCTCTTTCTCACTTTCAATGTCACTTTCCAGATCAGAGCCCGAGGTGGTTTCCAGGTCACTGCCACTGGGGGTACTGACATCGTCAAGGTCAAGGTCACTACTCTCTGACTGGTCACTGAGTTTCTCATGCGGCCTCTCTTCAGAGGACCCTTCTGGTTGAAGCTCCACTGGCTTATTCTCCCCTACTGATGGTTGTTTATTTAGTGCCTTCAAAATATCCTGGGTGGCTGGCAGTATCTGAGGATTTGTCATGAGGGGACTTTGGCTTTTGTTTGTCTGATCTGTGCTCGGAAGTCCTTTAACAGGAGAACTAGTAGGTAGCAAAGGTGGCCTGTGGTACAAGCCTGAAGGAAACAGACCGGGGAAGCTAAAAGAAAATCCAGGAGCTGTTGGAAAGGTAAGACCAGCAGGATGCCTATTGGCTCCAAAATAGTCAGCAAGGCCCGGATTTGCATGATTCATATTAACCATGGACGTTTTATCCATAGCTGGGGTTCCAGGAAGAGAAATGCCTTGGCCAAAAAATCCTCCTGCTGCAAAATGGTTCTTGCCCTCACAAAATCTCCTGTGTTTATTTAAGGAAGACGTAGTGCTGAACATTTGTCCACAGTCTTTGCACTTGATTTGGGTTCTGCAATCAGCATGCATGCGCTTATGACGACAAAGGTTTGAAAACTGAGTATAGGATTTATGGCAGACCTCACCTGTATGTAAACAACAACAACAACACATCTCAGGCTTTGTGGTAATTGCCCCCACCCTCAAAGCTGTGCAAATAACACCATATTTTACCCGCCAAATGTCCATGAGGAAGCCATAGGGAGAGGTCTGGGTGCACACATGTACAAAAGCAACTGTATTCTCCAGAGCAAGACATCCGAGCAGACAAATGTCAGAGGACAGCACCAAAACCCACTCCAACCAAGCAGAAAAGGTGTGGAATCACTACAAGACACACTCTCCTCGTTTGCTCTTTGCGTTGCACAGTGTTGCACATTTGGTACCGTTACTCCATGTTGCGTTAGCCCCCAGAACTCCCCACGAGCCCCGAGCCGGTGCTGTGACCCCACGTGAACCCACGGTGCTCCTGTGTGAGAGCACAGGTGTCTTCAAATGGCATCCATTTATGTCACTATTCCCACGTGGGAATGAATCATTAAAATAAATATTTGCAGGACCAGACAGAGATGGAGCTGCCTCACAGAGCTTTCACTCCGCAAGAATAGGAAAGAGGTGAAGGAGGAGACAACCAGGTATTTCCTATTTCCACGTATATATGTAACAAACTTTTTTTTCCCCCACTTACAATGAAAAATTTAATCTCATAAAAGTCCAGGCTAGAACCTGGAAAACCTCAGTACTCTCGTATGTCCAATGCATTTCCATTCATGCAATGCATACAGTCCTTGAAGGTGCCTGGGATGCTGTAACTCTAAATTCCACATCTTAATAACTTTCCTAGCCTTAATATTGCTTATTTGCCTGTTGTACATGACAAGACAGAACATATTTCAACAACAATTTCCTTCAGGAATGAAGCTGTCTTTATTTGCACATCTGATGCTCAGTAAGAACCTGATGAATTTCCTTTCAAACACCTCTGGGATGAGAACAATTTCAGGCTCACAAATGCAGCATTTGGAGAAAGCCTGGGGACACACAGGGGAGCAGATCTACCTTGAGGTCAGGGCCTGATCTAGCCTGTGACACTCTGCACGTCGGAGCTCAGCTTCCAGCAACCTTCCACAGTAGCAGGAGGCTGGAAGTGCTCCCGGTGGTGCAGAGTGAGACACTACAGAGTCAATCACGTCACTGAAGCAAACCAGATTTTGCAGGCTCCTGATTTTCTGGCTGCTACAAACCTTAGGGAGCAAATTGGGGCAGCACCCAAGTTATGAGCCTGTAAGTTAAAGTGGGGTTTGGAAGAGGGCAATGCATAGTTCCCCAGTGCCTTCTTATGTCCCTTCTTGGCGTCCTTTGGATGAGCAGGATCATCGGGCAAGTCCCAAGGCTGTGCTGTGTCTTGTGCTCTTCATTATGCCAAAATTTCTCTGTACCTCTGCACTACCTTGCTTCTAATAGTATCAGCTCCAGACTTGTTTAAAAACAAGGCAGCAGCATTACCAGCAGGCACTGCTATCCCTCTGCAATAAATCCTTTTTTCTTTTTTTTTTTTCCAGTCAGGAAAAAGCATGTGGCCACTTTATTTTTATTTAATTTGTGTTATATCATAAACTCTCATCTTTCACACATCAAAGCCCCACAACAATACACATTGTGTATTCTGAGGCCTTTTTAACAATCATTTTCATGATTTGAGACAGTCTGACATAATTTACAATGGCTCTATTTTAAGCCTGCAGAGGAAACTGAATTGAATGTATCCCATCCTGCACTCTTGGTTCCCATGAACTACAATCACGTCCTCTAACTTCCACTCGCACCGGGGCCTGCGCTAACCTTCCTGCTCCTCCAAATCCCTGCCCTTGAGAAACTCCACCACTTGTTGTCATCTCCTAACTGTTTACCTCTTCAGCAGCCTGCTCCATATCTCACCAACAATGCTTCTATTGTTCCCGGGCCTGATCCTGCCCCATCCACCCGTTTTTCCCCATTCACATCCCACTCTGACATCCCCGGGACAATTCATGGGGTAAAGGGTGCAGGATTGGACCCAAACACAGGAAATATGCAGTGCAGTAATTCAGGAAGAAGGTTTGTTTCTGTGTATCAGTTACTGTTCCTGCTGGAAATCTTCATTCACGAGGAAAGGCAAGAAAGAAGAGAGAGAAAATCAAAAATAAAGCGAAAAATAAAGAGGAAAAAATATGGAAGAGAAGGAAATAAGAGAGACAAGAAGGATGAGGAGAGATTATTCTAGTTCCTTGAAAATGCTCGATTTTCTCCTGTTAAGTAGTTTTTGTCCTTTTAAAAAATATTTTATTTGCCTATTTAACATACATGTATTTTTTATTTGATATAGAATTATTTATCATTCGTTTCTGCAGTTATGAAGCTCTGATTTTTCTGCTATTTTCTCCAATTTTTAACCTAATAGCAGGCATAAGATTTCTGTTCCCACCTCCACACTCCAGGGTACAGAATCAAGCCCCCTTACCTTCACTGCTGAGGCTTTACACAGTAATTTCCCCCCACTCCCATCACATTGACCACAGAAACCAAAATTAAACTGACCCAAATGGTGACTCGAGTGTCACATCCACAGGTTCACACAAGCTCCATCTTGGATATTATGGATCAACTCCTCTCCATGTGTAAAGAAGGATAGACCACACATATTTTTCCAGAAAAAAAAAAAATCTCAAATGCATGTATTTCCAAGGATAGGCTAATGTAGAATTAAAAAGAAATCATGTTTTATGAACATTTGCTCTTCTACCAGATTGTGTTGAGGGCCAGCTTCTTATTCACGTGGCTTTATTAAAGATAAGGCTTTGATCATGCAGGCTGAAGTGGCAAAGGACTGAAAAGAGGGGTATTGGCACAGATTAGGTCTTCCTAAAGTCTGGGAAGTTCTCCCTTAAAGAACAGTGGTACATTATTAAACTATTATTCTCCGTTAATATATTCCAAAGTCAACAGAATCAAGAAATATTCTACTCTGGAGAAAAGCAAAAATATGCACTAAAATTTTTAAGATATCCTTACAGGCTATTAAGGGAGATGCAAATTAATAATTTGACTAAATTTATTTTGTCTCAGTTTTTAAACTGAATTCAACCAGTAATGGGAATACCACTAAAATACATAAATATTTATTATTATAATCTCAGCAAACAATTAACAGCTGTACCAACAATTTACCTTTTCGAGCATTGAAATGATTTAAAACTATTTAATGACCTGCTGCTTGCTTAGGGTGCCTCTTGCATTCAACAGGCATTCTACTTAATCCACAGGCTCTAAGGGCTGGTAAAGAAATTTTGTGCCCAGGTGGAAGCCCTTGCTCCCTGGATTAGTCTTCCTCTTGGGGACTGTCACCCGAAGCCTGGGTGTATCACTGCATCAGTGACGGGCACATCCAATGCCACGAGGATTCTGGAGGAGACTCTGTGTCTAAACTGACTGTGACACCTCCATGGATATTCCCAAGAGCCAGGACTCCTCAGATAAATCTGTGTTGTAAGATCTACCTGCTTTTCATCACAAGATTTAGACTTTAGTAGAGGGGGGATGGTTATCCACTTTAATTGTTTCCATGTATGAAAGCAACAGAAGCTGTGTTTGATTTCTCCTGTTACACCTTATTACACCCTTTAAATCTCACTGCCGTACTTTTAAAGCAACTAAGTTGTAAGAGAAGCTTCCCTCTTTGCAGCTTTTATTGCTCTACAGACCCCAGGTTTAACACAAACTCCCAATCTGGCTCACAAACTGCAAAAAATGAATCTCGTGCCTACGCACACTCTGCACGGTGATTGTCTCTGGACCCCAAATTAGCCACCAGTTACGTTTGCATATTTTCTGCTTATTAAAAAAATTACTATAAGTACTATTTAGAATATGTTCAGTCTATTATGGCATGTGGTTTCTATTTGGGGAGGCTGGAGATTTTGCGAAGGCAGTGAGTAATTACCTTGGTGTTGGTGAGTTTTCGCTCAAGCTTGGGCGGCGCACTGTAATAAGAGACAGTTGCCATAAACAGACTGGTATGAGTAAATCATGGTGTGTGGCCTTCTGGTGGAAAGCAGATATCTGCTCTAGGTGACCCTACCTCCCTCTCGTGCCTCGGCAAAGCCAACCAAACATGTGGTCTCCAAACCCTTTTGTTCTGCAATTACACGGCTGTTATCCATAGGTTGCTCCATGGGGTTTCATCCTTCACACTGTACGTGTGAAGAATACCAGTTGTTGTTTTGATTTATCAGAAAAAATAGAAACAAAGAGCATTGGAGAGATTATTGCATTCACAAGAGGTTCCACTTAGACACTTTTATGTAGGGTGTTGCAATAGGCCTACCTAAAGACTCCCTAACTAACCAGAAGTTACTTTTCTAATTAAGTGTAATCATTTAATCTGCAATCAGCTTTCAAAAGTATTAGTGATATTTAATTCTGGACCTATTTAAACCTTTTCTCATTGAAGGAGTCGAAACCAAAAGTATTACTCACCCAATGGCAGGTTACAGATTTTGCACAAATGAGTTTTGCCTATACTCCTTCTCTTGAGGAAATATATTAGCTTGTGGCCAATACTTTTCACAGGTGTGGTGCAGGTATTTTGGTAAGTTATTGTTGAGAGGAGCAGAAGATTAAGAGGTTTAGCAGACAAGTAGGGGAGATGGTCATGGTACCTTTCAAGTCACAGCAAGTGCCTGAAAAGGCTGTGGGGGAGAGCAGCACTACAAAGAACAATATTTTAAAATGTTTTCTGCCTCTGTTTCCCAATGAAAGGGAGGGAAAGCAACCTGTACCCTTCCCAAGAAGCATCTGGCTCAGCAGAAAACACAACCCATGAGGTGCTGAGGATCCCATTTAAGCCCAGTACAGAGCCAGGCTTACATCCATGGCAAGTTTTATTGCTGGAAAAGCTGTTAGTGAAGATCTAACAGCTCAACTCAGTCCTTAAACTTGGGGCATGCAGAGGAGCCTCAAGGAAGGTGGCAAGATGAATCTCACTGCCTCTGAGATTTGCTTTCCAACTCCAGCAAAAGTCATGGCATCTGCTTTGGAGACTCTGCAGCCCAAAATCTACTCCTAAAGCAGGAGGAGGGCAGCCAGCTCAGCATGGTGCAGAGCAATGAGGCTGCAGCCACCAAGCCTGGCACGGCTCCTTCTGGCTAAATCCCACTCCTCACTTTGCATCTGTGCGTGGAAAAACATCCCTGGGACAACAGGTACATTTATACAGCACACAGTGTCTGTCTGAAAAGGAAAACCACATGAAAATAACTCCTTGCATTGGACCAAAAATTACCCAGAACTCATTTAGTAACTCACAGCCCTTGTGACATGGGTGGGAAATTCAAAGGGAGCAGAACACAACCTCCTGCTTCCAGACTGAGCTGCTTTACGGCAAGAGAAACAACACTTAATCAAAGACGTTTAGTTGAAGACTTACATATAAAAGGTTTGACACTGCTGTGGATGTGTTTATGCTGTTTGAGGCCTGAAGAAGTGGCAAAGGTTTTGCCACACTCTGGACAAGCGTGAGCACGAGCCCCCACATGCTGGGAACGAATGTGCCTCTGAAGGTTGCTGGGGTCCGTGAAAACCTGCTAGGAAATGAGTACTGATTAACCAAGAAACTTGACTGCGGAAGAAGCCAGTTATTACAAGAGTCTTTTAAAATTCAAACCTTGGAGCTATTTTTGGGAGTGTTCTAAGATTAAAACCCTCGCTAATGGCCAGCAAAGGGAGCTGTGCCTGCAGGATGGGGCCTCAGTTTCCCAGGATCAGCCAAGTATTGGGTGGAACTTTTAACCCCTTTGCAGCAGATGCATTTGACTTTGCTGTTAGAATTGCACATTTGAGGTCAAGAACTTCATAGGAAATGAGTGAAAATGGGGCTGCTTGAAACCTCTAAGCATTACTGCAACAGAAATACTTTATACTGACACCTGAGTGTGTGACAGCAAGTAATCCTGTACACAACCCAGTGCTAGAAACCAGGGCTTGGTTACATCTTATAAGTGTCAGCTCAATATGAAATTCCCATTATTGCAGCAAATCTACCTAAAACCAAGTAAGTCTTCATGCAAAAGGGCCAAGCTTTGGGAATCTGATAAAAAGCAATGCAGAGCACCACATCCTATGCAAATAATCCACACAGCAAGCCCAGGTGCTGGGAAGTTATGGAGATGCTTTAGAGATGAAAGTTGTGCTCACTTAGTGCAGCTGGGGTGCATTGCTATTCCTTATTTTTGATTTATATTGCAGTAGAGTCCTGAAGCTTCTGGTCACAGCAGCTGGCACACAGCCTAGGGAATCCTCTGGCCTGCATTTCCCTGGGGGTTCTTGCCCCTAATTGACCCTCTTACAGCCCACAAGGAGCGAAGCCCTGAGCTCAAGGATGCTCAGCATCCTGCATCAGGGCCCATTTCAAACTCCACAGCCATTTCCAAATCAAAAGGGAAAGAAAAATAATGTATTTTCAAAGTAGAAGTGAAAATCCTTGAGAAACCATCTGGAGCATGGCAGAAGCCCTACACCCTCCTGCATCCCAGCCTGGGGCATCCCCTCTTCCTGCCCCCCTGCATCCAGCAGCACAAGAAGTGCCAGGCATCCTACAAATTCACTGTACCTTGGCACAGTTCTCACACTCGTAGTGCTTCCCGCTGTCGTGCGACATTTGGTGACGTATCAAGTTGGACTTCCAGTTAAAAGCTTTGGGGCACTGGTCACACTTGTACTCCCTCTCCTCACTGTGCGACAGCATGTGCTTCTCCAGGCTGTGGAAACAGGAGCAGGGCTCAGTGAGATGTGGGTTTATAGGAAGAGGAGAGAGCAGAGTACATAGTTACAGCCAAAAGAAAAAAATTGAAAAGCCCCCAAGGCCCAATCCTGACAGAAGTAAGTCCTCTGAGTCCTGGCTCACCCCAGCCAGGAGGCAGAACCTCCTGCTCCCCACCAGAATAACACATCCTCTCATGTTTTGCCAGGCCACTTGCAAATGCTCCAGGAGATGCTGCTGCCATCGCTCCCCAAGGAGATTATTTCATACATCTCTCAGTATTTCACTCTGGTAATTCTTCCCTGCAGTCTGAATTATTTCTACGTTATGATTTTCCCTCTAAACACACCTTGGATGCCACCACCTGCTATAAATCCACTCCTTTGATGGGAGTCAATTTTTCTTACAGCAGGAGTAGATGAGGAATAACTCCTCTGGAGTAAGACAGGATGAGTTTAAGAAGCTTCTAGATAAGGTACACAACAACTGAAGTTATTCTTGATGATTATTATTAACTGTGTGCAGTTTCGGGGTTGTTTATTCATTTCTTAGTGGTTCATTCAGTTTATTATTAGGGTATTCAGTGTCCACCTAATTTCTGTTGCATATCTTTAAATTAGCTTTTGTCTCCCAATTTTTACCATCCATTTGTAGCAATTGTGCTTTTTTAAAAACCTGTATTGCTTGGTCACATACAGAGTTGTAACTCACACCACTGCTTGAGGGAAGATCACTACATAATGCAAGAGTGGATTCACAGAAAACCCATGGGAAAGTGGGAATTTTAGCTTGGAATGCCCAAACTGTTCTCACATGAAGTTCCCACCGGTCTCTGCTGAATCAGTGACAAAACCTGCTGGGGTTACAGCCCTGTTTGGGTTGTGTAGCCCAAACAGCAACCTCCATTCTCAGCCACAGGCAATGGTAATGCTTTCACTCTGCAGATGCTCCTACTTCGACCCCTCTTCCTCCTTTGGGGGGAAAAAAAGAATCCTGGCTTCTCCTCCTAACACTTTTATAACAATTGACTCTCCATCACGTAAACAAATTTGCCATAAGACCTGGAGACATTCTTGTCCCTGGCTGTGGCACCAGCTCCCGGACTCTGCTGCGGCTCTGTGACCAGCCATCAGCACCAGGCACTCCTGGACCCAACTCCCCCATGCTCCTGCTCAGCTAGTTCTCCATGTAATTACTCACACCCTCAAGCATGGCTCATTTGGGCCTTTTGTTTTATATAATCTGAATACTTTGGCACTTTTTTTGAACTGTCTGGTGGTGTATGAGCCTTTCAATAATTCAGAAGTTCAGAGAACGGCTGCATTCACTCTCATTTTTCATGCTCTCACAGTACTGCCCATCTATTTATGATGACTTGTTCTTTGTTTTCTGCCCTTTCTCTTCAATATTTAATGTTTTAAGCTAAATTTACATTTCCTCAATGATTCCCATATGTTAGATATCATCCTCTCATTCGCAGGGAGAAAAGAACTTTAACACTGAGTAACTCCCAACATGCAAAAACCTCGTAGACCAGAGTCCTGCCTCACCCAAGCTGCTGGAAATCCTTCTGACTTGATCTGCCTCCATCAGCCCCTTGGAATCAATCCCTCAGACTGAAAATCAGACATGTGGAGCCACACACTGCCCAACAGCCGCTGGTGAACAAGACCTTGTGCCTGCACAAATTCCTGCTCAGCAGGGTGACCTATGTGGGGAGTGATGTTTGGCACATCATGTTTTAATTTCAGTGTCGTTAGTTTTGCCCAAGTGCAAGGATCACCCACTGATCTGAGACACCCCACATGATGCAGGGGTAACTGCTCCATTGAGAGGAGTGAAGGAACAGCTCTGTTTTGGGAGAGAGGGCTCCATCTTGCAGAACCAGCACCTGGAGCATCCAGGAGCAATTATCCAAAGGGACTAACTCTGGGTATGCAGAAAACCGTGCTAACCTCCAACAGACACCATGACGCCCTGGATCATGGACTAGTGAGGATTTCTGTGGAACATACAAAATATTCCAAATTGACAAGTCAGCTTCTAAGTGGCATATGATTATTAACATTCACGCATTGCTGTGCTGAAAAAGGGAAGTTCACAGTCGCTTTGATTGTGCCCACACAACACGGAGAAAAAAGAAGACACAATGGGAGTGTGGGAATGGTGCTAAGACTCTGAAAGCAAGAGATCCTGGCTATCAACCAGCTTCCTATGAAAGGCACTGCCCCATCTCAGCAGAGGATCTGGCCCAGGACTTTGCTATTGAGGTATCGCAACATAACTATCAAATATCGGTTGAGGTTATCCTTCCCCAGGTCAAGAAATCACCGAGATGTGAACCTCTGAGGGATGTGCTGCAAAAATTCCTGTGCACTCTCAATATCTTCCAGCAACTTGCAAAATTTGCTGTTAATCTGCACTACAATATTGTATTTTAAGTAATCACAGAAACTATAGTGACAGGAAAGTTGCACTACTTACATTCTATGTGTATTTTGGATACGTTTGCACAGAGGTCTATCTGTTTTAACAGAGAGATAAACTTAAGAAAATACCAAACGCTGGTGTTTCATGACCATATGGCTAAACATAAATGTTAACATATAGACATATTTATTAACATCTAGAACCCATCTCTAACTAAAATGGCTTGTTTGCAAAGACAAAATTGGTGACATCAGTGAACAACACTCAGAGATGTTCCAAATTATTTCTGTCTAAGATTAAGGAACCCAGACCTTAGTTGATGTGAAGTAGAACCACTCCTGTGATTTCAGTGCAACCAGCCCAATTCATGCCAGCTACAGATGTGATTAGCAAAAGATCCAGCTCTTAATCTAAGGTCCTCACTAAAGACTTCACGCACAAGGACCAAACTTCTGATTTATTTAGACTCTATTTCTTTTTATACCATAAAACACCAGCTGGCATAGAAATCCTGCTCATCTTCACCTTTGGTTTCTGTAGAAGGTGAATGTATCAGGTTCTGATGCCCCGCCTGATCCATCTGAAGCCATCACAGAATTTGCTCCATTCAATCACATTTTAAGCACCTCCTCCTACCTTTGTAAGTCTGGGAAGACTTGGTCACACTCTTTACACTCCTGGATTTCATGCACGTCCTGAAGGTCATTCTCATTCTCAAGCTTCTTCTGGAAGTCCTCCTCCACCATGGAGAAGGCGGAGTGAGGTGTGCTGCAGGGGAACTTCTGGTGGTCGACCAGCTCAGCCTTGGACTCAAAGAGCTGGTCACAGTCCTCACAGCGGTACTGGCGCTCCTCTGCAACACAAAGGGGTTGGGCACAGGGACACCACTTCAGTTTTCACTCATTTTTAACCACCACTGCATCAGAAGTTGGTTGATGGCGTGGTTAAACCAATTGCTCTTCAGTAAAAAAGAGAAGAACCTCAAAAGAAAGAAGGATTCCTAAGAACACTTTATAATAATGTTTTAATTCCATGTTAACTGCCTGGGTGACATCCAACAGAGATCCCTGACACTGGCATAGGACAAAAGTCAGTGTATTTAAATACCATCCTAAAGGGAATTATACAGGGTCTAACATGGATGTCCAGCAGAGGCTGCCAGACTCTGCATTTCTGAATGAAAGGGACTGACTCAGACACAAACACCAGCATCTAAAATAGCCAAAAGGGTGTTTAGAGTCTTTAAAAGCCTCTTCATTTTCATCACAGTCTTTCTGCAGCACCCAGCCCTGTTCAAAGTAAGCCACAGACTCATGAAGTTAAATTCTTTCCTTTAAATTCCATAAAATCGGTCATAATTTCTTACTTAAAAGTGCAGAATATCAGTAAAGTGTTACTTCAGAGTGAGTACTACATTCCCTTAATTAGCAATTCCTGCAAAAGAATAGATTAGTTGAAGAAAATCCCCAAAAAACAAACTTGGAGAAGAGCATCCCACAATGTTCTTTTTCTGCTGCATTTTCTACCTTTGGTCCATACAAGGAGCCAGACACCCTGGTTTGGTTCCAGATATAAATGCCCTGGGGCTCTGAGTCAGAAAGGCACTGAGGAGTCTGGCTGGAATCCCCAATGTATGTTCTTGGTTGCTACTTGACAGTTGAGCTGATCCAGAGAAAGTGTCATGGGGCTCTGTTCTTGGCTGTCCATGAGCAACACTTTGGCTCAGCCTGCTTCTAAATCTGCCCTGTGGGACGTGATCCTGCATGTGACTGCAGAGATTTCCTCTGGTGTCATTTATACAATAGCTACTTGACCATGGGGACTAGGCAGGGAGAACAGTGTGCTGGAAAGGGGGACACCCTCAGCAATAACTAAACAAATTTACCACTGGGGGGAAAAAAACCCCAAACACAAAACCAAATGGGAACGAATGTATAATCCCCACTTTTTTCTTAAGAAAACAAGAAATACTTCTTTAAATATACAAGCAGTTATAAGAAAGTAGAGATCTTGATACTTCCTGCCCTGGGAAACCCCTGTGCCCTGTCCCTGAATCCCTGAGAATTTGCAGAATGTCCCTGATGGCATAAACTGCAACCTGCTGGGCATCAAGCAGATATCACACACCCAGTTCCCACGGTGGCTGATAACCCCTTGTCCAACAGGCAGCACAGCTAAAGGAGATTTTGGAGATTGGGGGACAAATCCGAGCAACAACTCAGGAGCTTCAGATGAAGAATCTGTGTGTGGGATGAGTAAAGCACAAGTGTGAAGAGTAAGAATGGCTGAGATGTCCTCACAAGTGACAGCAAGATTGACAACCTGAGATCTCCTCTTTTCAAGGTCACAGCTGTTTGGCTAAATGACAAAGAAATAACCTATAACCAGGGTCCATATGTGTCCTGCAGGACCAGCACACTCTTGAGATAAGGACACAGACCGTTGCTCTTCTTTTGCACTTCCACAAAACCATCAAGTTCCAATCAGAAACAGAAGGGCAGAAGATGGACAAATACAACCACAGTCCAGCTCTCCTCCCCGGCTGCAGTGAAGCAATCCCAGATTTCAACAGAAGAAAAATGTCCCTATATTTTGGGTTAATTTCAGTGATACTTTCTGTCAGATGAAAGAGTAAGAAGAGGCTAACCGTGGATGTCCGGAGCCATTGTGTCATGTGAATAATCTTCACTCTTCATGAACAGTAGGAGCTCCTCTCCTGGTTCAATATCTGCTACCACTCTGTAGAATATCTGGGAAAAAAAAACCCAACAGAAAGAAAAAGCAAGGTAAGCACCACAACAGGCAAAGAAGCATCAAGCACTGATGGTGAGTGTTGCAGACTTCATGGCCAGAGCCTGCCCGCTCATGATCCTACTGCTGGAGAAGAGCTGACTGACCATGGCAGGTCTGCTCCTTCCAGCCCCAAAGCTGTTGTGTTTTGGGCTCTGTGAGGATAAAAAGGACAACTGCTTTCAACAGCCTCTGCTGCAAACTGAGCTGTGTGATGACTGCAGATATCACCAGCAACTTGTCTGCTGAGTTATACCAAACCCATGTACAGAGCAGCCATAAAACACATCCCTGAGTGATCCTTGTGAGCGAGGGAATTCCTGTTGCACTGGGAAAAGGTACTAAAGTAACTTTAATGCTTGGACTCGATTATCTTAGATGTCTTTTCCAACCCTAATGTTTCTATAATTCTAAAGCAGACATGAGGAGATGCTGCTGGTTAAGCCATAGGCATCCAGCCCCCTGTTCCAACTGTCTACACAGTCCAAAAAGCTGTGAGGAGAGAAGCTTGTAAGAACCAGTGCACCTGGCTATTCCTTAGCTTCAAATGGAAACCAAGGGAAAAATCAGTCCTGGATGAAGAAACACCGTGAGCAGCCAAAGCTGCTGGTGGTGGCCCTGGCCAGTGACACTCGTCCTGTCATACATGTGATGCTCCTGGGGAAGGAGCCCTTGGGGGAGACAGGAGACTGTGGGGGTGGGCAAAGGGGACACCCTCCCTTGGGTCCATGAACCAGAGGAAGCGCACGCCAGCACTACAAGCCTCTCCTGAGAGGAAATTCCCAAAATCCATCTGGCTGCTTTCTGTCTCAGCAGGAAATGTGAAGAGCACTAAAAAGCTCCACGAAGCAGCTCAAATAAATATTAGTAACTTCCTCGAGCCTTGTTAAACAAAACCACATGACAGCTATGTTTCCTATGCTAAAAAATGATGCCTTTGCATTTTCTCAGACTAACGTATTTTTAAAGGGTTTGCTCCCAAACTCTTAACTCTCAGCACTCATTGCAGTGCATGGGGAGAGAGGCAGCAAATCACCTCCAGTGCTCAAAGTCACATAGACGAGTTTGTTACAGGTAGGGACAGGTGTCTGGAGGTTTGTGGGTGCTTTCCCTTCCCGGTCACACGTGGACTGTCAACCATGGTGGGTGCTTTCCTTGCCCAGGCACACACAGACCGTCACCCACCGGCAGCCAGCACATACCGATGTCCTCCAGGAGGTGGCCGTACAGCCTAATCCTTTCTGCCTGCGCAAGCTGTGCCCACGGATATGGGCTAAATACCTAAAAATATCGAATTTGGATGCATTTCCTCAGATTTAGGGGTTTTTTTCTTCAGTTTGTCCCAAAAGCCGCTCCAGAGAACAGTGCAGGGAGCAGCAGTGCAGGCTGCCAGGGCCGCTCATCCCACACCCCGATGCTCACCCCTCACCAGGTGACAGAAGTGCCGGCAAAACACATCAAGTGCAAGGTACCAGTGCCACAAACCCCTGCTTGTGGCCAATTTTCCCCATAAAAACCAGGAGAAGGAGTTTATGGGCAGTGTGATCCACCCTCCCTCCTCTCCCACACCACCCTCATCGAACCACCAACCTGGGCTGCTTGGGCTTCCCATTTGTATCTCTTGTCGAAGGGATTTCAGACTCCACGGAGTATTTTGGAGGCCAAGAGAGCCATGGCACTTCCCTATGTATAACTCCTCATGCAGCCAGGCAAATGTCTGGTACCACAATCCACTCTGGATCCAATGCCACTGTTGGTGCCAAAGGATGCAGGGCTTCCTGGTGGGCTTCAGTGTGCTGGGGCTGCGCTGAGGCAACACAGTTCATCTCATCAAAGGCCAAAACTTAAATTTAAATGAAGCTAGCTTTTACCTCTTGCAAATAAAGCTGATGACAGTGTCACATCCAGTGAATATTTGCTGCAAGCAATGCTTGGTTTTCCATTTTGTATGATGAATGTATTGAAAAATAGATTTTTAATTTCAAAGTATAATGGCTTCTGCATATCTAAAAGGGAAGCTGCAGTCGGATCTGTGGAAGATCAACCCAGTTGCTGGCTGGTTTGGGGTGAAAATAATGTGTGAAATAATGATATATACACACTGACTGAAGAGACTTCTGCAGACCTCCCTGTTGGGGTGGAAGCAGGAGCAGGACCACCACACAGCCGGGAAGGACTTCCACCATCCCAGAGGGACTGTGCCAAAGCCTCTGCTCTGCCCAGGACTTGCTTCTGCTCCTAGGTTTTGTGTCCCAGTCAGGTAAACACAGCTGTTCTTCCCTGGTCGGTGGTGCATCCACACCAATGAGTGAACAAGAACCACAGCGAAGCCTTCTCTGCTATTTTCCCTGTCCCATCAAAGGTGCTTGGATAGACCTTTTCACCTCTCATTGCAAAGTGAGGACACATGGACTGGGACATAAAGAAGGTCTTGTTCACAAGCGCTGTGCTGGGGAGCATCATTTCTCTTGGGGAAGCCCAGGACGATGCAGCATCTTTCCTGCAGCTGTGGGACACATCCCTGAACAGGGAGCAGACTCTGCAGTGAGTTGTCTTGTCTGCATTGCTATTTAAAAATAGCAGAGATGATCCAACTACCTATCAGAAACAGGCTGGCCAGCCTCTCTGTCCCTCAGCAGGGAGACAAGATGGGTGTTTCAAAAAACTCCACGTTTTAAGTCGAGTAATGTTTCTTTATTTTGCATCTCAGACCTAACTTTCTCCAAAACAAAGGCCAAGTAACAGATTTCCTGATCTGGCATTTTCACATTATTGGAATACTAACTTTAATTATTATTAAAAACAGTTTTTAAAATTTCTATATGTACAGAAAAAATTCACCTGCATTAACAGTTTATACATCAATCTGCATTTCAGTGAGAATCTAAAATAAAACATATTGAAGTTTAAGCCAAAACGATCGTGCAGGTAAATTTATTCTGATTTTAAGAGCTGTCCTTATTACTTCTCATGAAGAGCTTTTTTTTCTCACTCTTCCCACCTAAAACCTTGTGGAATTATCCTGTTTGGGAAAAAGCAAGAATCCAACTGTTGAAATGAACCACATTACCTGAATTTTGAGGCAGCAGCAGCAGCAGCAGCTGACTGAGGGCAGGGAGTGAGGGAGTCCTGAAACCCCCAGATGAGGAATCTCACAAATTCCCCCCAGCTCTGCATGCCAACCCTGGGCTGCCCGTGTTTTGCAACAGTACCTCTACCACAGGCAGTATTTTTTGTATTAGGAAACGTTAACATAAAATAAGTGGATTTTTCAATTGCAAAGCTTGAAGATTTCTGGGCCACAGTCCTGACTCTACTGTAGTTAGTGAAAGGTTTCAATTTTCTGGCTATCACTTCTCCAGCTGACTGAGCCTGTTCCATTAACCAGCTTTTTTGGGTTAACCTGCACTGGTCTGCCTTGAGATCAAGTATAGGAAGAGCTTCTGCACAGAGAGGAACAACCAGAGGAGGGGGGGGGAAACAAAAGCAAAGTCCAGATGCACATTTCACATGCCCTGGGATCAGCGGTGTGTGACTGCAGTTTATGTAGGAAGAGCAAAATCGGATTCAGGTCTGGAAACACTTTCAAAGTTCAGGGGGTCCAAGGTAGGGAGAAGCTGGGGGAGGCCTGGCTCATCAGCGCTCTGTGCCTGCCCACACTGCAGGTCAGAGATCTGTGCTACCGAGCAGAAATAAAAGCTCCCAAACTGCAAAGCCATAAAGGGAAAGGGGAGGGGGGAAAAAAAGGAACACACACAATGTACTTTTAAATGGATGAATAAGGCCTCATTGTTATGAATCCCAGTTTACTTTTCCTGGTCAGGCACTTGAAATTTTATTTATGCTTAATAGACTGCATTTGGCATGTGTAAAGATGACAGAAGCGTGAATTATGAACGACCTTCGACCTATTCAGGAAGTTGTAATAATTGAAATAATAGCAAAACGCACTCCCCGCGAGCTCGGCTGGGGCCGCGCTCGGCCGCTGAGCCCGTGTGCTTTGAAGCACCCCAGCCATCCCTCTGCCCCTGCCAGCCCCACACCACCCTGCCTGGACCCCCCTCTGCTCCCATCAGCATCCCCCAGAACCACGAGGGGTTAACTGAAGTTAAAGTTTTGGGGGGAAAAGCGACAACTCCGTCATTGAGTGCGAGCGGAGGCAGGAACTGCCATGCACACGTTTGTCGTGCCCCAAAGAGGGGCTGTGTTAGCTGCATCTAACTAAACCCTTTATTCCTGCCTAAAGCTTTGGAAAACATCACACATGCCCCAGAACTGTCTGGGAAATTCAGATTTTTAGGGCAGGTAAGAAGTGCTGCTCCAAGTCGGTGCGATTTGTACTTTAACCCCCAGGCCACATGCTGATCTCACAGCTCCCACCACAGGGGATGCACTCAGCGATTCTGTCCTGCCCCACACTGGTGCAAGCAGGAGGACCCACTCTGCTTGGGATGGTGGGATGGAATAGAAGACCCCATTGCTCCCTGGCGAGCCCCACCAGCACCCACATCCAGCACTCAGTGGATCACATTCCATGGGTACATCCACCCCATGCAAGGCAGCCTCATCTCCCAGTTCCTTTGGGGAATGTGCCCCAAGAGGCAGCGTGCATGCTGCCAGCTGGCATCCACCTCCACACTGCTTCAGAGCAAGAGTGGAACTCGCTTGAAAAGTGAAACAAATTAAATGTCCAAGAGTAATAATGAGCATTATGTCCAAGGAGCTCCATCAAAATCAGGAATTATGCCCGCCAGAAAAATGAGAAGGACAAACAGATACACAACTTCGCAACAAGCCATAATCAAGAGTTTGACGGGAAAAAACAAGAAAGAAAAAGGTCCAAACAATATAGCTTCAATTTTAGCTCCCATGATGAACAACCATTGCAGCTGGAGAGCTGTGTGATGAAACCTGAGCCAGGTTCTTTTTGCTATACTCGGGCAAATGATAAATTGAAATGAACTGGAGTTTTTTCAAGAGCTAAGGTAGAGGAGTCCTGCCTGGGAGCTGTACTGGGCCCAAAGAAAACTTCAGCAAAAATCCAGAGGTGAAATTCAGCAAGTCACTGCGTGCAAGGGGCTGCAGGGGCACGAGTGGGAGCCTGGTGGGGAGAGAGGATGCTCCCCTTCCCCCTTCCCACCAGGGCTGTGAATCCTTTCCTTCTTCACTTCCAGAATGCCCCAAAATCTCCATGCAGGAAGGGCTGGAGTAAGGATGCTCCAGGAGTCCCCATTTTTCCACCTTCTGAGGCAAAAGGTGCCTCCTCTCCCCAACATAAGAAGGGTGCATCCCTGCAGGATGCCTCTCTGCAGGGCACCCTTTACAGCATCTTGGGGGGCTGCAGGCCACCTCCCTCCCCAGTGCCACTCAGGTCTTCCACTGTTGGTGAATTTCAGCTTCTGTGAAAGCCCTGGTTCATCTGAGCTGCTCTGGTCCTGCAGAACCTCTTCCTTGGGGGTCACCAACCACTAACACCAGACCCCAACTTCTGTCACCCACCTGTTCTCCTGAGCTGAGCTAATCACTCAGTTGTCCTCTAACACCCATGAAACTCCATTAATGAACCACACCAATGTCAAGCAAGGTGCGGTCTTGTCCTGGCTCTGTGGCTGTCCATAATTCTCTATACTTTAACATGCAGGTGAGTAGGATTTGACAGCCCTCATCACAAAAAACGCCTTATCACTTTTATTAACCATGAATCATCAACAAGAACCTCATCACTTTACAGAAACGGCAACAACTATTTGCTAGGTTTGGTTCTAAACAGTTTATTTCAGGTCACATCAGGACAGTCCAATGCTGAGAGTGGTAACACCACCAGTGCATCAAATTCCAGATAACACAGGCAGTCATAAAGCCCAGGCAGGAATTTCACCCACAGCCTCAGCTCTAACTGCAGCAAGTGGAAAATCACCACTGAGCAGCAGCTCCTCATTCCACCAGCCCCAAGCTAAAACATCCCTGCTCCACTGGAGACAGATTTTCAGTGGGACCTGGATTAAGCTTTATTTGCTTAATAACCAACAACTCATAGGAAGAATCATGGCAGAACAGGGCCCCGTATGAGCTCAGCGTGTGTGTGCCCTCCCGACCCACAACAGCCAAAACCTTAATTTCACTCTCTGACAACAAAGCCTCAAAACTATTCCTTAAATACACAACTTTTGCAGGTGGCTGTGCAAGGAGCCCCTGCCCGCCATGGACAGGGGGCCGCAGCCGTAAAACCTGAAACATGAAGCTGTGCCTGCAGATTAAAAAAGTTTGTAAAACGTGTAAGGTGGGATCAGATCTGGTGGAACCTACAGCAGCAGGTTCACTCCTGTAAGTTTATATCACTGACATCGGGCACGTTGTTAAGAGTGTGATACTACTGGTTTTGCTCCCTTTGCAGTGGCATGTACTTGAGTATAAGGCAAGGAAACAAAACAAACACATAAAAACCCACCAAAAACCTCTTTCAGCACGCACAGCAATCTAAAACCTCAGTAAAGTGATCTTGAGTAACTCTGAGTTTTCCATGGATAAACCAAGGAGACTCTTCAAGAGCTGCTTTTTTGGGGGGAAAGAGACCTGGAAGCTCAGGGCAGTTTCACAGCACTATGTGGCTGTATCACTGTCAGAACTCTGCAAGCAATGAGCAAGATAAAAACAGTATTCAGGGGTTTTAACTTCCACAGCTACCAACATTGTTTCTAAAAATAAAAAAGTTAAAAAAAAAAAAAAAAATTGTAGTTTGAAGGTGACCGTGATCTCAGCCTGGAATGTGTGACAGCCCCTGGCCATGCCACTACCATAGTCACTGCTGGATTTGCAACTGCACTTTCATTAACATACATCTTTAAAAATAACGCTTTTACTGGGTTGACAGAACTGCCAGAAACCCTAACAGAGCCAATCATTCTGCAGTCATTAAAAAGTTGAACCAATAGATATTTAATGATAACAGAGAGGAGTCGTCCAAGTTAGCAGAAACTGCTCTAGAATCCTAAATTGACTCTGAGCTGAAAAAAACACATTCCAGGGCAAGAACAGTGACAAGACTCTCTGCAGCTCTGCACACACTGTAGTCTCGTTGGGGAAAAGAAAAAAACTGAGTGCCCTGCTTGTGGAATTTTATTATTGATATACACCTAAAATTACATATGTTCAGGTTAGATTGGGTGTGACAGGAGATAATAGTAAGACAGCAAAAAGAAGTCCTAGATCGATCTCATTTAAAATTTAAAAAAAATAAGTAAAAAAAATGCTTTTAAACCCTACTCCAGCTGCAATCAAATGAAACATGAGTTGCATCCAGCATGCATGTTTTGACTGCATCCCACCATTATCGAGCTGTTCATCTCAGCAAAGCTCATTTATACAGTCATAAGAAAGAGCCCAGGCCTTTTGTAAAGTTGATCCTAAGTGATGAAACCTAACCTCAGCCGTGAGTCAGGGGGTGGGGTGGTATGTCTCTGAAAAAACTCTAAGAGAGAAAATGACAAAAAAGTGTTTTTCTTTCCCTCTTTTAGTTAAATACAGCAGGTAGAACATAGCAGAGCAACCAGATTACACACCGCCCTGAGTTCATCTCAATCCTGCCTCGAGCAGTCTGGGAACCATACCTGTCTGTCAGTCAAGCTTGAATTTAGTACTATAAACTTGTGGGCAGCATGAGGCTGGGAGCCCTGGCAAGATCTTTTACCTTCTCAGGTACAGCCCAATGTTTGCTTGTGAATTTTACAGATGAGTTGAAGCAATTAGAGGTGAACAATTACTGCTGATCGAGTGTCTGTGGCTCGGGAGTGAGAGGTGTCTCTGCAGTGCAGATGCTCCCTGTGCAACCAGGGTTACTGAGGTGCTTTGTGTTCCTGGGGGAGGCAGGAAGAACTGGGGTGTCCCCCCACACCTGCAGCCAGCACTGGCTGTGGCTCCAGCTGAGCTGGGGTGTCCTGTACCAGCTGGGCTGCATCGCCTCTGCCCTCCAGCTCTAGCTACAACCACTGACACACGTCCTCAGTTTCACCATACTTTTACTTTCCCTTTTTATTACCTTCTTTTTCTTTTTTTCCCCCATTTTTCCAGGAGCTATTGAGGCCGAGTGACCCCAGGCAGCCCCACACAGTCTATATGTGCACACTCAGCCCTGACTTGTATTTGTCACTCCTCGTACACGCACACTTTTGGCCACGTAACGTCAATTTCCCAGTTTGCCTTCCCATTATATTTTATATTACCTCTGGTGAGCTTGTGCCAGAAGAAAGCAGAAGGAGGAGCTGTTAGAGAGACTTTCTTGCTTTAAGATTCGAGAGCACATTTTTAGCATTAACTTTTTAGGCTCTGGTCATAAAACGTTGGAGTACGCGGACGATTTGTGGGTAAATGTGCAGCATTTCCAGAGGGCCAAAGGAACAACAATCTCTTGCTGACAGCACCCAGATCACAACATGCTACTTGAAAGACAACCAAATCTTAATTTGCAAATCTCAGCAACAAAAAGCTATAAAAATATGGAATTATGAACAGCATGATACTGTGCAAAATAAATAACAAGTCTCCAGTGAATGAAGGGAATTATTGGCAGCAGTACAGCCACCATTACCAAATGTCAGAAATGTAAACACTAAAAAAAGAGAAAGTTAAAAGCGCCATAGCTTTCCTTCCAAAAACGTCAAAGTGCGGGTGTTTGTCTGCGTTCAGAGGGAGATGCTGATGGGTCAGCCTCGCCTGCACTTTCAGCTCCAGATCTCCAACACCGACCCAAGGACAGTAAGTTGCTTTGACCAATGCATGTGATTCCACTTCTGATCTTTCCTACCTACACCAGCTCCTGCTCTATGTAAAATATTTGAATTTGGTGCTTCAATTAATCTACATAGTTTCCTTTTCCTATCACTGTTCCATAAATGCTCTGCATGGCGAGAATTCATTGCTTTTCAGCACAAAGCGTATTTCAACTTGGAAAACGTAACTTGCTTTTACTAATAACCCTCATGGTTTCTTTAGTTAAACCAGCTGCTGTATAAAAAAAAAATTATCTCTCGGTCTGCTGGCTCATTCTATGCTCTATGTGCTCAGGGCTGAACTGTAGAAGTTGGAAATTGAAAAGATCTTCTCTCGTAGTTTCTGAGAAAGTTATTTAACCCAGTTTTAATCAGCTATCTCACACGAGTGAAATACATAGCACTAGGCTGGAAATAGTAGGCTCCCTCACATTCATTTCCTACACGTAAGGAATTTGATTAGAAAGAATGATTTCTAATTGAAGCTTTGTGTCTGGTTGTGATTCTTCTTTCAATACTGTCAAGGCAATTAAATCAGCTAAAGATAATCTTTAACATTCACCTGATGCAGTTAATTAAGTGGTGAAAAATGAAACACTGATTAAATGAATTGAATCCTACGTTGCAGGTAGCGAAGTTTAAATTGGAAACAAGAATTCACAATTAGTTGTTGCTTCACTATTTCAGATACTTTAAAGAAGCAAAGCTTCCTCAACCTAACTTTGCCCATTAAAATATTTCATAATGGCCTGTGTTATCCACAGACAAAAGCAAACCCTGATTTAGAAAACACCTAATAACTCATCAGCATAATTGAAAACAAAATGCTTCACTGCATTCTTCCTCTGCCTATCCCAGCCCTTTTTCCAAAACACAAAGATAAATAATGTTTCAGCCCAACAAAAAGTGTATTTAAGTGCAATAAATGAAAATAAAAAGAAAACGACCAAAGACCCTGATTCAGCATGTAAGTACTACGAGTTCCAGCAAAGTGTATGGGAAGGCACAATAATATCCATGCACGTGTGCATTCGAATCCAAAGCCCCTCACATGCACTAGTAACATTATCACTTTTGTGTCCTCTCCTCCACTCTTTCCATTAAATTCACGTTACAGCTTCCAACCAACCCAACGATTTAACATAGCAATCCAAGTGGACTGCAACAGGAGCCAGAAAATGCTCCTAATTCAAAATCAACACGTAATGGCTTTGTATCCCTTAGACAGTAGTCCTGAATTTTATCAGATATTAGACAAAAAAAAATCATTTATGAATTGAACAACAATATGGAAAAAAGAAAATCTGTATTTTCTGTCGCCCAAAATCGAAATTATTCCATTCTGCATTTCCCATCTGTACCTTATCTTTTGCCATAACAGCAAACAGGCCAAAAGCTGTTGTGAATTGCTGGGGGGTTTTTTTGCCATTGACACCTTAAAGTTCCTTAAAAAAGTAAGTCCAGAAAGTGAACACCACGTACCTGATCATTTATTTGACATGCAACAAGGTTGTGCTGATTGTAGCATCCAGCAAACTTGATATATTTGAGCCAGTTTCCTACATCTGGTTGACTGGCATCTATGCAGAACTTCACATTGCAAAACTCATCCAAGATCTAAAAAAAAGAATACGAAAGAGTAAATCTTTCTGTTGCTGGCTGAGTATTCTAATCAAAAGATAAATCACAGGTTTCCAGATAAAGAAGTGAATAACATTAATAATAATAATAGTAATAGTAATAATAGTAACAATAATAGTGTGTTTATTCACAAGTATGTTTTCCTGCTGAGATTTTTTTTGGAAACTGTCAGAATGTATACACAATAATAAAAAGACAATAAATGTTCTGAAAAATGTCTTGGCAAATATTTACATGTAATCAAAATGTTGTCTAATTATTGCAATGAAACACTATGTTAATTTAAGAGGGACCTGATTTTCTATGCATTCATCAATGACTATGTTTGAAATTATGATTTTAATTAAATAGGACTCTGACAGGAATATAACAAAAAATATTAAAATCGATGGTGTTGGCTTCATTTAAGGTTTCTGTTTTGTTTCAGGATTTACATTGATTGCAGCACTCATTTAGAATTTTCATATTTGTTGCTCTGAACCAAACTCTATCTGGTTAGCAGAGTTATTTATCTTGTTTTAATATTACACTTCCCGAACAGTCCTGTGCAACACTTAAATCCCTCCCCTTAATCGAAGCAAATAATAGAACTCCTTATGTCAAAATAAAGAGAATAAATGAAAAACAATGTAAACACTCATGCAAACCGTGGCAGTATTCAATACACACCAATAAATAGTTCCAATTATGCAGACAATAAACAAATATAATGAGACTGCTCGTGGACAAGCTAAAGACGATGTTCTATTCTAATATTATGACAAATTACTAATCATTACAGCGGACTGAATATCATTACCTGCAAGCTCTACCATCGGCCTATCTCAAACTTCCCACAGCATCCCAGGGAGCTGACTGCTAAATTGTAACTTCTTCGGCTTGGCACCGGCAGCAGCCACCCCATTTCACCAGCAAAATAAAGGAAACAACCTTAAACGCCCCAAACGAAAGGCGAAGGGCGAGGGAGGCTGTGCCCCGCTGGGGAGCGCGTGGAGCCGCGGCCGGGCCGGCGCTGCCGGTGCCCGGTCACCGGGAGCCCACGAAAGTCCCTGCTAGGGCTCTCGGCGGTCCCTGAACGCGCCCCGCGGGACGCGCTGTCCCCACGGGGGCTGCCCCGGTCATCCCCGCGCCCCCCGGGGCCGGGATCGGGCCCGGCCGTGGGGTGGGGGGTGCGGTGGGTGCGCGCAGCCCGCGGGGCTGCCGAGCATCGCCGCGCCGCAGCCGGCTCTTCCCCCCACCTCCAAACAAGACGGTGGAAAACCTCAACCCCGGTCCGGAGGCACCCAAACCCCGCAGACTCACGCGCCCCGCGGCCGCGCCAGGCGAGATCGGCCCCCGCGGGCGCGCACGCTGCCCCGCCGCCCGCACCTCCGGCTGCTCTTGGGAACGGGATGTTTAATTTTGTCTTTCAGAGAAACCCCCAAGGAGGGAAAGGGGCCTCAACCCGCACTCCCCGGCGTCTGGGGTCTGCCCCGGGGCCGGCGGCGCGGCGGCACTGACGGGGCAAAGCGGCCCCGTCCCGCGGGGCCGTGGCAGCGCCGCCGCCGCGCTCGCCGCTCTTACCTTGTGTCGCCAGGAGCCCGCGGGGACAGGGAGGGGGGACAGGGACAAATATCCTTCAGGCGGCTGGAAGCAACATCTCGGCGTTAAACACGAGCGGAGGCCGCGGCCGTCGGGGTCCGGGGCAGCGGCGGACGCGGCGCGGGGCGCTCCACCATGTGCGGGGGGCGGCGGGCCCGGGCGGGGGCTGCTGGCCCCGGAGGGCTCAGCGGCGGCGGAGCTCGGCGGGTTCCTGCCGGCTCGCCATCACCGTCCCCTTTCGGCCCCTCCTGGTCTTATCGGCTGGCTTTGGGGGGGAGTGTGCGCGAAAAAAGTTATCGGGGAAGGGGGAGGAAGGGGGGAAAAAAAAACCCACCCCAAACTCACACAAGCCTCTTCAGGGAAAGGAAAGGGGAAAAAAAAAGGAAAAAGAAAAATAACAACAACAAACCCCACCACGCACCGCTCAACAAAACAAACTTCTTTCACTTCTCCGCCGGGGATGGGAGAAAAGTGAGTGCGCGTGGGAGGGCGGACGGGCGGGCGGCTCTCCCCCTCCCCACGCCCGCAGCCTGCCCGCGGCGCTGCTTCCCCGCCGCACCCCCGGGCAGCGCCCGGCCCGGCCCGGCCCGGCGCGGCCCTCTCCGCCCCCCCTCCCCGCCCACCCCGTCGGGCCGTGCCCTCCCGCCGCTCCCCTTTCGGGCACTGTCTCTTTAAAGCGGGGCAGCCCCGGCCGCTCCGGCCGCCTTTTCCCCCCCCCTCCTCCCCGGCCCCCCCGTCCGGGGCGGCGGCGGCGGCGCTCCCGGCGCGCTTAAAGCGACAGCGGCCCCGCGCCCGGGGGTCACCGCCAGGTCGCGGAGGAGCGGCCCCGCCGCGGGGGCTCACCGGCAGCCCGCGGGGGCGGCCCCCGCCAGCCCCCCCCGGACGCATCCCCCGCCCGGGGCCGGCGGTGCGCTGTGCCTCGGGCCCTCGCCGCTCGCCTCTATTTATTCGCCGTCGCCGCTCGCCCCGGTGCCCATAGCCCGGAGCGGCCGTCGCGGCCGCCCCGCAGCGGGGGCTGCGGCGAGCGGGAGCCGCGCCGTGCTCGCCTCGACGGCTGCTCCCGCCGCTCCGGGAGCCGGCGCGCCCGGCGCGTTACCCGAGTTGTTCCCGTCATCGTGTCACTCTGGTTATTAATAACGATTTTTGATGAAATGCAACTTCTTTTTTTTCTTTTTTTTCCCGGCCAATTTCGCGACGACCCCGTTTGGTGCCGCTGAACCACCTCCCCGTTTGCCGGCGCTTCCTAAACGATTCTTTTTTTTTTCCCCCTTTATTTCTTTGGTAACGAATCCCATGAATGGAGCGGCGGGAGGCCGGGCTCTACCTGCCGGCTGGGGCGGCGGGGCCGGGCCCGCTCCCTCTCCCTCCCGCGGGGCAGCGCAGCCCCCCCGGCTCGGGGCTCTCCCGGCGCTACAAGCGGACCCGAAATCCAACCGCGCCGCAAAGCCGCAAACGTCCGCAAAGTTTGGAACAGCCCGGGCTCACTACGGCGAGATCCTCGTATACGTGCTTTTGGAAGAGAGCAGGGGAAAAAAAAATTAAGAGGGCTGAGCTGTATCTTTTATTGCACCATCCAGAAGTGCCACCCACTTTTTTTTTTTTTTTTTTTTAAGTGCAGATGTATTTTTCAGACTAAAAGTGAATTTTTCTTCCCTGGGGGGCCAAGAGGGGCCGGGGAAGGAGAGCGGGGGGGGAGGGCGAGAATCCGGGTGACAGGAGATGCTGATGGATTCGTCTCAGCGGCCCGTTATCTGTGACATTGACCTGTTAGCTCAGATAATGGCTATTGTCCGAGGGGAGAGAGATGGGGAAAAAAAAAAAAACCCAAACAAAAAAAACCAGCACGCAGTGGTGGTAGGTAGGACAGGGAAAAAAAAAAAAAAAAAAAAAAAAAAGAAAAGAAAAAAAAATTCCTTTGTCAATAACCTCAAAAAACCCGGTGGGAGATTCCCAGAGCGCCCGGGCCTGGGAACCGGCGCCCGCCCGGTGTGCGGGGCCGTGGGTTCCTGCCCTCCCTCCGCTCCCCATTGTTGGGGATTTTTTTCCCTTCTTTTTTTTTTTTCTCTCTCTCTCCCTCTTTTTTTCCTTTTCTTTTTTTTTTCTTTTTTTTTTTTTTTAATTTAGCCATAAATTGGCCCGGCTCGCGCTATGAGCTGTTCTATTTTCTCCCTGTCAGGATGAGGGATTTGCTTTATGATGCATTGTGTATTAAATACAAGTAATCTGGGAAACTGATTGCTCGAGCCCATCGGCCTGATCAGAGCCCCCGATAGGGAGCCGGAGCCCCCCTTCCCTCCCCCTCGGCCGTGCCACAAAGGGAGGAAACGCCGGTGGGTAAACAAAAGGGGCTCCCGGTACCAGCGGAGCGCGGCGGAGCCGAGCGGGGCCGGCCCGCACCCGCACCCGGGCTCGGCCGCCGCGCCGCCCGCCGCCGCTGGGTGGCGCTCGCCGCCGGGACACCGCGGGACGCGCCCTCAGCGGGAGCGGGGCCGCCTCTCCCCTTTTTGGGGGGAAAATCCCTTTTTTGATAGTTCCCCTTCATGCAGCGCTCCCAGCGGTTCGGCTGTAACCCAGCGCGGCCAGAGGAGAAGGAGGGGGAGGAAGCCTCATGCCCCCGAGCCGGAGGGGTTCGCGGCTGGGAGGCGCGGAGGGTCAAGGAACAGCCCGCCGGTCGGGACCTCCAACATCCCGACCCGGGGATGTGGATACACACATCAACACACGTCGATGTGTTTCTTCTTTCATGCGACAATCTTCTAAACATCTCTTGCCGCCTTTCCCCTCTCCCCTCGGACGGTTCGGTGGGCGCTTCAAGAGGCCCAAATATTTCCACAAGGCCCCGTTGGCAATCGTTTATTTAAAACAAGTTGCTCTATTAGTGGAGCAGTCAGGAGTTAGCACTCCAGTCTGCTAGTAATTCCCACCAGGCTGTAAACTGATGCCTCTTTTAAGCCTTTAACTTCATGGTCGTCCCAGAAGTAAAAGTTCTTCTAATGGAGACCCTATGGGCATCGTGCATTCCAGCACATCATTAAAGCAAAGCAAAGTAGCTCGGCCACAGCCAGATGAAATAACGGCACTGTCCACATTTAATGGGCTTCCTGGGGCCAAACGCTGCTGAGGACAATGGGGGAAAATCAGACAGGTCACTGGTGATTTTTTAAATATCGTAAATGTTCATATTAGGCTTAATATTATCCTTCTGTTTGTAGACAAGCCACTCCACAACCACCTTTGTGAGTGGGGTTTAATGTTATATACCTCCTCAAGGTGACTAAACACAACATTGAGCATCCTGACTAACACTGCGGTGAGTGTTTGAAACACTGGGTGAGTGCATTAATGTGGAGAGAGAAAGGAAAAGCAAAGCGAAACAAGCGTACAGAAAACAACGGCTTTCTGACATATCCAAATGCTCCAGGACAGACCTGGGAAACAACAACAGGAATGAAAGGCAACACAGTTTCTGCATGTCAATTCCTCCCACCCCGTGTTGTGGATATCAACCTGGAAAAAAAATAAAATCAGGTGAAAACACGAGTGTTGCTGCTGATTTCAGGGGGAAGAGTCAGATAATTTCCAGCCATTGACGAAGGAGTGGAGTGAGCATCGCAGTGCCCCCCACGTCGGTGCCCTGTCCCTGCTGCCCCTCCTGCCCTCACATGCTGCCCGGCTCATCCCTCCCAGCCCAAAAGGCAAGTGAGGGCGAGGAGGAGAAAATTAAAGGTAAAAAAATGTAAATAAGAAATTTCCCTTGGTCTGGAAATGAGCCCAACTGAAAGCATGTTAATCTCCACCTCAGTAATTTGGTTCTCCTGGAGAAGACAGAAGCCCTGCTGCTGTGCCCTGCACTTCATAAATCACGTCTTTATGTGGACAAGGTCAGGGCACCTAACAGCTCAGACATGGGCCTTTGCAGTGGCTCGGAGGGCTCCGGCATGTTTATTCTCTCGCACAGATCTCTGAGGAGCAGTCCAGCACGCTTCTAATTACTTTTGATTATTTTCATTTGCTCGGGTCAGACTGGCTTTGCCGGCACTGCTGGAGGGTGGGTTTCCTCCCCCCAGCCTGGCTGTGGGATGCAGGGGGATCAGTGCTGTGCCCCGCACCCCCTTCCCCGGGGCAGTGCAGGGCTCCAGGGATCCCTGGAGCTCACCCCACCAGTGGAGGGGGTCTCCTTTTGGCAGCAAAGCCTGGAACCTCCAGCTGAGTCAGGGACCCCACAGCTGACCTCCCCCCATCCCCTACCATAGCCAGGCAGAGCGGGACATTTGCCAGTGTGAAATGAAGGGTGTGCAGAAAAACACACACCCCACCCCCCACCCCCCCAAAAAAATACCAACTGCCTTCAGGGAAAAAAAACCCGACCCTGCATCCTTGCAAAAATATTACAGTGGTGCATGTGCAGGCAATAAAAAAGTTGAAGGACCTCTGCCATTCCTGTGGGGACGGAGCTGTGCTTGGGGAGCTGCAGAGCACATGCAGCCCCAGCCGTGCACAGAGGCAGAGAATGTGTTGGTCTGCTCTCCGCGACTGCTGAGCAATCACAGCACAATCCATTGGGAATGCACGGTGCTGACGCAGGGTGGATACACGGTAGAGACACATGAGTGTCCCTGGCAATGTTGGGGTCCAGGTGTGGGTGAAGCCATCCCTGTGCTCCCAAAAGCAGTGCTGCACCCCCTCTTATGGTCTGTAACAGCACACGGCTGCTACTGGCAGAAGCCAAACTACCCAAATACTGAGCAGAAAAGCTCTACTTTTTCTCTCCCATTAAAATCTGAGCTCGATAATAGCATGTTCCTTCATATCCCAATCTGAGCTTGACAGCCCAACCCTGTATTCTCATCCTGGTGTGAGTGATCCCAGCAGACCAGTGCCCTCATGTCCTGTACCCAAGTGTGCCAGCATCTCCATCACATCCTAAAGGCGAGGGTGGGTGTGGGTGCCATCACAGCTGGTGGTACCCACACTCCTCGAGCAGGGGCTGCCTGGTGGGAAGGAGTTTTCTGGAAGATTTTACTCCTGTCTGGGGAGGAAATCCTGTAGACACCCTTCCTCATGGCAGGACAAGATGTTTGCCGTGCTTCAAACAAACCATGGCCCTTGCAGCACCCCCCAAAATTTGGTGCTGAGGGATGCAGTGCTACATGTCCACCCCCCTGCTGTGAGCACACTCCTTGCAATGCTTTCCTCTCCAAACCTTTCCCTAGCTTTCCCTGCCAAGGCACGTGCTGTGGCGCTGGATGCTGAGGACTGTTGCTGTTTTCCTCTGGAGTGTTCATTACTTCCATTACAGAAGAGTCTGCAAGCCTCCAAATCCAGCCTGGGCCATTTTCACACTCGAGGTTACTGTACCCACAGGGTGAGACAGTCCCTGCCGGATGAATCTGGCATGACTGTGGCTATGGTAAAAATCCAGGGAGAAACACATATTAGCCAGCTTGTCTTAGCACCTATGAGAGCCAGGGCAGGGCAAGGCAAGGCTGACTTGTCAGACCTGTCCACTCAGAAGCTGTATTTTCCTGTGCTTCACCTTCTCGTGTTTTGAAAGGAAGCCAAAATCCTGGAGAATCTGGGAAATTCCATTGGCGATGCCCTTGTTCTGCATTTTCCCGTGTGCTGGGCAGCCTGGAAGGCTCTTTTCTTTCTTAACCATCCAGAGAGTGAAAGACCTTGAGCATGGCCCTCCAAATCCTACCAATATGACCAAAAATGCTCCTGTTTTCAGGGCTTTTTATCACTCTCTTATTCATCCTTGTTGAAATAGAACTGAGTAAATCCTTAATGTTTGTACTCACTCCTGCTTTCCCGCAATATGCTCATCTGGAAATGGAGCAGTGGGACCCATGAAGCCAACAGAGGCTCCACATGGGGTGGCCAGAGGCTCCCACATGATGTAGCTGCTGCTTCGCTGCCTGAAAACACAACTTTTGGCAGAAGCTGCCCTAAAAATGGAAGATCCCTAGGAAATAATCCCTGAGTATCCAGGAGGTAGGAAGCACAGTACAAGGATTTTGCAGACTTCCTTTGTATGTGCATAAGAATTCAACAAGGTTCAATTAACCTTCCATTTCTTCCAATGTTTTAATTTTCAAGCCTTCTCATTTGACAAATAATCTGAGGACCTGCTTTGGAAGACTACTTCCAGTCCCAGAGCCCTCATGGCATGTGAAGAGCCATGCAAGGAGGGTGTGTGGCAGCAAGTCCTGGGGAACCATTTGGGTTTAGGCACTATCCCTGATCTGAAAACTGAATTTGCAAGCCAAAAGGATGGAGAAGAAAATGTGGAAGCAGGGAAAATGCCAGGCCAAAGGAGACTGAAGGGGTTAAACAACAGAACTTTACACAGCAAGAATTAATGTGATGCATAACAGCTAATTCTATTTTAATAATAAATTTTAGGAGTGACTGGCTATTTTCAAAGCATTCCTGTTGTAGCCAAAGTTTTAACTAGGCGTGCGAGAGTAGGCATAAACACCTGTGGACTTTATAAGAGTAAGAAGCAATTTATCACCCAATAAAAAGTCAAACACTCATGTTAAAATTTTCAGGTTTGCATTTGCTATTTTAAGTGTCACCTGTGTGGATGGTTCTAGGGGAGGTTCGGAAGAAGTGGATGCACATCCTACACACAGAAACACACGTGCACACAGCCAACACAACCAGCTCTACAGCAGGGAAGAAAACCTGACTGAAAGCACCAACGTTACAGTTTCATCCCTCCTATGTTTCATATTAAACCCATTGTGATCATCGACCAGAGTTGTCTAAAACCTGAACTAAATGGGCATTAAATCAGTTGCCATATGAAATTACTGCCATTCGATTTTCAGCTAAACCACAAAACTTGATGAACTAACATTGTTCCAGCTGAATTAACTCATCATCCCCGGGAAGAAAAGGCTGTGGAGTAAAGAAAAGGCTCTAACAGCAATGATTAATCCTCCTCCTATTGCAAGGCACTTGCCTACAAGTAGAGAGATGCCCTGCTAAAGGCAGGCTGAGGAAGCACGGTGCCTCCAAAACATCACTGCCTTGCCAAACCCTGACAGTAGTGTTAAACATTATTTACATGTGGGTAGGAGAGGGAGAATTTTTTGTTATGGGCTTGTTATGAAACTATAAATAGGTTAAAATCCCCATCAACGGTTCAAGTCATGCTTGGTAGATAAATCCAGGGACTGAAATTCAGGAATGTTAATTTATTCAGCTGGTGGAGGAACATGCAAAGTTGATCCTTATCCCATACTTGGGCAATCTCCCTGGGATTATGCCATAAAGTATTCGGGCCATGGTGCCCTGTGAGTGACTCAGGCTCCCCACCATGGGCAGGCAGAGCCCTTCATGTCCCCCACCCTGGCTGTGCTCAGGGTCCTGAGCAGTAAATGCTTAACTGGCCCGGTGCGTGCACAGCAGCCCACCTGGGCGTGCAGAAGTGCTACTCCACATAAATTAGTCACACATGGGCAAAGGTGCCTGATGCATTTGGAAAAATCTTACCCTGAGAGCAACCTGGTTTGCTGTAAAAAGATTTTGCTCATCAGGAAAATTTGGGGAAGGGAGGGGGGAGAATATATTTGATGCAGATGTCCAAATAAACCTGTCCTATAACCCATGGATCACAATGGGTTATTAATGAAATAGCTGTGAACATCAGCGTATCCTTGTGGCGGATTTCTTTCATAAATGAGTTGAACATTTTCCAATTTCAGGAAAGTGCTGCTACCTATAAACTTGGAGATTAAGGGCTTTTTCCCCTAAGACTCAGATCCCTCGGGGCACTTGTGTTCTGGCATGCATCCCTTATTTGCTGAAGAAATTTCAAACTTGGTAATTTAGCACCATACTGATAAAACAAAGCGTGGAAGGAAAAAAAAAAGCAGCAGTTGGGCATGCCTGTGAAGGAGGAGAGAGGTGAGTGGTACAGCTTCAGGCATTTTTTTCTGCTTTTCTTTTTTTTTATCCACAAGTCATACTGCAGATTTTGTGTGAGATTCATAGAGAAAACATTCCCAAGATACAACATATAAGATGCATATCAATCCACAAGCTGAGTTTTGCAGATGCAAAATGACCTGCAGAATTCAAAGGAGGATAGAGGCTATTTTATAACCATTTTTTTTTCCATATAGAATGGAAAACCTAAGATTTATTTAAGCCTAAAATGTTGGGCTAAATTTGCCACCAGCAGAATTATGAGTATTAGTATTATTAGCATTACAGCAGCACCTAGAGGACCCAGTGGAAACTGGGACCCTTTGTGGGTAGAAAAATAATAAACATGAGACTCTGTCCTGAAAAGCTTACAGTTGGCATGGATGGGATAAAAATTGTGCCAGATGGGAAGATTACCAATTTATTTTCACAGATGGAATATGGAGCTCTGCTCATGGAGAAAATCAGTGGCAGATTCTCATGCAATATTTTGACATAACTTTCATTCACTGAAAAGTTGTATTTTATTCCTTTTCTTTGACTGCAATGAGCAGAAATTCCTCTCTGCCTGCTGGTGCTTACAGCTTCTCATGGATAAATAGTGAGAGTCTGCTTGGTCACTGCCAGTTAAAACAGGTCTGCATGCTTTAATATGGTTCATCTGTAGCAGAAATTCTACTTTATCTCCCTTTTTTAGCTAGGAAAATATTTTAGCCCTGGAAATGAGCAGCTGATGCTTTGGAACAGATCTTTAAACGTAAACATATTGTGCTGATTGGTGCCATGAAAGCTCCTCCTATAGAAACAGTTTTGGGGAGTGTATGTCAAACTCTGCCTTTGACTTTTGTGGCAGAAATGTGAAACGGAGTTCATGATGTCAAGTCTTGTTGCTAGGAGTCCCCCAGCAATCATGCAAGTGCTGAGCATAAGATGGATCATGATCCCCACCAGGCAGAGGGGGAGAGACTGCCCCAGCTTCTCCACTGTGCACTCCTAAACCTCACTAAGTGGTTGCAAAAAGCAGCAGGGAATGGGCATGTGCTCAGGATAAAATTGCAATTTTTTGGGTCCATAGAAGCAAAACAAGGCAATGTGTGAAGAACAGATGTCTTTTCACCAGGAAAGATTTCTGAAGCTGCATGATCTGTCTTGCTGGGAATCCAGCATAGTAAATACAGCACTAAAGATCATTTCTTTCCTTATGCTTCTCTGGAATGTGCTGGAATCCTCACATGGGACAAAGCAGGAGAGCCACTGGGTTAAGGAGCTGTTGTAGGATGTTTTAGCTGAGGAGGATGGTCATCTTTGGGGGCTTTTCAAGGAGTCATAGTGAGATCAGGGTGGTCACATATTCCCCAGGGAAGCACCAACAGCTCCACGTCCTCAACACAGCACTGACGTGAGAGCATTGTCTACCTTGGGGCTGAACTGGTGGCCAGAAATGTTGATCAAGCCCTGGCAGAGCACCATTTCCACACAAGATTCCTGTCACTCGGGGGGTCAGACAGGACACTCAGACCAGACCTTGGCTGCTCCAGGGCTGTAGATGGAGGAGCTGCTCCAGCTCCCAACAAAAGTCAGTCCTGGATCCTCCCGCTGCCTTCAGCTCCAGGACCAGAGGGCTGGAGCACAGTACTTTAGTGCTGTATTTGTGAGCCCTCCACAAATAAATGGCATCTAGAAGCTGTCCTGCCAGGCACTGTGAACAGAAGCTTGAGCCAGTTGTGTGTTGCACGAAGGATATCTGTCAGCTTGGGTGATAAAGAAGGAATATCTGTCACGATATGAATGACCACAATTTTCCCTAGAGCTTGTGGCACATTTAACAGTGCTATAAAAGATGAAAGTGGGAGTTATGAGTGCTCATTAGCACTTCAGAATTACTTTATTATTTAATTCTCTAAATTAATCCTTGAATTTTGTCTGAAACTGAAAACACTAGGTTTAGATCGAGGTTGCTGTGGACCAGGAAATACTTCTATGGAAAGAAGAAACTGAATTGGTTTGAATGATTTATAAAATGTGAGGGTTTCATTCCAAAATATCATTTATATGCCCAGAAATCTACGCAGCAAATCTAATCCAGCAAAGGAAAATGAACATTCTCAATCCATGAATAAAGATGGAAAGTAATTCTGCAGTGGATTCAGCCTGTGCCTGCCCATGTATGACAAGTAACTTGATCTGAAGCCTTTTTACACATCTGTTAGGTTTGTATTTACCCTGAGTTTAGGAGACAAAACGTGGGGACAAAGAACATGTTGATAACCTTGAAGAAAGCAATAATAATAATAACTACTCTCCACACTGAGTAAAGCACATCCTTCCTTAATGCATTCACTGATGAGAAAGAGGGAGGAAGGTCAATGCCAGAGGCAAGTACTGACCAAAAACCCCAAAACTCCAGTAAATCCTGTTCCTTCTGATAGAGTGCACCTCCACCAGTTTAAGGGGTACAAAAAGAATAAGATGTAAATGGGGTTTATATGAATAGGATATAACCAAAACCTTGACCTGATTTCCAACCAGCCACAGAGTTTGGTGACCATGGGGGACGTTGTTCCAGGTGATTCATTGCAACTCCAGTCAGTAGCCAAGTGTCCAGCAGACACATCTGAAGTGCAGTGACCTTGGCTTGTGTGAGTGAGGCCAGTAGTAAAAGCAAATGGAACTTAAAATGAAAGGTGTATATTTTTAGAAGAATTTGTAGTGTTTGGACTCCAGCTTTAGATGGCTCAAGAGTATTTTGTAAGCCAAAAATCTGTTCTTCGGTTCTGGTTTGTTGATTAAATATACTTGTTACCAAGAACTTCAAGCAGGTAAAAATTTTAAAAATACCTCAGCTAAGATTTTATCAGCTTCAGCTGCAACACCAAACAACTAAAATGTAATAGGTCTTCAGAGCTCAAGTTATTTCCACTGACTGCTGTATAATCAGCATGTTAAATCTGGGCACCTCTTCAGGCACAGTTATTTGTGGGATATATACAGATCGATACCTATTGATTTTATAATTTTGATTCATCTCTATGCAGTGATTCAGTTTCACATCATCTTATTTATCAAGCTTTTCTCCATAACTTTGCTTCCAAGCTTCCTGACGCTTACAAGGCACTTGAGGAGGGTCCCACCTCAACCACCCCTTTTGCCCCTGCATCCAGGGTTAGTGGGCATGCACTTGGTCATATTCCAAGGAATTTTATACACTAAGAGCTGCCACAGGGTACCCAGCGTTGTTGATGCATGAGGATAAAGTTCATAAACCTCCTTTCCTAATGCCATGGCCTCACTGGCCCTGTTGGATGTGGAGCCAGTCCCCAACTTTCCCTGGAGGCTTTGCCACCCCAAGAGACCGAGTACAGACGCGTGTTTCTTACCCAGTGGCCATGCCTTCAAACTTCCCTCTGTGCTGGCTTATGAAGACATAAGGGGGACAGAACTTTACACAGAATGTTAAAATTAATTCTTTTTAACCTTGGAGCTTTTTTGAACCCATGCTGGCACCTGAAGTCTACCTCGACAGCTGCTCCCATGGACACAGCAGCAGATTGAACAGAGGAGCTGGCACAAAAAGTGCAATGGTGACTGATTAACAGCGACCCACTCGACACACTGGAGGAAACCAACCCCATTGCTGCCACTGACAGGGCGTCAGGGAAATCCTGTTAACCTCACTGCATTGCATATATGCAAATGACAGCAGATTAACGAGCGTCAGCGCCGCCACTGTTCCCACTGCGTCACGCCAGTTTGCATCACAACAAATTATGTCTGGACACATGAGATGCCCCAAATAGACTAAATCATGATTTAGCAACTCAGGTCTGCCCAAACTCCAGCTCAGTGGGGCAACCCAGGTCTCCAGTGATGTGCCTGCTGCTGGCAGCCCTTTTGCAGCACCATGGCGGCAAGCGGTGACAGGATGTGAGGCAAATGTGGTTAAAAACCATTTGCTGAAACTCATGTGGTGAATGAATTTAAGGGAAACAGGAAAAACTTCTTCATGTTGAAAATGCCCAACAAAAAGAACTGAGCTCTGTTCTTATGCAATGATTTCCAAATGTTTTTGTAGAAGGTGCTGAAGGGAGCTGGGATGTACTGCACCCGTGAAATGGGAGTTATTAGGGTGGATGCCTTTGGAAGGGAAACAAAAAGGATTGATGAAGACTAAACATTTCAGGGGGGCTCACACACTCCAGCAAGATAGAAGCATGGGCTAATTACAAAATAGGACCTATCACCATGCAAAAATAAATGACTTCATAAATAGCTTTAGATATCATGTTAAAAGCACCTTTGGGAACAAAAAGATGCTATGCTAAAAACAGGAGATCTAAAGAGCTGTTATTACACATCCATTACATTTTCTGAGCTGTCGCATTTACTTTTTGAAGTTCTGTACACATGATACAGCAAGGCAAAACATTTTATGTACCGTAAGAAATTTGAAACAATGTTTAATGTTCAGAAGATAAAGTTAACAAAACTACACTTCAGTGGCTTTTTTATTTCTCTATTTTACGACCTTTCAAGAACTTAAGAGTAAAAGGAAACAAGAAGGAAGGATAAGCAACCATACGCTCCTGCTTGCTTTTTTCTACATTGCTGATCAGAGCCCAAGGCAGAAATCATAATAAAAAATGTCTTCTTTTTAATGTCTAAATAGGAGCTGTTGAAACACTGATGGTACGAAGTGTTTCAGGATGGAAAGCATTTGTTCCTCTTGCAGCTATCAACAGTCATATGTTACATTGATTTTCCGATTTTTTTCCCTGAAATTACAGAAGCCCATCACGTCTTCATGACCATTTGGAACAGTTTGTCTGCCGTTTCTGCTTTTTCTAAAACCAAAACCAGCTACAACGATGACTTGCAAGAATAATTTCTACAAGCACCAGGCAATTCAGATTATTGATATTTTCTCCGTTCCTTCTAAATATCCTTGGTTACATGTTGATGACATCGATAGCGATAAGTACTGAATTTATTGGGCAGAGATTCCCCCACAAAGTTTCATCCTGCTGGATGCTAAAATGCTCCTGATGCAGCTGCTGTGATCATTGATGTTATAGCACAAACACACACACAAAATTCACTTTCTAACCCAGGCACCCACTTCAAATTCAAGTTGCTCATTTCACTTGGAAGGAGAAGGCAACCACAAACACACAAAAAAAGAGTGAATGTGATGGGTGATGGATGCGAGTTTTAGAGCACGGTGTAGTTCACTAATTTATTGGCCTAATGAAGAAAAAATTGATATCTGAGTGGCAGGAGCTACACCAAACATACACCATCCTGCCAAACGTACATTAGATGGAAACAGGTGCTTAGTTTAAACTGTCAACATCTTCCGCAGTAGAACATCTATGCTACTTGTTAGTAGAGGGTCTGGTAGAAAGTGAGGGACTATTTCTAGTGGTTTCAGGAGGAAGATGCAAGGGAAATAGCAAGAATACCAGCCACGTTTCATAAATGTATTTCACAACATATCTGGACCGAGTAATCATTGAACTTTTAAAAAATCCATCAGCTTAAAGACTATATTCAAATATATTTTGAACGTTCCTTACCATGTTTTTATGACATCTGTTATTTCTCTCAATGACAGACTTTTCTCTCTTTAAACTAGAACTTTCAATGGGTTGTCTTCTATTACAACCCTGTAGATTTGCCCTCTGTAATTCAGAGGTAAGTCTAGGCAAATCAGAAGGGATTTTAGGGGCTTGACTTTGTACCTGCAATCCAAGTTCTTGTGGTCAAATTCATTCCTGATATAACTTCACCGAGCATTTTGATGCTTTTTCACTAGGGAAGAATTTGCACTTGGATGGATTTATTCCTGGCATGAATTTCAATGTTCAAATACAACTACTTAGAGTGACACCCTTCGACTAAAATCAAATGTATGGGGAAAAGAGATTGGTGAGTGTCTTGGGAGTAGCCTGTTGGTGTTTTGAAGGATGGTGGATGTAGGATACATCTACTGCATCTCTGTAGCTGATGTTATGGCTTTCTAAGTATGGTAAAGGGTACAATAAGTTGGGAGATGCCTGTAGCAGGGCAGCAAGATGCAGCTCCCCTCCCCTGTGTTTAAGACCAAGGATGTGATGGCAAAAAACAGAGAAAAAAACCTGCTTCTTCAGGAGTTAATTCATGATCCTCAGCCATCTTCCTCTCATTTCATTGGAAAAAAATATTCCAAACACTTCTAACAGTAAACTCTATAGGGGGCTCATGTCACTCATGACTGAATTGGCAGACAGCCCAGGGATGGAACAGGGAAGTGAGAGAACCATATCCTACCAGGAACTCATTGGTCGTGTAGTGGGGTTGGTGATTGCATTGGTACTTTGGGTGAACATGGAGTTAGTGTATGAGCCTTTCAGAAAAGATATTTAATGACCCACCAGTCCTCTGAAACTTCCCAAATCTGAAAGGACAACTCTGTGCATGTAACCATTACATGGGTTGAACACCGACCCGGGGAAAGTGTCACCTCCTGAATCATAGGGGATGCTTCCAGTAACATCAATATTTTCCACGGAGGTCCCCCAGTCAAACCTGCCTTGTCCCAGCCCTGCTTGGAAGGTCTTTCAGGGCTGTAGCACAAGGTGGTATGGCAGAAGACCAAGTCAAGGCATTATTTTATTTTGTTTTGGTTAGCAGAGTTGATATTTGGTCAAAGGCTCCTAGCTGTGAAAGGATGAGGAGCTGCCAATTTCTAAGCTAAATGTTGTACATTCATATCCTGCTACCACTAACTCCATTATGATTAGTCAGGAGTGAACTTAGAAGGTTCAGAAATAACATTTGGATAAACATCCCCAAATTTTGGATGCTTATCTGAGCCTGACCCAAACCCCCTGAGTATGCAGAACTGAGCTGGAAATCTGGCAAGAATGTTAATTTCCACACTTTTCATTTCTCTCTTGAAGGCTATATTTGCAGTTTAAGATATTTCCTTTAATTGGAATTAGCATAATACATTATTTCCCTATGGTGAGAACAGCTTTTCTGTAGTTACTCTGCCTGTTTGGATTTTGTCCAAGGAAGTACAAAAGGGGATGAAAGTGAACATGAAAATCCAAAGTAAATAAGTGAACCAAACTCTTTAAACCCCACAAATGGGTAGATTCTGCTTAAGGCTTCCCCCAAAATTATTTTTTCCAACCCTAAAATGATGCTCTTCTTTTTTAATGGTGCCTCTGTACTGGTGCCAGTCATACCCCTGTCACATGCATTTGTTAAGAATTAATGATTAATAATAATTCATGATTTGGGGAATTTTCTGCCCCTTCTTTTCTCGTCTATATCACTGCTTCACATAGCATCTGATTTGTTTAATTCCATTAATTATCAACACCTACAAAAATATTGTGCCAGGTATGGTGAGTCTTTGGGCAGCTTAGAGTTACATTCAATAAGTGTTTGATCTTGCAAAATTTGTGAGTTATAAGATGCCAACTCCATGCATAGACTAAATTCTGTGATGTTTTTCTGTGCAAATGCAGTATTTGAGCAACAAATGGAGCCTTCAGATGAGAGAAACTTCACATCCAGGTTGCACAGGGAGGCCCAGCTTGTTGTTGAGAAGACCCAGCCTATGCAGGTGTGAATCCAGCTGTTAGACCTGACCTTGCTGCAGACCTTGCGGTGAAGACTGTAAAACAAAAACCTTGCAAATACCCAAAGTGAGGTTCTTTTCAAACTAACCTCTGCAAATCAGCTGATGATACAAGGTGCATTCAGAAGGACACGAGTGACCTCAGACCCTTTCCGAAGCAGGGCTGGGAAGGTCGTGTCAGCACCCAGCTGCTCACCCTTCCTCCTGCCACTCTTCCCAAGCAGAACTAATTATAGCAGCAGCATGTGCGTGTGTGTGGAGGGATAAGCACAGCACATGGATACATCCACACACATCCACAGATCTGAATGTTTGCTCACACTTAGTAACGAGCAAAACAAATAAAAATGAGTATTGACATGAATGCCTGTTACCCAACGCTCCCAGGGAAGAAAAGCAAGGCCAAGTGCTATTCCATAAGCAGTACTCAAAAATATTCCCCTCCAAGCTCAAATCCAGAACATGGCATGGAGACCAGCTTGAGCACCAAAACAGAAACTCAGCCTGGTGTTTCCCAGCTCCCTGCCCCTTATCAGGGAGATCTGGGCACGCTGCCGGGCAGTGACTGAGGGCTGTGCTGCTCCTCCCTGCCAGCGGGGACGGGGCCGCTTGGGAAAGGAGAAAATGTCATCCAGCCTGAACACAAAGGGCAAGATGGTATCTCACTGCTGGTGTGGTGAAGTCATGTACTAGGAAAAATATATTTAGCTGTTCCTGGGTAGTCCCCAGGAGGCTACAGAGCTGGTCTGATACCGGCCTTGTTCACCTGCCCCAAAGCACCATGTGAGACACTCATGGCTGTGGCACAAAGAGGCTCAGAACGATGATTGGCCCCCTGCCAATGACCCCCAGGAGCACTGTGGGAAGGGGGAATGACAATGCTTACACAGCTGGGGACGTGCCAATATTGAAGATGCCAGCTTGATCAAAGACAACAACCAGGATCATACAGAGAGATCTGTCACCAGAAACATGCCCAAAGTGAAGAGCAGAGACATGAAATATTCCCATCATGAAATCCTGACTCCAGTGAGGGCAATAGAAGAGCCGTGATTGCCTTTTGGACAGAGAGGGCAACAATTCAAGTGTTTGTTTAGCCGTCAGAGAAGGAACATTACTTGGTGTACAGCCCACACTGCTTTGCGATAAACATGTTATAAAACAGATATTTGCTCAGAACTCCCACTGCATACAATGGGAAAGTCACAGGGAAAGGTGGGGTTGGAAAATGGGCTTATAAAATTATAAAAATGTCATGGAAGAACACAGGCTGAAGGATGGTGGCAGATCTGTTCTCCTGGCTCAGCATCCTGAATTTTGTTGTTTCTTCTGCTGTTTCTTCTGTCATGTTACCATAATTTTACAGTTGAACTCATCAGCTGGCATTTGCCAAAGTCACCCTATTTAACAGTGCTGTAAAACAAACAACCCAGAAGAATTTGTCTCTGCAGCCATGTACTTTATAAGGCCCAAGTCTGAATAAATATGTAACTGTTCACACCCTTTCAGAAGTGCTGGAACAGGAACACACTGAACCCAGAGCACTGATTTATATCTAAAGCAACTTTGACTCCAAAGTAAGAATGAAAATGTAGGTTAGGTGGATAGTAGGTGCTACAAAGAGTTATTGCTCTCTTGTTTTACACCTTAGAGAGCTGTGCGGGGTGGGCAAGAGCCCAAGACAAGATAGAAAACAGCCAGCTTGAATGCATGGACTGGAAACAAAGGACAGTCACAGCTTATCCTACCTGATTGAAAATACCATTCAAAATCATAATGTGCACTATAAATCAAGATGAAGGGTGGGAGGGTTATCTCTCAGAAGCTTCTCTCTACTTTCTTGGTAAGGCATGGAGCCCTTCCAAAAATACACCAGCTCTGCGTGCAACGCCTGAACGGCTACGTGGAACTGCACAGCCACTTGCCATGCATGAATTCAATCAGCTGAAAGGACCCACTGAATTTAATTGTGTTAATCAAAAGAAAGTTATGCATCCTCACTGACCACAGGGGGAAAGTTGGCAAACGGTTTGAGATCAAGTCTTCTGGATTTCTCCTGCACAGGCTGGGAGAGCAGAGAAGATTAATCCTGGGCAGCCCTCTTGAGCCCAGCAAGCTGAATCTTAATAAATGAGCAAGCATACAGGCTATCTGTGTAATTCTTGTATACACACTGTGATTTACTTTGTGAAATTCACACGACAAATAATAATTAGCTGTTGCACTATAAACCCTCATTTCCCAATGCTCAGTACCAAATCGAAGTAGCCACGTGTTTAAAGGACTTTGCCTCTATTCTCTTAACGTCAAAATGTTAAAAAAAGAGTTAATTTGAGAAGGGAATTATTATGGTCAGGTTGCGTGAGATTCACTCTGATGTACTCTAAATTATGTGTTAAATGATGATTTCCAACACAGCCTGTAGCAGAGAGTTTGTTTGGAATGACATTTGTTGTGGCACCAGTGGCCACTACGAAGATGAATTTATATATACACTTAGAGCACCTGCCTGCAGAGGTGTCGCAGAGAAGTTCTGCATGAGCAGATGACAACAGATATTTTGCAAGCTCTCACAAACTGAATTTGTGCTCCAAAATAGCAATGAAAAGATTGTCTAGAGCATTTTCTCCACTTCTTTCATGAAATGCATGCAACCACACTCTCAGTTGTTGTTATTAAGAATTGCATGGTGATTTCTTCAGCAAATAACCCTCCTTTAGCAAACTAGCCACACTGCTGTGGTTTCTTACAACCTGTTTAAATTTTGGTTGTGCAGGTTTTGCTAAACTGCTTCTCTTGACTACGATTGTGAACAGTGACATTTATAATTTAATATAACATTTGAAATTCTATTCAGACACATTTGGGCACCAGCATCTACACAAACAAAGTTCTGATGCTCTGAGATTACCAGAATACTGATAGAAAGATAACCAACACAAAGGCTGAGAAAGGAGAAATGATGGATTTGCCCACTTTTCTTTCAGCTCTGTTAAGGAACCCATCCCAGTGAAGTCACTTCTTTACCCTGCAAACATTGAGCTCCGGTTTTACAGCTCTGTGATTTTAGATAAATACAACAGTGTCCATGTCAGGAGACGGATGCCACCTCCCCTGAGGATAGTGATCACAGTCTGAGCTCCTCTGCCGGGGATCCCTTTGGTGTTTGGCCACCAGGCCTCAGTATCAGGACCTTTGTTTTTCACAGGGATTTCTTCTTCTCTGGGCTTTTATATGGAGTGAATAACACCTCACCCACTCAGGTGTGAGAGGCTTTCCTTATTTGCAGCACATTTCTTCCTTACCTGCAGACTCACCACCCGCTGAGAACAACCTGGGACCTGCTCACATTCTTTGAGAGGTCCTCAGGATCCTGCTCCTCAGAGCAAGAGAAGCAAGGGGAGCTCTCCTGGCTTCTCCATGGGGCCAGCTCATTGTTTATCTCAAATCCTGGGAAGCCATGTTAGGAAGATAATCTGGCAGGAAACTATTGCCTTTCTTAAGGTTTGGGTTTTGAGAGTTCCTCTGTCCAATTCGGCTTCTCCTGTGGTGGGGCAAGCAGCTGTGAAAGGATGAGCTGCACCTGGGGAGCAGGAGGGGAACATGGCAGCACCTTCCCTTACCGACCCATCCACACCCCATTTCTTTTGGCCATTCTGCAAAACTTCTGGCCTGCCACCTCCTTGTTCTGCTCCAGATGCCTTCCTATTCCTGATCACATGAATTTGAGCCCTCATGGCTCTAAATCTCACTTGGCCTGCTGCAAACTGCGTTTGCGGGTGAGCGATGGAAGGTGCCAAGTCTCCCAATGGACATGGTCCTGACACTGCCCCCAAACCAGATCCAACCTCTACCAAAGAACAGCTCATCTGCGTTACTTTCCCTTCCCTCTCACACATCCCAAATGTGCCACCCTCATGCCTAAATAGTTTGTGGAGCTTTCCAGCTTGTTACAGTGATCAGGACTCAGCAGGATGCTTTCCGCCAAACTCTTCCCCAGTTTCTAGGGCCTGAGAAGGTGCATTGAGCAAGAAAAGAATGTTTTGCTTTTGTGCTAAGAGAGCCCTCCAAAAACACCAACAGTGGCTGCCAGACCCTGGTGATTCCCATGGGATTTGTATGGCAAGAGAAGCTTCCACCAGTGCAAAACACCAAGTGGTTTCCCAAACACCACCCAGCAGCGGCCTTTATGCTAAAACCACTTGTGTCTGAAATGCCTGCTGGGTTCAGCTCATGCACAGCCAAAAAGCCAGTCTAACTTCCCAAGTGCTGTCTTTGCTTTCAGATGCTTTTTTCTTTACTGGTTTTCCACTGTCTGGCATTTACAATATACCCGCAGAGGTGGAAAGGCTTATATTTACCGCTCTTTCCTATCAAAACTACTTTAAACTTAAGGCGCAGTGCTGTTTCCATTTGGAAATTTTTTTTGCACGAGCCATTTACAAGGCCTTTACAAGTCATGGTATGCCAAGACCTCTCCGATTTCTCCAATTTACTGCGAAGGAGTCTGGCTGGTACAAAGAAGGCTCCACCATCCCGCCATCCCACTCAAACCCCAGCTGGAGGACACAGGCACTGCTACCGATGGACAACAAAGGTGCAGGTAGGGAGAAGGAAAGACTGGGAGGCAGTGGAGGTAGGAATCAGTTTTTTATGCTCCAGAAGACTTTTTCCCAGGACACACAGCCTGGCTTCTGGCAATTTCTTCAGTTATGATGGAATTGATGGCAGAATGAACCAGTATTATCATTAAGTCTTAAAACATCTGAAAATATACATAAATATATCTATCTATCTGTTAATAATGGTGTAAAGCTCTTCAAACCTTGGTACAATTTATTTCTTAGCTTGCTACCACCCCCACTGCTACTGTTTTCATCATCTGGGTTGGGACACATAAATGACCTTCTACTATAGCCCTGGTCAGCAGAGGTTTGGTGCCAGCTTTGCAGCAAGAAATCATCATCTAATGGCCTCAAGTAGGGCTGAAAGCCAGAATTTGCTGCCATTTACTGTTGGCCTGACACGGTTCCTTCTCCTGTGAGCATCACACACTGCCAAGCAGAGGCAGCACTAAGCACACAGGAACCTTTTGGGAAACTGGAGAGGATTCGGGTACTCAGTCCAGCTGGCTCTTTGGAAATTAAAGAATTAATACCACTTGGAAAGAAATTAAAGTAAAAGCATGCCATAACAAGGAGAATTGAAGAGGAGTAAGAGGTGGGAGGGCATTAGGAGCAGCAGGAGAAAGGCCAAGGAGGGCCCCTGGAGAGAGCAAACAGGGCTTTCCCGGGGCTGGGCTGGGCTCAGGACCACTTCTGGCTGCACTTGATGGCTTCACAAACACCCAGCACAATATGAGTGTAATATAAGCCTCAACTCCTCGAGATTAGCCATGGCTGGGAAATAATGTTATCGCTCCCCATTATACTTCAGGAGCCCTTCAGAAAAAGTCCCCAAAATTCCCACGAGCTTTAAATGAAGGTGAGATTTTCCCCTGGTGCCCATCCTTCTTTCCTAGGAGATCTTGTGTTCTGCATGTGTCACATTTTCTTAGTCCTTGACCAACCATGCATGAGTTCAGCCTTTTGCACAGCCGTTTCACTCTCTGTGAAGATTCTGCTTCTCTTTCAACATCTCTCACTCTCTCCTCTGCTAAAATTAGGGATCTAGGATTTTCCTTCTGGGTCAAAACCCAATCTCCTTCCTCACAGGAGCTCAGTTTAACTACACATCACTGTGCCAGACGGTGACTGTTAGTACCACCCAGTTTCATTAGTTATCAAGAGCTAAAGTTGCACTTCGAACATTCATCAATCAGTAGGAAAAAATACGCATCGAATTAAAACTCCCAGCAAACTCCAACACCTTAGGGCTTTTTCCTTTTACAAGCAACACTTTCTTCCACTGAAAACAGAACTACTTGTGCAGGTGGTTTTTAAACACAAACAGCTGCTCCATGGAAATGCAGTTGGGGAAAATTATTCAGAAAAAAAAGGCAAAGATGAAGCCATGGGTGTGGAGCAAGAATCCATACTGCCCCAATTCCCAGGGAAATATAGGAAGGAAAGAGAAACCTAAGATATAAACAGTAAGTGGAATTTCCATTGCACTGGTCCCAATAAACATACTGGTTTTAGGGGAAGGAAAGTGGGATCAAGGGACCAGAGTGAGGCAATAGGTGTTGCAAGGGAAAACGTGGTGGAGGGTTACGGCTCGTAAAAATCCGCTTCATCTTTCAGTGTCAGAACAATGCTCGGGTATATGGTGGGCTGTGTTATCAGCCAGGGAAGCAGAGCAAGGCTGGGATAAACAGCACCAGGCTGCCAGGGGTTTGTGGTCACAATTGACTCCTGCCTTCCCAGATAGTTCCTCTTTTCTTTCTGCTTCATTTCTGTCTATCTGTCCGTTTTTTAAAAGGTCCTGTAGGATGTACCTGTTTTCAGCACTGTTGTCATAATTTTAATTACCAATACAATGTTTTTTGGCTATATGGAATTTTAAAAAAGCCTCAGTAGTTGTATTGTGACCAGAACTACCAAGATCACAAGTACTGCTGCTCTTTCCTTATTCCACTGCTTTGCTCTTTATTTTCTCTGAACTCCTCTATCACCTCATTCTCCTATGCATCCCCTCAAGGAAAAACTTCACTTTCAGGGCACTTTGGTGTGTGCCATCCCCGTGTAGGGACACAGTGTCAACTCCCCTTCCAAATAAAGACTGCAGAGGCAACCCTTGAAATGCTGCATTTTCCCCAGCCCTGCCCTCTAGATGGAGGAGGATTTCCCTGCAAGCACCCCCAAAGCTATTTCACCAGTTTCCTCTCAACTCTCCTTCAAATTCCTCTTTGAATTCATAAGGATTAATCTCCTGGTACGCTACAGCTGCTGTCAAGATGACAAGTCTTGGTTACCTCCTCTCTTATATGCATCCATTAATGTTCTTTTGGACTTAAAGATCCTAAGGCAAAAACCGTCTCTGTGCCCTTTGTTCCCCACCTAGGTCTCCTGGCTTTTTCTGTCCTTGTGGTGAGGCCCCAAAAATGTTTGACTAAAGACTGAAAAAAATAATTCCTTAAATTTTGTACACATAGGAGAGTAATGAACTCAATAATACGAGCAAGCCCAGTGCCACCTTCCTACTCGACCAAGTGTAATGCCGTTGCAATAAGAACCCCATTACTTTTCCTGGTGCTGAGATTATATAAAATACTACATGCACAGACATGAAGATGGAGTCTCCACCTTGGGATCTGCATTCCAGGAAAATCACATGAGCAGAGAAGAGGTGCAATGAAAGCCAATCTGATGCTGCTGAAGGCACACATGCAACTTGTTAGTTCCACCATTATTTTTCCCTTTCTCTATACTCTATTGTGTTAATGTTCTTTGGAGGCAAGGACTTTGCAACAGGATAAGCTCTTTTATGAAACTGAATCAGACCAGTAGTATCCCAAAGTGAGAGAGTCCAAGTGCCAGATAGCCCTGGAAGATGCAATGCTTGCAGCAGACAAATCAGTAGCAAAACCTTAAACATTCAGGAGGAGCACAGAATAATCAACTGGAATATTAACATGCTGGTAAAATGATTAAAGTTTGGCGTTACACATATTTTCAAATGTACTGACATTTCATTCTCATAAAGACCAGCTCAGTTATGTTTGATTTTTATTCATATCCTATAATGTGAATATATTTGCTCAAAATTGCTCTGTAGTAAATCACCATCACAGAAATAAGCTTATATTTATTCTTAGCATTCGTGAATTGCATGGTGTTGGACCACCATATATTTAACACCGCCGAAGAAATCCAACCGCAACTTTTGAAAGCAACACCTTTATATATCATTATGGACATTGTTTCCTTAACAGTTAATCACACACTCTCCAATGACATGGTTTTTACCTTAAGAGAGAAAAATGAATGACTCTATAGCTTGAAATGCAAAGCCCTCTACTTGACCTTTCAACATGAAAAACCCCATTGGGCCAGGTCCTGAGGGTGCTGAGCACTCCCGCCCATGCACTGAGCACCCTTGCCTTCCGCTGAAGCCAACAGAAGTTGAAGGCATTCAACAACTTGCTGGATCAACCCTGTAATCACTAAAAGCTCTCTCCAGAGTGATATAAATATGGACAGTCACTTCACAGATTTGGTCCAGCATTAGAGTTACTTTAAAACCAAAGCTGTCGGAGAAAATGTTGGATCTACGATATGACTTTGAACCCAGGTCACTAAAATCTTTCCCGACGCAGCATCTTCTTTGGGATTCTTAGGAAAGCTAAACCTGCAAAGACAAATATTATGGCAACAAAAATAAATGCCTGAGTTTTTAACCTTTTCAGGGAAAGTAATTCCTTTATTGGCTGCAGCTAAAACTTCCTACCTTTCTTTCCCTTTTTGTTGTATCTGTGAGTAATTTCTTCAGTCACACTGTTTATAAGAAGTGAAGTTATTCGTAATCATGCCTTAAGAGTATGTACACAAACTGGACATCCTAATAGAGCACTATGTATTAAATTCCTGATTGTTTGACATAAATTCTCTCTCTTTCTTTTACTCAGACAGGAAGCTTCCCATTTATTTACGAATAGGTTAAGACCCTAGTCATGTTCCTAACTGTGTTCCTAAGTGCTAACATATATTAAGTAAATTTAGAGCCTCTTCTGCATAGGAAACAAATTAAACTGGTTAAACATGGAGAAAGACTAAATGTAATCTATCTTTTGTCATGTTTATGATATCGGAACGCATCTTATATGAATGTTCCAATTTGGCTGTTACAGCAGATGGGTTGCTTATGATAAACCACAACTACAGACAGAGAATGTGATAATATAAATCATAAAGAAGATAAATAACGAAATTCTTTGAAATAACATTGGTTAAATATTTAGACATTTGGTTTCCAAGCTTGCTTGCACATATGAAATAGTATTCTCTACTGATGGAAAGAAATGCTCTCAACGATAATCATATTGGGACAACTAATAACGTCTAAAGGACATATTTGCATTTAGAGACCTCTTTGGATTTATATAAAATTTGTATACACAGGGAAGATATTGGTTCTCAGGGGAATAGTCCTGGATGAAAACCTGTATAAAAAGTAAAGACAACTCATGACTGAGCCATTTTTCCATAGGTCAAGGCACACTGGAGCTCTCCTCCGTGCTTCTTTGTGCAAAGTGCACAAGTCTGGGGGAAGAAGTGAAGCATTGTCTTTAACCTCCCTTATTTATAGCTGGCCTAGCTGAGGCAGGTACCAAACCTCAAAATTATTACCAGGCAAAACTTCAATTTTCCAATTCATAAAAGTCCTAGAAACCTGATTTCTACCAGTAACTTAAGAAGGAAGATTAGTGTGTAAATCCGATGAGGGATACATGCCACTGAGCTTACAACTGCACCAAAGAAAGTAATCCACTCTCAGGGATTTTATTTTTACTGGAAGCTTTACACATTTCAAAGGTGGGTATGAAGCCCAAGCTCCCCTTAGAGAGAGATCAGGCTCTTGAATGCAACCCTCGTCATCCTCCCCTAGTTGTCTAGAAAATGGGTGAATTGCCCCCAGGAGATACTGCTCTTTTTGAGCTGATGGACAATTTAAATTACTGGACAGTAGATGGCTAATGCAGGTTAGATGGCTAATGATAGCATTTTATGGGGTTGATGATGGAGATGACAATCTTGGTATTTTGGTTTTAAATACCACTTCTGTATTTTGCTTGGTGAGTGCCCAGAAGAACAAAGCTTGAACACTCAGCAGTTAAACAAAAAACTGTCTCTAAACTGTGTTAGAAAATAAAACTAAACCTGTGCCTCCTGTCATAAATAGGATACCTACCCCGATTTTATTCAGGGGAGGGCTAAGACTTATCTTTCTCTGAGTTTTCCATGAGACATATGCCATTTTACATCTTTTGTGGTTAGCTCCATTTAATCCCTACAGCAGTGAAAGCAACCGAGGCATTCCTTAAACAAAGATATTGATATATCCACAATGGCATCATTCCTCTGCCCAGATCCTGGCATGACTTACATCCCAGGCATCCAAAGGCTGCAAGGGCAACCCACAGCCAAGTGCAGGCAGCCAGTATTCCCCTCCCAGGAACTGACACATGACGAAATGCGCAGAAACTGAAGCACACGTGGTGCCCCTTCCTTTTAAATTAAGGATCTTGCCTTTTTAAATGAAGTGATTATGATGAGGGCAGTGGGATTAAGAGAGGACTGGGGCCTTTTGTGCAGGTGGTTTCCCTAATAGGAGACTTTCTAGTAAGAGAGCACTATATATTCTTCAGGCTCAAAGCTAAACTTCTATTAAAACCAATTAATTCATTGAACAGGCTTGTATCGCTTTACAGTGCCCGGGCCTTTGCTTAAAAGAAATCAATTCTATGAGTACAGCTGAGAAATAACCACTATAATAGATGTTTTAGCTCTTGCTTTTACTTTTCTCTGATAGCCCTTAAGGTGGTCAGAGGTAAAAGCTAAAGATGCATTGTAGCCTGAGGGATGATTGAATGAAAAAATGGGGGATGGGAGCAGAGCTATGCTGATAGACCAATTTCCCACCACTGCAAGCCAGCGCAATTGATTGATGAATCCTTGCTCTGTCAAGAGGCAGCCCTTCAGATTTGATCACATAAATACTCATTCAACTCAAATTCTGCTTGACAAGCCTCAGACAGCTTTGTTCTGTCACAGATATCATTGGAAGGAAAATGCTCCATTAATCATCCTTAATTAACTTTACCATAGTCTGCTGGAACCAATATGTTCCCTGGCTAAATCCCTAAGACTTAGCTAGATTTCTGTAGTTATCAAATAGAGAGTTGTTTTTAAAGTTCCTCTCCCTCATTGCTGCTAACTACAGGAAATCTTTCCCTGCCTGTGTTCTAGGAAGGCACTTGCATTGATCAGGATGTGGCTTAATCCTTTGACAGTTAAGCTCCTTTTCCAGAGATGCACAATTATACCTATTTCTGATTATAGAAGATTACTGATCCATCCACAGTAAGTGCAAAGGTGTTGTGCTTCCAAAACACCCCCTTGTTTTCAGGCTGCAAGAGAGCCTTGCAAACATAACTGAAAAAAAATAAAACCCAAACCAGAACCAATGTGCAACGAGGGATCGGGAAGAAACACGGCAATTTAGTTGGATTTGGGAGATAACTAGAGGTAATAAATAGTATTTCAGGTGCAAAGTGTGGGGAAATCGTGAAGACATGCTCATTAGCCAGGTCTGCTACTATCCCTTCTCACTCAGCAGTTTTGTTCTGCTGCAGGGCTGGAGGAAGCCCTGGGACCATTGTTTTACCCCAAGAGAAAGGATCCTCAGATACTTCCTGCTCTTGGTGGGTGTCCTCCATCCACAGGGATGCTCCTGAAGCACATGGAAGAGCATTTACCCCATGGAGTTCCCCCCCTTCCTTGGGTGTTGTTACACTGATAATATTTTTTTCTTCACAACATCTTTCTGATTTTTTTTTTTTCTAGTGTGGTAAAAACCCTACATTCCTCAGGGATTTTCAATGGGACCTGATGGGTCTAAAACCTTGCTGGTTTGGAATTTTGCTGCTCTAGGTGCTGCAAAGAGGCAATGGGACCAACAGACCTTGCAGATAAATTCCTTACTCATTGACTTCCATTGGCTGGGATACATCCCTTTGAAAAGATCCACTGGAGATAAGGAAAGAAAACAACATGGAAGACTTTTGACTGAATAGAAATAAGTGTGGGAACCCTCTCCTCAGTGAAACAAAGCCTAGAAAAATTCAGGGCCAGGTTAGATGGGGCTCTGAGCAACCTGGTCTAGTGGAAGGTGTCCTTGTTCACAGGGACTAGATGATCTTTAAGGTCCTTTCCAACCCCAAACATTCCATGAGTCTATGGTGTTTCTTAATCTCACAAAACCTTCCTTATATGAGCAGCCTTTATTCCTGAAAACTTAAGAGGACACTGGCTATCTATATTGCTAAACATTTATGTGTGAAGCTGGATGCAAGCAATGAAATATAACCTAAATTGTTGAGGAAATTTAATGTAAAACTAAGGCTTCTTCTGTTATGAAAAAATAGTATTTTAAAATAAACACTGCAGTACAGAGGGGGAAGAAAAGATCATACTCTATCCCTGTGTACATCACAAATCTTCTGCCTGCTCTGGGGAGAAGTCACTTTGTGTTATGCTCTCTACCAGCCTTGGACTGTGGTCAATTTAAGCAATGCTCCTCCTGACGGCAGCGCTGCTCAGCTGAAAATGGTAGTGACCATTTCAAGCTGTGCACTCCGAGCAGCCAGCTGGCCTATTTTAAACTCTCTGGAAACTTGACATACTAATGTTTCCTTTACAGCACTGAAGGAACCAGTTATAAAGGCATCTTCTCAGGTTATACAACATGAAAAGGCAGATGCATAAATCAGGGCTACCAAGCCCCTGCACAGCGAAGGGCCAAACCAGAGCAGCATAGTCTGGCAGCCAAGTGAGAATTATTTGGGTGTAGAAATGAGAGATGTCTACATTAAAAAATGGAAACAACTTTTGTTTTCTCTTCTTGTCCTCAGGAAGACCTGAAGCCTGAAGACATAACCAAAGTTGTGACCTTTTCAACTAGCATAAAACTTTCTGTACGGTTGAGTTTGCTTTGCCATCAATGCTCCTTTCCCCTTTCTTTCCCTCTTGTTTCCTTTTCCATTCTCCACGTCTCCACCCCTTGCTCTTTTTCCTGCTTTATTTTTTTCCCTTTTCAACCTATATTTTGCAAAAAATTTCTCTCCCTACTGTACATGGAACTGATCTGCCCTTAGCTGCCTTCCCAGCTCACACAGTTGTGAGTTAGGTTCCCCTCTCACCTCAACACAGAGGTGCTCAGAGACAGGAGAAGGGCAAGATACTTAAGGTCTCAGAGGGAAGGAGTCTCCCAGCCCTAGTTCCTGCCTAATTCTGGAAAACAATGATAAATCAGATTTATCAGCACTAACTTGGATTTTTCTCTTAAGGCAGGTTGCAGGGAGGTGGGAACCCTAGTGATCCTGCTCTTTCAAACACTGGGATCTGTGGTTGTCTTTCTTATTCAATCTTGCCTCAAAATATAACCATGATATAAACTGATGGTCAAAATGCACAACTGAAAGAAAACCTGGAGCAGGAAACTTAAAAAAATAATAATTGCATTATCTAGACCTCTACAAGAATGTCCAGTGCATCTTTAAATCACAAAAGGAAATAAACAGGATCAGATGTATAGTGAAAAACCTGTAAATGTCCTTTCTCATTATAGAGGTCAAAGAATACATTAGTTATTTTTAACTAATGTCTTATTCGACCCCATGCAAACTTAAATCAGTTTGGGTCTGACTGATTCAAAGCTGTTCTCTGGTTCCCTGCTCTGCTGTAATAATTGACTAGGCTAGACTTTAGAAAGGTCAAAAAAGCAACCCCGCTTCATATTATTTCAGCTAATAACTCAGTTCTTAAATCAAAATTTGAGAACTAATCTCTCAAAGCACTTTTTCCGCCCCCTCCATTAAATCCATATGTAATTTCAAATTAAATGATAGATGTCCAAAATCGTTACTTTTTGCTTAATTACTTTTAAGTTACTGGGGGACACAGCATGAGGGTTTGTTAGAAGATCTAGGATTCTCCAAAAAAATTGGAATTAAGAAAATCTAAGAAAATCTCAGAAAATGCAGCAGCGACTGAAGAACCTCAGGAAAACCAGCAGGCACTGGACAATCTAAAGGAAAAGCAGGCAGACACATTGCAGCATCTAAGGCAGGCTCAGAAGTGGCTGGGCAGCACGTCTGTGGGGTGGGGTACGGTGGGGCTGGTAGGGAGCTTGTCAGCACAGATGAGATGTGATTGTCAGGACAGACTGGGGGCTTTCTTGGAGTGGAAGACAGTAAAGGCTCCACATTAACCCATCATGACTCTCTAAATACATGAATTCCAGGAGGATGCCAGGACATGGCTTATTGAGTGAAAAATTAAAGATTGGCACATGCCAAGAGTCTAACATAAAAGTTAACATGTAAGTAATGCGTTTCTACCAAAGATTATGATGTCAATTTGTAAAACCCCCAAATCCAAGCGCTCAATTTCATTACACTAGTTTCTGATGTTATGCTCACTCACAAAAAACTTACTTTGTGTTCAATATACTCTTAATTCATTCTGCTGTCCTTATCTGACTCCCTTCAACAGAAAATTGGCCTTAGTCCCAATGTAGGAATGTAAGGTGAAGATCATTAGCAAATACAGTGGTGTGAGCAAGGGCTGTCATTACTCCAAGATCCTCATGGTCATATTTAAGTTTAAAAAAGAGAAAAAAGTGATATGCACATAAAGAAGGGGATGGTTTCTCCCACTGGAAGTCACCTAAGAAACCTCTCCTTATTCCCAAGGGAGAGGATGGAAGGATGTTTGGCCAAGCACATCTGCATGCACATCTGAGAGGCCCTTTTGGCACACACCTGGTTGCCCCACACATCTCCTCCTCCCTCAGTACCACAAAAACAGAGATTCAATTTGGACACAGCACGAACAGGCATCTGTTGTAGTTAACCAGTTGACATAACAATGTTTTCTCTCCCTCCAGCTCTTACTTCCCCCAAAATGCCTTTTCTTTTCCCACTTTCAAAGAGATTTTTTTTTCTTTTTAAGACACCAAACACTGGTCTTTGACTGCTGTTTATGGGATTCTTATTTGGGGCTGCAATAAACAGCGAGTGGTTTGAGGCTGGCTTTTCAAACTGTAGCTACTGTTGGATTTTTTGTTGTTTCTTTCTGCCGAGGGAGCCTTTTCTTCCCCGCTTCCCCGCGGTCACTCTGTGCTGTGCTTTTGTTTAGCCTCCCAGCACAGGGTTGTTTATTTGCACTAACAGCGCCGGCCCTGCTCCCCATGGACTGTTTGTCCAGTGGCCTGTGGAGCCTCCATGACTTTATTGTTGACAAGTGGTAGGTGGGATCCAAGTTTTTGTGGTTAAATTGTTTATTGATAATTACATATTAATTACTACTGCTGCCAGCTTCCTATAATTTATCATGATCACTTTTTGTTTGTTGCTCTTAGAAATAATCATGTGAAAGAGGAGGGATAACAAAGAAGGAAAAAGAAGGAAGAGGGCCAAATTGTGATCACTCCTTCCTGAGTTTTAAAACTGCGTAATTTGATTAATTTAAGGTCTGGCCAGCTCTCATCAATGTAACCCATCAGTTTGACAAGGGCATCCCCTCCCCAGGTGCTGCCAGACGGGTCAGCTCTTCTCCAGCGTTCATACAAGGCATGGATTTTGGTGTAAGAGAACCCTGAGTTGTGGAAAAACATAAACTCTTCAGAAAACATAAACTCTTCTTCCTTTTTTTAAAGAGCACAAAACTCTTCCCTGCCACGTCTGAAGAAGGAACATTTTTTAGGAATCTGGATTTTTGGTGGATGGTTTGGAAGCTTTGTGCACTTAAGAAGTCACCGTAGGACATCTGCAGCAAGACTAAGTGGTTCCCTCAGCTGTACCACTCCAAACGTATTAATCCAAACCAGGACAGGCCAGGCAGCCACATCCCCCAGCTGTGGTACAGCTGATCAGTGAACCAGGAAGGCAAGAACTTGCCTGGGAAAAGACTTGCCCCTTGGGCATAGACCACCTTGGCCGCTGTCTGAGGGCCAGTTGTCTCTTCAGAGAGCTTCTGGTGGCCACAGAATTTCTCTTTGAAGACCAAAATTAAAACTAAGACCATGTATTTATTTCTTTAAATGCAAATCCATGCCTATGAACTCTGGCTTGTCTTAACACCACGTTTAAAGCCACAGTGTTTGGTATCACGGTCTAATTAAGTCTATTCAATAATACAGAGCATGAAAACGAGCACCATCAGCAGCATTGGATATGGAAAACCAAAAGCAACCAAAAGCCAAGGGTACCGAATTCATTTTCCTGAACACCTTCTACAAACCATAAAAATTGCTGTAAATAAAAAACAAACAACCATGTTTCCGTATTTTGGTGAGTTGACACAGTTCCCCCTTTTAGAAGCATTACAGCTGGGAAGGAACTGTATCTTCATTTCAATACGTTCATAGAATTTATTCTAGGTGCCTATTTACACATTTCCTGGCCTAAACAATAGCTCCCCCCCACCCCCTGTGCCATGTGTGCATCGGTCACTGCCTGGCATCATCCCTCCTCGTGACTCAGGCTGTGTACAATTGTCTGGGCAACTCACAACAGTTTATCATCATTGTTTGGTATAATTGGAAACAGAAGTATTTATACACACCCATGTACCCTGCAACTAAATTTATAAAGGCAACTGTCTCTTTTAATCTATAGCACGGCCAGTGTAAACAGTAATTTGAAGGAATATTCAGATTTATTACATTACTCGCTTAAAGATCAATGTTTAAAATGGATATATATTGCATTAATCCAAACACACAACAAATCATAAAGCTATTTACACAATAAATTTACAATTCCCACAGACACTTTAATCCTGTTTCTGTTTCCAAGGAGCGCTCTTGTCTGCACACACACATATCCACCCACAAACATACTCCCACACTCAGAAAGTACTATTGTAATGTTAATTAACCTAATTTATAAACCACCAACTAGACCTGTAACCTCAGCACAATATACATTTAACCATAAAGATGTGAATTAAAGGCGCATTAAGGGAAAGGGACAAAAGGAAAGAAATTTGGCGCTGCGGCTGACGCGCAATCCCGACCTCAACCCTGGCACCTCTGGTGTCACCTCTCTATGAGTCTACAGCATCACTTCGGGCCTCAGTCCTGCTTGTCTCACCTTCCTACAACTCAACCATACCCCAAGTTATTTAAACTTCATTTCTGTGGTTTAAAATAATATCCCATTGACGTGGGATCCAAAACTCCTTCAGAGCTAATAAAATGTCACCCTGCCAAACTGAGGCGATACGTGCCAACCTTTAGCCCAGTGTGAAATTTTATAACTGAGTTATAAAGCCCTCAAAAAACAGAGCCTATAGTGGAAAGGCTGACAGATTCTTAACTATACAGTTTCCAGTGGGCTTCTGCTTAATATACTGTATTTCTTCGCCTTGAAGATATTAATTTACTTTTTGAAATGTTCATTGCAAAGATTAAGCGTAGGGTTTTGAAATGTGTTCGCAGGCAATTTATGCAGGCACACAAATGTACTCTTCTCCAGATGTACAGAATACTAATTTGAAAATGATTTATACACCGCACCGCACTGTACATCCATCTGCTGCTCAAAAGGTTTTCCTCTGACACAACGCTGGGATCATCTCATATATTAAGCCTCTGATAGCATAAGAAATTCGTTGAAAAATTGATGAGGATTTTGGTGGGTGGCATGGGCTGGAATGGATTTTGTGGATTTCAGCAGAATTTTCAAGAAGGGCAGAATAGACACAGAATAGACTCATCAACAAGTGAATACACTGGAAAATAAAGGTCTAGCCATACAAAAGATACATTTCTGTGGGAGTACAAGCAACAGAGAGGTTGAGAAATGCTGTGAAAAGACAACAAAGTTACTAAACCCTTAGGAGAAGCAGTCCTTGACCCAATGACTTGGTATTTGGCTGTGTACATGCACCATACTGACCATGGTATTTCCACAGCAGCCCCTGGCTGTGCACAGAAGACTGGAATGATCCAGGAAAAATGTAGTAACAGGCCCCACAGCTGACATTAAAATGAGCTTACAGACTTACACATCACTTGGCATGTGAATATTTAGCAACAAATATTCCTTCAGCAATTGAAAATATGTTTAAAAAACAATTCTACTCTTACACCTCCGTCAGGAGCTCTCTTTTCCTTTCCTCACTTGGTCCCCAGCTCCTACACATATAGATGTTTGAGTCTGGCTTGGATGTCTGCTATGTACACATCAATGGTTTGCTGCCCAATATGACCAAGAAAACGCCACATATACTTGAAAACAACCTATCTCAATATTTTCAAAGGAAAGATCTTTTCTTTGAAGCAACATGAATGCCTATATTCACTATAAATACGGGAGTATAAAATGCATCATTGATGAAAAAACACACTTCCCTTTGAAGGGTGAAGGCACGGGAGAGGTGAGCAGGATTTACTTTATTTTTGACCACAGTAAAATTTCCTGGGCTTTGCAGCCCACGCTCAATCTCATGTGGCCTCTTGGAGCACCATAAGAGAAATAGCACCGGACACCTGAAGGCTTATTCAACACTCACAGGAGATGAGAGCGAGAATTTATAGATACAGTGGGTGAGATTTCTTGTGGAATATAGTCTGCTTCATCTCTACCTCAATTTTATCAAAAATATACTGGCAGTCAAGATGAGTGGTTCCCATAAGAGACAGAGGAAGCCAAATACGTGCACCATAAACACACGACCCTAAATTGCCTTAAAGTAAAAGGGGTGAAGGAAAGCTTTGAACTGCCCAGGAATCCTTCTGTTGTTTGAATTGCATGTTATGCTGTGGACCTTAATAAAATTAGTCCCCTGCTATGGACACCAAGGCTAAACCAGCCAATTCATTTGGGAAATTTGCTCATTGGAGGACTGCTGGAAGTGATGCTTTTGGTAATGATGAGAGGGAAGGAGGTCCTCTTATTCCTCAGGGAACAGAACAAAATGCTCCTCTGAAGCTCACATGCTACTCTTATCTTTCACCATGAAGACTTTTAGGCATCACTAAATACCACAAACACAGAAATCAGTATTTTTGCCAAAGAGTTGAATGTAATTATGATTTTAGGAAAGATACTTAAGATATCCAGTGGAGGAGATTCGGTAATTTGTTCTGTCAACTGGGAGAACAACTTTAGTAGAAAACTATTTCATCTGCCCCTGCTTGAGATGATATATTTTATTTGAAATCATTTTCTTTGCCTGTGTCCGGAGGGTGAAAAGTGACTTGTTCTTATTTATCTTTCTTTTGGGGCTACATGAATTTCAGACTCATGAAAGTGAGAGACTGATAGCAGTTAGGCCAGGCAGAGCATTGGCAGGTGAGCTCAGAGCTTCCACTCTGCTGCCAAAGTGTCTCCACTGCAGCCCCAAATACCTCTATATTCTAGGGAATAGCCAGCCTTTAACAGGCACTGCCACTTTTAAAATACCAATAACTGTGATCTATGACTTGGATTTCCTATGGAATGGCAACTAGATTGGTTTCAAAAGTACTTCCCCCCTACCTGCATTAAGGGTTTGTTGAACACGGTTGCTGCAATGTCCAAATGTTAATTCAGGCCATTAATTCCCAAGCATGGGCACTGAAATGTTGGGTGCCCATGTGGTGGGAGAGCTCCGAGGGACAGTGGGGCCGTCAGAGATGTGCCTTGATTCAAACCACAGAGGGGAGCAATGCAGCACCCCCAAGAAGCAGGAGAAGCAACCAGCGACAGGAGCAAGGACTCAGTGCTGAGAAACTGCAGCTCTCAGAGCTTATTGAGAAACCAAGGTATGCCTAAAACAGAGACGGAAACGTGGCTTTCCGAAACCACCACTTGCGGTACTCTAAAGCATTTTGGCTTAATTCTGCCCTATAGTTTCTCCAGAAAGAGCTGGAGATAGGGCTGAGCTTGTTTTTGTGCTGTGAGGTTGAGCCCAGCTTCACATGTCATGTCGAGATGCATGTTGGGGTACATTTTCCAGTAGCCACTGGATTTAGCCCTACATGCTGAGCTTAGCTTAAACAAAACACAGTGCAGTTACAAAACTACAGAAGTTTCAGTTACACTGGAAACACCAAAAAGACTTTACAGGAACATCCTGAAGACAACATCACAGCTCCTGGTTAGGAAACACTATGGAGACCTGAGTACCATTTGTTTATATCAGCTCTGGGTTTGCAGGTTTAGGTTCTCACTGCACATAGTATTTGTGCCGTGCTGTTCCTCACAGTCCACGTTCTCCAGGAATAAGGAACAAATAAGATGATCTTTATCCTCTACGAATTATAAATTATCAGTTTTCAGTGCAACCTTTCCTCAGTGCTCTCCTAAGAACAGGTTTTATACAGTACGTGAAACCAAGAGTTCTAAAGGATTATAAGGGAGAGATGAATCAGTTAGGAAGAACCCATTAAACATGAATCCATGGAAATCCTCCCTTTTTTTGTTGTTGAATATGCCTACAATAAACACCACTGTGTGACTTGCAATTTCCTCAAGTTCCTTTTCTCAGAACAATGATGGTTGGCAGCCACTCAAGCTGCTTCAGTAAACTTTGCAAGATAGAAAGCAATTTAGTTTCCCTTTAAGACTTCATTGCTAAAGTTATGCCCATTGATTTCCAGCCTCATAATTAAAATTCCTCATTAAACATGCTTGACAGCTGAATGTGATTCCTTTTACCTGCTACTGCTACCTTTTTTTTTTGCCTTGTGATACCATTTCATTACAAAAGAACAATAGATTTCCTTTCAGGGTAATATAAGGGCATGGTGAGTAATGTATTTTCTATCCTACAGAAGGCCTAATATTGTTAATTTGCTAAATCAATTAAAAGAAACCACTTTGGAGCACGACTCAAGTCCTGCATATGGATCACATCAGCCATAATGTGCAGGAGTTCAAAGGCTGGCATTTCGCCCCAGTTGGCACCTAACAGTTTACTCCGATCCAGGGAATTTGGCTCTTGATTTCAAACAAATGCATCCTGAAGGCTTAAGGCCAGAAGTAGCTCTGTGTGATTTATGTTTCATACTTTCTCATAACACAAAACCTAAAGAGCTCAAAAAAAAAAAAAAAAAAAAAAAAGAGTTGTTATTACAGGGCATTTGCTGCAACGTTCATGTAAATACAGAATTACTCAACTGCCCCATGCACCTTGTGTTGTTTAATATGAGCTTTTCCTCTGAGTGGCTGTTTGATTCACTAAAATTCCTCCTCCTGCTGCCAGCTGTGACAATCCAAAATGGAAATGATCTGTTTGTAAATGGTTTTGCTCTCCAGGCCAGGCTCACACACAAAGGCAACCACCACCTTTCCCAGCAGATGTTTGCCCCAAAATATGCAGCCAGGAGATGGTACTGGCTGCACTGGAAACATCCCACAGAGCCCCAGCTGTGAAACTAGCTGCAGGACTGGGGGAACCTTGCATCTGCTCTCAGCCCAACATCAACCCAACCTTCTGCTGGCCACCACAGGAGGGTGGATGCATGAGGAGGCTTCCCCAAAAACTGAGGGATGTTTACAGGGTTAGCAGGCCTGGCCTTGGCAGGGGCTGACTTCAAGAGCCCTCAGAGCACCCCAGGAATTCCTAGGCTTAAGCACTTGGCAAAGGAGCAGAAACTCCCTTCTCAATCATAAAATTAGCAATGAGAAAAGTTTAAAATGACAGGTTCAAATTTACAGGCACAGTTAAAACATTTAGTACTGCCTATTATGCCAGGTTCCCGGTGCAAAACAAATTGTCAGAGCTGACTTAGCAATGAAAGTGAGGAATGGATCACTGCTTACAGAACAATTAATTGTTCTGCAGTTTAGGAGAGCAATTAAATGCCCTTTAAAATTTGTTTTCTCTCATTTTCAGATGGCTTTCCAAATTCCAGTTTGGAAACCGAGGCATCCAGACAGCCAGTCACCATTCCAGTGGAGCACTAGGTAATTAGCAACATATTACCATGCAGTACCGCAGTGCTGCGTCTTTTCAGGAAAAACAAATAAATATGTTGTGTAATTGTGCACTGCTGGTCCCCAAAGTTGGTAAAGCCTAGCCCTGCATGGATTTTCTCTCCTGCACATGAACATAACACTTGTTTATAGCAGTGCCCAGTGACAGTTAATGTGCTGTCAGCATTTTCATTACAAGCCCTATTTTTCTATGGTTTATAACTTGGATATTTTTTCCTCCCCAAAAAAATGTGGATGTAATGCTTATGGACCTGATAGTGTGAATATTTTAAGTCATGCTAAGATGAAATTTGGTACCACAGGCTGTGAATGTGAAAGTGAGGGATATTCATTCTGACAGAGATTGCAGAAATAAAAGCTTTAAAAGAAAACGACAAACGAGCATTCGAATACACTGGTTTTATGACAGATAGTGCTAATTTTTTCAGGTCACAGGTGTGGTATATGGGAAGGTACCGATTACTGCTGACACTTGTCCTTTTTCTTGGAACTTCTATCTGCTAAAAAGATTTTAGGAAGCTTAAGTGAAGAGATACCATTGCTCTCACTGCTAGAAAAGTACAGATATCATGTACTTGATAGAAAAAACATCAGATCAAGGTTTAAACATTACAAACCACGAAAAAGACTGGAGCATTTGCGGTGTTTGCACTGCAGAACCACCACAACAATGCAATATGTGTCTCTGCAGGACCAGTTGTGGGCAGGATCAAGGTAGGTAGGGGGTAGATTCAAAGCAAAAGAGCACCATGACCTGGATGTTCATTTCCAGTGCACGCACCGTAATTTTTGGACCTTCTGGAGGTAGAAGCAGCAGCTTCCAGGCAAGTGATGAGGAGTGAGCATGAAAAGCAGATGCCAAGAGCTGCTCAGGAGAAGTGAGGACAGCAAACAGAAGAGGTGGCATTGTTACAGTGATGCTGAGCCAGAGCCACTCCAGAGGCTGCCAGCAAAGGCAGTGTTGTCCCTTCTTCCATAAAACCTGAGACCATCAGGTCTCTTATTTTGGAGTGTGTGTCCTGCTGAGGAGCTATTTGGCTGTGTCTAATGTGGGTGATCCTGCAGTATATCAGGGAGACTCAGGACATGTCCCATGTCTCCGCTCTTTGTTTTTTCTGGAAAGGAAATTCATCTGTGTGGTCCCCTGGGAGCCATGGGACACTCCGCTGGAGACCTGATAAGCACGGGATGAGGACCTTTGCCATTCATTGATGTTGGCTGAACTTAAAGCCAGCCTTTCAGGAGGCACCTTGAGCTGTGTGGGCAGCAGGACATTCATTTTGGCTTCCCTGATGGATGAGCTCACCCAGATGGTGGAACCAGCTTGGGCTTGTCTCCCTTTGGGGTCACAGGAGGTTGCAAGAGACTGAAAAAAGATTTGGCATGTTACAGACAAATTGTCTCTTCCAAGCAGCAGGTTTGCTGAATAAACTCCCAAATAGGTTAGGTAGGTCCCTTAGGGAAAGGTGAGGCAGAAGTCCCTGGATGAGGAATATTTGAGATCTGGAGTTAACTCTCCTTTGGATCTGCAGTGCATCCGTTGTGCACCTACCCACTTAAATAGGAAACAACAGAGATCGAAGGAACAGTGGGAATGCTCATAGGGCCTCGGAAACCATCCCACTCCCCAGGCTCCAAACTCCTCTTTCCCACAGAAAAACACATTTTAGAATAATGAATGCAAGGTGGAAGGGGAGAAGCAAAGGAGAGAAGGAGATGGGTGAATCTTTGCAGGCTCATCTCCGACCATTCCTGAGCATTATTCATTTCCTGGAGCCACATCCATGGGAAGTGATACAGTCACTGCTCTTTGAAATATCCAAGTGTACGAGGCATGAGGGAGTTCTCTTCATTACCACATCATTCACATTTTTGAACTCTATATCATCCTTATGCTTTAGGAGATCCTCCTCCCAAAGTAAACAAATTTTGGTGGGGCTTAGTGGAAATTTTTGTGGCAGACAGAGTGATTTAACAAAACGGATATTTATTAAGAAAAGCCCCCACTTTTGAACAGGTCTGTGAATCAAACGAACACAACACATCTAAAACCTCTATTGTCTCAATATTTTGTCACTAAAAAGAGGGAAACACAAATTTTGAAGGTGAGCCTTGGCATCCAAATCCCTCATTAAAATCTGTCTGTTCTTGGAAACAACTGGATGTATTTTGTGCACACGAGAGCAAACCTGGGTCTACACTTACCTGCACCAAACGAGGACTCACAGCTGATCCCAACAGGCTCTTCAGACCTCCTCTCCCTCCACAGGATGCTCTCAGTACCCTCTACCTGCCATTTTTCTGCCTGTTTCCCACCTGTGTGATTTCCCCCCTGCCTTCCAAGCCCATGTACAACCCATAAGACTTTAAACATCTCCACCAGTGCAACTGGGAAGCACTGGGGTCTTTAAGGGATGTTCCCATAGTGGCACGTGGGAAGTGCATTGATCTGGGGACAGAAAATAGAGCACAAGGAGCGTGTGCTGAGACAGGCAGAGGAATACACTGACTTTTGGAAAGTCCTCCTTTTCTGATCCATTTGTGCACCTCAAGCCCAAAGAAATGTTTATTCTGAATCCTGAGGCATAAATAAATTAAACAGAACAGATTATCTCTAGAGAGAATCAAAGGTGAATTTGATACATGAGTGTTTACTAAGGATAATCTGAGAGAAGTGGCAAACACAACCATAGGCAAAGACTTCAAATTAATTTCAAAGCAGATCTGTCCTAGAAAGTAATTGAAAACATACCCAGCTCTTACAGCCATAAAAGAGCCTTGCCATTCCTATGCAAGACAACCCCAAAACACTCCATATGGGATCCTGACCAGTCACATGACTTTTAATACCCACATGATAGCACTAAAATGGCCTATTAGATTTACAGTGTCATTAACCTTCCAAAATAAAATAAGAGACTGCTCTGGTGGAAAAAAAAAAACCAAAACAACACAAGAAAAGAGAAAATAAAAAAAAAAGTAAATAAATAAAAAGATGGAAAAGACAGAGAATGAGGACAAAAAATAAAGAGGAGAAAAAGTCAGAGAAGAAAGAGAAAAAAAGAGAAAGAGAAAAACAAAAAGAGAAGGAGAAAAACAATTAAAAAAAAAAAAGAAAAAAAAAAGAGATGAGAAAAGGAAGAGTAGAAGGAAAAAGAAGTAGCCTAAATGCTGCTGGGTTTCGGGTAACCGGTCCGTGAGGAAATGCTGACAGGGGTCACTGTGGCATAATCTTTCATTCAGCCCCAAAGCTGTCACATCCTCCCCAGATGTCTGAAACATAGATATAAATTTTCATTATCCAGCAGAATAGGGGCAGAGGTACACAAAATGGTTTTTTTAGCAATCAAATTATGGCTCATTGTCAGATTATGTGTAAACAGTAATTTTGTGAAGTTTTCCTGTGGTCATTTATCTACAACCACGTTTAGCAGCACTGCTGAAGCTGAAATAAAAAAGGAAGGTTTTTCAAATTACATTATTGTCTTCATAATCAAATTGAGGGACCATAAAAACTGAATAAAAAATTAATATTATTATGGAGGAATTTTGTCTTACCCAACTAAACAGTGAGGTCGCAAAATTTTTTCAATGAAAGCAGAAACGACGCACCCCTTTAAAGGGATGAGGAAAAACTGCTGGTGGTGTATAAAACTAAACTGAGGTATCTTGTAGAACTCTAAAATCTCAATATTTTCCCCAGGTTGAGTGAGCACAGGGTTACACCAGGGTCACACCAGGGTGGACCTCTGCAGACCCTGGACACTGGAAGCCGAATATTCCAGTGGACCGCCAAGAGAAAGATGAGACCTCTCCTACCTGAACCAGGGCAAACAAACATTTTACAAGTGGAGATGGAACTGTATTTCTTATGGAAAGAAAAAACCAGATCATGTAATAATATTTTATGATACTTCAAGGTGAAGTCAACTAAGTATTAGGAACATACAGCTTGCCTAGAATCTAGGTGGTTAAGATAAATATCTTGCTTAATGATCACCCCTGGTGACTATAACCACAGGATAATCTGGTAGTTTAAACAGGTAAATTAATCCTTACAGGTGATGGCTTTGCAGCAGTGTTAAAACATACACTTTACTCTCTAGTGCTGCCTTGCCTTCAAAAAAGCTGAAGAAATACTTCTGCTGGTGGCTTAATTCACAAACTGAGGGGAAAAATGCCTTGTTTTGTTTTTCCTTGTTTACAAGACAGTGATATTCATATTTCTTCATGCAAGACAATGACACCAATAGTTCTTTGTGTCAGGAGGAAGTTGCGAGGCAGGATCCCTGCAACGTCTCTGCGAAGGGCTGGTATGCTCAGAAATGCAAAGCCTACAGTATTATCTGCTTTATTATCTTGCTTTAGGACTGTACCAAATGCTCTGCAAGTCTGGATCACTGTCACCCTGTTACGATGAAAGAAGTGCCTTTGGTTATGAACCACTCCGGAGACACCAGATTAGAGTTCAAAGGCTATTCCTTGCATTAGCAGCAAATGCAGGAATTCTGAAGCAAAGTGATATACTTAGTGTGAGCTTTTGCATATCACTCTGCTATTTTGCTCCATAACTGCCGTGCAGTAGTCGGAGCTACTGTTTGAACCTAAGCTCCCTATGAGTTGAAAGTTTGGGGCATGTTTACTGGATAACCCAGATTCTTTTCTAGTAGTCATCAGCAAACACTTTGTCTATGTCACAAGCCTCCCACTCCCTTCCAAGAGATGGGGGATTGGATGGAAGGAGGAAGAAAAACACGGCTATTATAGATTTAATACATCCCCCGGAAGAGGTAAAGCCAGCCCAACTTCAATTTCATACAAAGCATACAGAGAAAACTCAATATTCTCATTTAATCTGGGAAATTCCACTTGGAGAGGGAGTTTTATGGATATCAAGAGCCAGATTTCCCGCTATAACAGTCTGGCAGTGCATTTCCCCTATCCTGGACTCAGGCAAAGCTGACTAAGCCAGCTTGGCCGCCTCCCTGTAATGGTGCTCCCCACTCTCCTGCAACAAAGTACCACATCAAAAGCTGTCCCAGCCAGGGAACATCAGGAAATGCGTTTGGGCAAGAGGAGTCTAAGCAACCCCACCCCCAGCTCACACTCCCTGTGTCCAGGGACCTCTGTCTTGGGCCTGTGATTTTATTAAAAAATCCCACAACAAATTTCTGCTTTTGGTGCTACGCAACCGATGCACAAAATGATGCTGGGTCTGCTTTAAATTAAAACACAAGTTGCAGCAGATAGGATCTCTGATACATACCGAGTTGCTTTTCTCATCTGAGATTCTTCCTCAAACAGCTAAAAACAATTAGGATAAATGAGCAGATACAAAGGTCAGCAGTACAAACAATTCTGGGAAAACCAGATAGCTCACTGGATAGTTCCTTTACTTCCGTCACCACTGAATGAATAGATACAAGTCCAAACGCACTCCCAGCGATCTGATTAGAAAGATATCCAGAGCTCCTAAACAGCTTTTGTGGTTTCATCTCTTTTTTTTTTTCCCCCTAGCTGAATTGTCTCTGCACTGCCAATCCACCCCAGATCTGGCAAGGCTGAGGCTTTGCTGCAGCAGGAATTTTTAGGGCGTTTTTGCCATCTTATGGTGGAAGGTGCCGGAGCCCGTACGGGAACGCCGACATGTGGCATTCTGGCACGTGAATGTCATTCCTTGGGAATATTAGTCATCCCTGTAATGTCTAATGACATCACTCTGGGAGGAAATAGAACAAGAGAAAAATCAATGGACAGCAGATACCTACCTATTATGAACTGTAATTGTGCATTTACCAGTCTGCCAAGCCATAAATCTAGTAGTTTAAAACCCATTTTAGCATACATTCATATATGTTAGGAGGCTATTAACACAGGGGTGAATTATAGCAAACAGGCTTCTGAGCAGAGTCAGGATATGTATTTTTTAAAATAATTATAGTGTTCAGCACTGTAGTTAAGACTCAAAAGGGTTTTGTTTTCCACCAGCTTTTATCCCTAACCAATCACAATGGCAATGAATACATCGTCTCAGATTGCAACTTTCCAGCCCTGAACTCCTTCCTTGCAGCAAATATTGATCATGGGGGGCAACCAGCAAGGCCCTTGTTAAGAAAACCAGGAAATAGTTATTGTATGGGGTTAGGGCCAGACTCAGTTCTCACTGAAATAAGGGCAAGCTCTTTCACTCCTATTATTTTGTGTTAGATTAAACTATTTAAAAGTCTCAATTCCAAAATGGACAAGTTAGAAAAGCCTGAACGAGGCCTCCAGAGATGTTTGGAATAGTGTTTGCCTTGGCCAACAGGCAGTGTTAATAACTCAGGCTGATGGAGGAAAGAGCCACAGCAAATGGCAGATTACACACCAACAGATTCGGAACAATTGTACAAATACTTCAGCTGCGGTAGCTCAGGAAAAATCCCTTTCTTCTCCTAGCAGTGGTCTGCCATGTAAGGGATCCTTAATAGGTTTTGTATGAGCAAATAATAATGATTTTTGGTCAAGAAAATACAGTTTTTAAAATACTAATTTTGATGAGGCATTCATGGGAAATAGGTATTAAAACACCAGAAAGACTTACTAATGATAGAGAACAGATACCCAGGGAAATTAGTACATGGTCACAACACCAGCCAGAAATGAAAAAGCAGCAGTAGTAGTGCAGGAAAACTCAGCTTCTCATTTAATATTGTAACCTCCATTCACTCAGTTGAGTCCACCATAAACATCAAAGAGGTTTGAACTGCACAGAGAAAGTGCTGCCCATGTGCACAGATCTTGATTCTGATTGGAGTGCTTGACTTGGCTTCAGCCCTAACACTTCCATGAAACCTAAATTGCAATTCCTAAATGTACTACAATTGTTACATAAGGGGAAATACAAGACTGTCCTCTTCCATTTTCCTCAGACTGCAGCCCAAAGCCACCATCTTTTAAACCCCTTAAACAGTAAATGCATGTTCTACATAATCTCCTACCAAAATGGCTCTCTTTTTTTCTAGATAACATAACAAATTGCTTTAACTCAGAACAAAGGCAATTTAGTACTTCGGGGATATATTTTTGGCTTTGATAAAACTGCAGCCTCTGCTTTAATTCATTTTGAGTCAAATTACTAAAAATTTTAAAGAAACTCAAAAAGTTCAAGGTAATCTTAGTCCAATTCTTCCCCCTCCCTTTCTATTTTTTATTTTTTAAATCTTGCACTCACTGATTTTGACAGTGGTATCAGTTCTTCCAGCTGCTCATTAAGAGATGGCAATCAACAGTCTCACAGTCGGACGAAATGACTTCAAAAACTCTATTACACTTTTAAAGACACGTATAATACATATGTGAAGCTTATCAATTAATGACAGAACTAACAGGATATCTTATAAGTGTGTGAATAACAAGGGAAAAGGTGGTGAGGAAACAACTGAAGTTTCAGAAGATGCTGCTCCTTCAGAGGAGGACGTGCTCATTGAAGTGTTACAGTGGGTGCCGTGAAAACAGATGTTTGTACAAAAAAAAAATATTTATCATTGTTGCAGCAGCTCTTTCATGGTGGGTAGAAAAAGAAGAGAAACTTTACTACACATCTCCCTGCTGCTGGAGCTCAGTGGCTTGTTTTTCACAACACCCTCTCTATTTCTCTGTTACTACATGATCTTCCCCTTCACGCCGCAGGGCTGAGCGCGCAGCCTCCCCACACACCCAGCCTCTTCCTCCCAAATACTTATCTCAGATTGATGATGTGGTGCAGGGCCCATGGCTGACAACATGTGCATGAACTCAGTTTCCACACGGTTTCGCCAGAATACGAACGCTCGCTTTCAGGGCCAACGATTTAACGGCAATAAATATTTACTTGCAATATGTGGATTCCTAAGGTCATTTTGCAGCTCCAGCAGTTGCTTTGCTGAGTAAGTCTTTCTTTTAAAGACGCCTCTTTGTGAAAGACATCATCTAGTTTCTAAGTTTTCGTTTTTCATTAAAATGTAGTGGGAAGGGTTCTTAACTGGACATGTTGATCCCCAGTGCCAACATTCTTTTAAATCAAAACAAACTATTTCAGAACTCTAAAAGCAGGCATAGGAGCCCAACTTTAGGCATCCATTTTTAAAACTTTTGGTGTGTTTCCTAACAGTTCTCACTGCCTTTCTTACAAAAGATGAATCCCACCCTGAACCTTTTCATAGGTTTTCAGTTCCTAACTCAAGCATGAAAATCTCCAGGATTACTCCACATCTGCTCATATCAGCAACCTTATTTACATCCTAGTGAGGTGACACCTCTCCCATCGTGCCATATAAAGACTTCATCTCGGCTGTGGGATTTTTGGAAAGCATAATTGACATTTTTGTCACACACCAGCTCAGTTTTGCTATTTGCTCCCTTTCCAAAGCGTGCTATGAGCAAACCACAATCAGCATTTTCTTGGGAGCCAGGTTTAACTGCTGGAAGACTGATTCTGCAGGATCTGGAGAAATCAGACAACCTAAATATTGTAGGATGGAGCAAAATGCCAAAAGTGGAGCTGGGACTAGAGAGGGATAGACCTTCTCTAAGTAAGCAGTAGAAAAAATTTGTGAAGACTTTGGCTTGTGCTCGCCCATTATTGAACTGCTCCCGCCATAAGAGCTCTGTAATTACATAAACATAGAATAAAAGAGTTTGATCCAAATCCCTCTGAAAGACTCCTTTTGACTCCAGTGACCCTTAGATTAGACCCAAAACTAAGAGATGGCAGATTCTTGGGATATGAGCATCATCATGTCCAATGTGCAAGTATTCCTATCTTGTGGGGTACTGCTACCATTTTTGTGCAACAAAAATTAGAAATAAAACAAACTAATAAGATATTTAATATTTACAGTAGATAAAAAAATACAAATTACAACTTAATCCAGTCTTTTCCAATTGCCAAGACGGGAAACAGGTTTATATTTTCCTCTAATTCTCCCAAACTTATTCCAATCCTTTCTCAATTTTTTTATGAAGCCCTTGAGTGCAGGACAATTTTTAACAATCTCTCAACCTTTTGGCACCTTCTGTTCCTTTTCAGATCATTTTGATATTTTACTTATTTCCTGGCCTGCTTTCAGTAGTGGTGTGCAGGTTTTCATTTGCTGAGTTGTAAATAATTATGCTCTGCTGTCCTGGATTTGTCTTCCACATTCCATCTGGGATGAGATGGGCCAAATAATTTCCTGTTTTCTATATACAAATGATAAATGCCCATATTTGACATAGCTTTCAGTAGTTTTCATGCTGGAAACTTTCCTGATGCTTCTCTCAGTGCGTGATATATAAGGTGTCAGGTTTTATTGAGTGAATATCTCAGTGCTCTGCTCCAATGGACAGCATTTTTCTCTTTTTTTTTTTAACCTAGAGAGTCAAAATGCTTTGCCAGTTGGAGGATTTAATATTCTAATAGAGGGTAGGAAGCAAGTAAAGCTATATGACAGAGCAGACACTGCCTGCGCTCTAAGTGTGGTGAAGGACAATAATTATCACTCCACAGGGAGTGATTAGGCCCACTGAAGCTTGAGTGATTATCCTTTCCTTTGCTTACCCTATAATCAGGCCTAGATCTCTAAAGTTGTGCGCAATTTTTAGAAGACAAACTCCTAAGGAAAGCACAAGTAGTTCTCACCACATGCACAATCAGACAATTCCAGAGGCAGAGCAGCAAGAGCAAATATCTACTATGGAGTCCTTTTATTATATTAATACCATTCAAGTTCTACTATCTGTGCAATAAACTCTGAATAATTAGTAGGAAGAAGAGGAAGAGTAATGCAATAGGACAGAGCAGCAGTTCATACTACTGAAAAGTCATTATTTGCCAGCACTGGCACGGGGTGCACGGGGTGCACGGGTTTTTCTCATGAGGTTTGTACAAAGGAGGAGAATGGCACTATCTTAGGCACTGGTTTGCCAAAATATTTCACAAATGCTGAGGTTTTCAGTAGCAGTCAGTGGAGTGAGCAAGCCAAAGCATACTAGTGAGAATAAGAAAAGTGATCAAAATAGTGTTTCAAATGACAAGAAACTGTAAAATGGGCCAGTTTGTTTTCAGGGCCTTTTGGTCCTATAATATCAATTATTTATTCAACAACATAAGATAAGAATTGAGAACACAATTGTTCAGGGGAAGTCAAAATGTTCCCCTTCACCAATTTCTTCGGTCAGTGCATTGAGGGAAAATTGTGGCCTGCAGCACAGATAAACCTCATTGCATTTACCACTTGCCCTTACCTCACTTCCTTCTGACAACAAATCTAGGGAGAGCAGATAAGATTATAACCCATCTGCTCCATTTTAGAGTGACAGGTGTGTACCTTTCCAAAGCCAAAATGCAAAAGCTCTCACTCAGCTCAAAGGCTGGCAGGGCTGTGTTTATGATAACTGTCCCCACCCAAGGATACAGGGAGCATTTTAGCTGCCCTGTAAACCCCTCATTTTTAACCCTAAAAGAGCATAATGAGATAAAGATGAAGCTGTACGAGGCATTGGATGCACTTGGGAGATAAGTCAGTCGATTATCTGTAACATCAGAGAGGGCTCTGTGCACAGCATCCTCCGGTCCTTGAGTACCTGCTGGACACACGCTGAAATCATTATCTCAGAGCCTGTCAGTCTGCGAGTCTAGGCTCAAATACTCCTCTGCCAAGATCAGAAGAGTTGGTAGGGAACATAATATTGGGCCAATTTAAAACAGTTGACAAGTTAGACCTGAGTGGGGGGGAAGCTTCAGATTGGGATGTCATTCGCAGTATTTCTACTGACTCCAGAGAGACTCAGATCGTGGCTTTCAACCCCAATTTCTGAGAGATTCTCAGGCAAATAATCACATTCTCTAGTCTCAGTCAAATACATGTAGGAAGGCAGAAAAGAAGCATTTGTCTGATGTCTTGACTTGGGACCTTAGCAACAGTCAGAGAGAATGAGAAAGAAAATCTGTTTGGATGAAAAAATCTTCACTCTGTTTAGCTGAGGAACAAATTGTGCTACTGTTCCATTCTTCTTTTGCCATTAGCTCTGTTATCATGTTGCTCGCAGTATTTCTCATTTCAACCTGCTCACCATATGTGCATGTGCTTTCAGTGTTACTAATTGCCTCTTTTTGACAATATCATCTATATGTGCACACCATATTGCCATTTTTATCACTCTAAGCCTATTAATGGCCAGACTTATAGTTCCCAAAGGAATTAATATTAACCAGCTCTCTAAACGTTGTTCATGTCTTTCAAAAACTCCTGGCTTTTAGAGCCTGACTCTGGTTGTGTTATTGGGCTGCTGTATTTCATCCTCTGGGGCCTGGAGTCTTGCATTTTGAAAGTGTAGCTCAAAAAAATTTATGAGAGTAATATTAATAATCAGGAAAGGCAAAAACTTAGGAAAAGTAAACAGCTCGTTGGTCATAGCTGTTTGCTTACCTAGGGTCAAAATCTGCCCTCAGATATACATGTGCAAGTTCAGTGGGTCCCATACATACAGATTTCTGTGGAAAGAATTTGGCCTCAGATGACTTCAGAGGTTTCTTTGTCAGCCCCATTTCCCAGAGAGCACTGAACACTCCTACGTGTATACACCAGCTTAGGCTTCTCTGCTAGAAAGAAAACAGTTGTAAGGAGATACTCATTTACCAGTGCCCAGAGAACGTGACAGAATTTTGACGAGGAATTTTATACCCCTAGTTAGGCTTAAAAAAATAAATGGTATTAACATGCCACTCAACAAACTGTCCCCACACTGCTGGGAACCGTGCAAGGCAGATAACAAATGTGCAGCAAATGAGAACAGTGTTGTGATTCACTGTAATTCCCAACAAGACAAGACTCCTAAGAATACATTCCGTGTAATTTGAAGTGGGAGAACTCCAGACAGCAGACGGCTGCATTCCCCATGGAAGAAACGTGAAATTAATATAATCAAAGGGTTTTAAAGCAACTTAATCCTCCAACATTGGGAGGCAGAGGAGAGGGCTTTAACGTATCACACATGTCATTGTGGCCCCTGATGGTGAATGTAGATGGGTTGGCTTTGCAGACCCCAACTGGGGGCACCTGGGAGGGTCCAGAGGCTGTGGGACACTGCTCAGAGTAGATCACTTCTACACAACTACTGGAAAGCTATTGCTGGAGCCAGATGTTTAGATGTTGAAGACCCCAGCACTGCAGAATCTTAAATCCTTCTCTCGAGTTGGGTGTAAATCAAAGACCAGCTGGTGGCCTTTTGCAATTTTTAACCTCTTTTTCGCAGAATCATAGAATGGTGTGGGTTGGAAGGGATTTTCAGAGGTCATCCAACTTCTCTGCAGTTGCTATGAATCAGCATAAATGCCCATTTTTCTAGGAAGCCTGTGAGTAGACGTGTTGGCATTAAGATCTACATCTCCCTTATCAAGCACACAATGTTTCACTCCACATCCCACTTTTTCTGAAGGGGGGTGGAAAGCTGGACAAACACTGGAAGGCTAAAATTTAATCTAGAAAGGATGCAACTGGTGCAGGCAAGATAAAGCATTTTGAGGACTATCAACTCAAGGAACTAAAGCACTGATTTGCACTCCCCTACTGTCCCAGCTGTTGTTTTCCTCTCTTTTTCTGACCAGGAGATGAGTCCCCTTCTCAGGGGTGCAATTCAACAGAAGACAAATGGAAGATTCCAGGAATCGTGTGCCTGGGGACCATGGTTTATCATGAAGCAAGGAAGCAGTTTAGGAAGGGAAAGGAGGCCTCTCAATTTTTTTAATATGGAGCCTAATTACTGCAATGATCCTTCACACCATTAGAAGGTGTGCCAATATTAACTGTGTTCCACTAATTAGGTAATGTCCTGCATTAAAAAACAGGCTTCACTCTTTGTTTGTAGTCTTCTTGAAGAAAGGGACAACTGGAAGAAGGGAAGGGTGACATTTTTCCTTGTATTTTTTTCTTTTTCTGAGCTCACAGGATTTCTTCACTCATTTACACTCCCCAGGACAAAGTCATCTCAAAACAGCATTGAGGCTAAAAGAAACAATTTTAGATAAACTGATGTCTTGACCAGCATCAATTTTTTTCTGCTTTATATTAAAAAAAAAAAAAATAAAGCAGGTAAGACAACTTTGCACATGCAATTACAGATCCCTAATGCACAAATCAGGAGCTTGCAGTGAGTGTGTGCCCTGCTGACTCAAGCTGCTGTTAGGGAAGCATGCTGAAATGAGAAACAAATGGTAATTACTGTTCTCTGATGCAACAGGGTTTAAACGTGGAAGAGTGGTCTTGACTGATCTGTCTACATACATACAAGACTGATTTTGCATGTAAATACAGTAAAAGAAATGAGGAGGACAAACCAACACTGACTCATCCTAGAGAAATAAATCTAGAACTGCTGGCAAGAACAAGGATCTAATTCTGACTTGTCCCATCCTGATGAAAATTTTGTGAGAAAAGCTCAAAATTCATTTCTGTCAATATCTGTCTGAGTCCTAAGATGGAATCAGCCTCAGTTACCCTCAAAGGGCACCACCAGAGCCAGCGCTGGAGCCTGATCTGAGTGGCGCCTGCTCAGCCCATCTCCTGCCCTGGTTTATGCCAGGGAGTTAAACTTCGGCTGCATTTTGATGCTGAGGATGTCAGTGTGGATCCACTTGGGTGTGTGGTCTGGCCGGCGCTCAGGCTGCTCACTTTCATCCACACTGAACCTTTCACTTGACTTTTGACCTTTCACTTGGCACTGTCCTGTCATTTCCTTGGTTTCACAAATTTTAGCCTCTCACTTGACCTGTGAACTGTGACCTTTCACTTGACCTCTGATCTCATAAATTCTGGAAGCTCATACACGTAATCGTGGAACAAATAAACAAAGCCTCCGCGAGACGCTGCCGCCAAATGAAGCCCAAGGGGCTGGGGAGCAGGAGCCCAGCCCCAGCATCCTGCTTCACCCCTGCATATGTCCCTTTGTTCCAGCCAGGGCTGGCATCTCGTCAGTGGGAAGTGCATCATACGTTGCCACAACCATATATCAGTGCCTGTGTGTTGAGGCATGGCAGTAGAAAGGGATGTGGGATCGCACAGTCTCCAACTCTGCTACAGATGAGTCTCATCCACTAACCCGTACAAAATATCGTGACTTCCAAAGCTCTGGGAGGGTCTTACCAAATAAAATCACCAAAATGAGCAGAAGCCTCTCACTGTAGGTGTTGAATTGTCACCGCAAGCCTCCCGTGAGGCATTTTCCCCCTCCTTGCCAACGCTAATCCTAAAGGCTTCAAACACAAAGTGACGTTCAGCTGTCACTGCAGTGTGACAGAGCATGATAAGGAAACTCTTGGTAAATCAGCTGGCTGAGATGGTGCTCTCAGCTGAGAACAGCTCTGTCAGTACCAAATCCAGAGCAGGGCATGCATAGGGGATAGCAGAAGCAGCAGCAAAGATTACAGCTGTGTGAAGTTATCCATTTATTGCAACATAAATAATTCTCCTATACGAAGTACCAGTAAAGGTGAAATTTCAGGGTCGGTGGTAGCTTTACAGAAGGACGAGGTCTTTACAGGAACTTCCAGCACATGCATCTTCATACACAAGTAACCTCGAAGTGTGCAGGTATTTTAATGGTCCTTGTTTATTTGCACATTCAAATTCTTTTCAGCAATCCTCAAATGTATAACATGAATATTGCAGGCACAACTTATAACCCAGAGCAAGCCCCAAACTATGCGTTTTGTCCCCTTTCTCTTCTTGGTAAAGACAGAGATTGGAAGAAGGATCTAAAAGAGATTTAAGAATGTTTCGGTGTCAGGTGCCTTGAAAGCAAAGCAGCTTCTCTTTGGTATTTCAGGGACCTCAAGCCAAGCAAGTGGCCAAAGCAGCTCACATGCAGAGTGTAATTGCACATGAGTAGGAAGCAAGGTGACATGGGAGATAGACAGGAGCAGTGCCAATCTGCCAAGCCATCGCAGAGGAGCTCTCTAACAAAAACCAGCTGGGGGACCTCTGATTTGCTCTGACACGTAATGTAATGAACCAGTGCATGCTGTCACTTTACTTGAATTCACTGTGATTTTACATTTTGGAAGCAAACTATTTTAAATTCATGGGAAGAAAGACTATGCAGAGAAAGCCACTGGATAGAATGGTCAAAACTTTGCGTTCCTTCAGTTATAGTAAAAGATTTCAAATTTTAAGGTGCAATTTTGCATGTCACATAAAACAAAGAAGTGCACCTCACTTGTGGGTGAACAGATTTTGTGTGACTTTCATAAAAACGCATTGCAAAGTAATAAAACATATATGTTGCATTTCCAGTAATGCAGGCTCATCTTCATTAGTCCCTTTGGGGAAACCTCCTGGTTTTTTTGCTTCCTCAGGAAGAGGAATCAGATCTGGTAGGTCTCTTCTCACTTATAAAATCTTTCACTATAGGCTTACTGGACACTTGGATCTGCAAGTCCATGTTGAAGACTAGGCAACACTTACATTTATTGCAGGATTTCTGTTACATGATTTTCAGTTATCTTCCAGCTTGTCTGGAAATGTCAAGGAGTTGTTGTTGGGAGGAAAAGGCCAGGGGTATGGGCTGAAGGAAGATTATTAATGGAATTTTCTATAGGGCAATTTTCCCTGTGTGCTTGTTAAATCCTTTCATTAGTGATTTTATCAGAGAGTAGGGCTGTGTAAACAAAAAGGGTATAAGTTGTTTGACATCTAGTAATAGAAATAGCAAGTGATCTGTTACAAAACCGAAACTCATCCTTCACCCTTCAGGACTGAGAAAGGCTCGTGGAGTGGTGATTAGGGATGACTGTGTGGTATCAAGGAGGCACACCTCGATAAGGACCAAAGCATATCTCTGTAAATTAAGCCAAGGGATTATTCACTGTGTTACACAACACACTGCTGTGTTCTCAGGGACACCGCGTGCGACTGAGTCACCCACGGAGAACAAAATCCAGCCTGGAACAGGTTTACAATAGGGTTACTTGGACAGACCATCTGTGAGAGGGAACCAAAGGATCCTGGATTGTTTAGTTTAAGAAAACAGAAGAACCTGGCAATTCCTACCCAGCTCTGCTTCCCACCGGCCTCAGTGGGAATAAAGGCTGCTGGTTTCCTGACTTTACTGGGGGTTTTGTCGTTGAATACAATGGGAGCAGAATCAGATCTTCAAGAAGAAAAACAGAATTGGACCCAGAGGAGCCAGGGCTGGGAAAGACCCAGCACGTTCTGGTTTAAATTGAGCAGGGCTATAAAAAGCTAATAAAACTCATATTGAAATACGAGCTAAAAGAAGCGCACATCACCAAATTATGTCGGTCAAGACAATTAATTGAGTTTAGTACTGGATATATATAATTTTTTGACATGCTTTAATTTATCTCAAGTAAGTCTGTATTATTTTCTTGTGATTAAACCTGTTTGTTAAAATTCATCTTGCCTACAGAAACAGTAATAAAGAGACGAATCAACTTTTTCCCACGCTTTGGATTCAGGAGCTCTTTCACTGCAGTGTCAAAAGACTGGAATCCCATTTCCTGCCCCTAATTTCAATGACGAGCTCAGTGGTGTTTTACTGTCTACATATTTATCAAGCAGAAAGTAAATTATTTTGTTAGACACATCGTTCTATTTCCAAGATAAAACTCAATAGTTAACTTTTATGGAAACCAAGAGGAGAGTCCAATGAGGCCCATTTAAAGCCTGTAAGCACCTGAATCCTGTTTGCCTTTTTAAAACTTCCTGAATATGCTCGAAATCCACTTTCATCCAAACCCAAATAAAGCACCCCTGGCTGGTCCTCCTGTGCTCAGAGCAATTAGAGTCTAACAGCCATGATATACACCTGAATTCCTCTTGCTCCCAGTATTCAAATGAAAGAATTTGTTTGTGTTGCACAAACATTCCCACACACCTCTTACAGCCTGACTCTGAAGATGCTCCATTCAGATCCTCTGCAGCAGTATTTGATGTAGAATGGATAGTTACAGCTTTTAGACACAGTGCTCAAAGCCACAGTCTAAACATTGGCAAGTCAGTGACTAAAACCTAATGGCAAATGTAACTATGAAATTTAGCAAATACATCCATTTGCTTACATCCTACTGAGGTAACCTGACTGTCCTTAGGAGCGAGGTGGATGCCAGTGGCAGAGGAAAGCAGATGACTTCCTGTGGCATCAGGGGTGGCAGGAGCAGGCCAGAGGTCTGGGCACACAGGGAGCAGCCAAAACTCAGACCACATATTTTCGATTCAATTTGAGCAGCAATATCTGCCTTGGAAAACAGTGAGCATCTCTTTTACAGCAAGCAGGAGCACAAAGGGATTCAGCCAGGGAAGTTTAATCATTCAAGGATATTTCCTGGGACAAACTGAGTGCACAGATAGCTAACAGTTTTCTATCATCTGCTGTGCTTTTAGCCCCACTTTCCCCTCTGATTAGAGCTCCAGCTGTAGGTCACACGAGTGATCACTCACTCATGGCATGTGGATTTGGGTTCATCCATGCACCCTCCACAGGATCCCTGTTTTCCAGGTCCCATCCACCACACACTGGCTCTGCTCCTGGCCCCCCTCCCCCTCCCAAACCTGGTCCCTGCAAGCCCAGTCCTCACTACAACACTGACATAAAGTACAAATAAGTTAATGAAACCGCAGTATTTTTTTCTACGTAGACCTGGACTGTTTCAGCCACGAGCAATGTGAGCAGCCACAGGTGTTGCACTAAATAAAGTAATAGAAAATGTCTCCATTGTAACAGTGGAAGCCCTGTTTCAAAATCCCTCTCTGCTTTTTATTAATAGTTGGATTCCTTTCTATCAGCAGTCATAACTGCATTTACCTTATTTTTCAGCAAAAATGTTTTGCTAAGAAAAGATCTACTAAAAATTACTGCTGCTTTTCGGTCAGTTTGTGCTTGAGCAAGCTTTCAATCTTTTCACAGAAGGGGAGAACATAAACTTGTGATTCAGAAAAGAGAGGAAACCAGGGGTTACAAAGGTTGGGAGGCCAAGTAGTATGAAACAGACCCCCTCCGTCAAGTAAAAAACTTGGCAGGATAACTAGAAACAGACCAACCCTAAATCCAAGGGTTCATGAGCAGTAACATAATTAGCTGGAATAAAACTAATATTCTAGTGTTAAATTTCACCTCAACACAGACCAGCACTTATTAGGGAGAAGCCGGTGAGAATGAGGAAAGATGTGTTTCATTTAAGAAATTTACACCGAGTGGGAATGTACACAGAGGGGTTATTTCCTAAAAAGCCCATTTGGATGCTCCAAGTGACTGTGGTGTCATCAGCTGCCCTGCTCCGAGGTGGATGCGTTTGTCAGCCTTGCCCAAAGTGCCTGGTAAAGCCCAGTCCACCAAAATCCTGAGACATTTGTTCCTGGGAAAAGAACCACAAATACACTGGAAAAAATGTTGAACAGGAAATGTTTGACCACTGCTACATCACAAGATATCAAAAGAATTTCACATTGGCTACTTCCTTCTCTGAGGGGAGGCAGGGGGTGCTCAGCTCAAAATAAAATGGCCCCAGAGGCGCTACCCAAACCCCCCAAAAGAGCTGAGGTTTCAGCAATAGTAAACACACTTTCTCTTTTCCTTTATTAGCAAAATAGGAGCAAAACCTTCAAGGATAACACACATGGCAAATATTGGTGCTGAGAGAGGAGATAAACAACACCAGCGATCCGCGGATCGGGCGCAGGAAATTCCAGCCATCTGATGAGCTGTTGGCTTAGCAAGCAGCTCTTCACATGTCAGCAGCCAGCAAAGGCTATTTTCTTTTTTGCTGGTTCCCTGGAAAGGCATAGGAAAGGCAAGGCAGGGGCAAAGCAGGAGCAAGGCGAGGCGTTGGGAAAGGCATGGCAGGGAGGGAAGGCAAGGCCGCCCTCGGGCAGGGCAGAGGACGATTCGGTGCAGAAGCAAGCGGAAAACCTGTTGCTTTCTGGAGACAGACGGGTGTGTGTCTGCCCCCGAGACTGCAGCGCTACAAATTCCGAGCTGCTCCCGCAGCCTTGTCGTGGCCTCGCCTTGGGCAAGCCGCGTATGGTTTCTTTTTGAACAAGCTATCTTTTAACACTCACAACCGGGATGATTTAACAGAAAGAGAGCGTCTCAATTTTTGCGAGCGACATCCCCCCTAGACTCTACCCAAACAAAGCTACTAATGTGTGGTCATTTTCTTGGCAGCGTGGCTGCATGCTGATAACACCGCTGCCTGCTATTCTCCCAGGAGCAGGGCTGCTGGAAGACTGCTCCCTACCTCATCCCCTGATGCTTCTGATGCGGGTGATCCTCCGACTGCACGGCGCCAACCACAACATGCTACCCACCGTGAGAGAGCAGGACACAGGCTGCTCTAGTCAGGAGTTATCGTCTATCATACTGATTGACGAAACCAAGAGTGAGCAGAAAAAATAAACACGAACAGAGGCTGCAGTGTATGGGGCAGTCAGCTGGGAGTTTTAGTATTTGGCCTTGGTGATCCTACTCTCACGGTAGGTTATCTTTTCCTCGTGCTATCATTTATCATAACTTTGAGGGCCAGAGGGAGAAAAAAAACTACAATTTTTCTATTGGTTACATTCATTAAACTCTTCTTTTTTTAGCACCACTTCCTTTGCCCCTAATAACAATCCCACCCCCTCGATCTGTATTCCCTAAAGAACAGTGAAATCAAATCTAAGTACAGTCCTCCCCTTTTACTCCTATTACAGCAATAGACCATTGCAAGCAATTAACCTCTGTTATTCCATCAGACCCAGGCCTCAGCCGCACGCTCGCCCGGCAGTGCCTGGCTGCAGCCAGCATTAACTCTTGCCTCAGCTCCCTCCATCCTGGCCCCCAACATTATTTGGGCAGAGATGTTGGTTTTGTCACGACCATCTCCTTTTCAAATAACACCGGTTGACTTTTGCAGGCACGGCGCAAGTTCTGTATTGGGCTTGACAGCCACCATAAAGCACTCCCTGAAGTGTCAGTAACAGAGATGATTTGTATGGGTCTTGCAGTCGTCCCCTCTTCTAATAGCTTTCTCATTCCAGCACAGAAACACCGAGCAGAGAGCAGCTGCTTAAAGCTGATACAAGCATTTCTTCTCTCAGCAGGCCATTCTTGCATAACCATTTATTTTGCAGAGTTTTAAAGTGCCTGAAGGATTTAATTATGTGCATAGACAACCCCTATAAACTCTATTCTAGGCTTTTTATTGACTTTTGTGCCAGGCAGCTCTAAGGCATTTCAATTAAGTGTTTTTTTATAAGAAAAGCAACAATATAGTAAAAGGATATATTCTTTATAGATAGTTCCAAACAGTTTGTGCCGATTTAATAAAGTTTATTTAATTGACGGGGATTTAGAATATCTTACACTACAACTTGGAATACACATCCTTTTGGACCATGGATCTGTTTAAAGGGGCCTGCCAGGACCACTTAGGTACCAGGGGAAAACAGCTTGGATCTGATTACTTAATCCTAATAACGTGTTGTGAAACTTTAGGAGACTACCTGTCATTTAGCATTGTGGTCAAAACTGAAGTGGTAAATAGCTAAGAGCTGAAGTTTGGCATTGTCTTTGTCAGGGTTTTAGGGATCCTGGAGTGGGATAGAAGAAACGTTCTGTGGTGCCAAATTTTCCGGAAAGGCCAACGTTGGCTTTATCTGCTTTCTAAACTATTTACAAGGCTTCTGCAAACCTGCCTTCATTATGGCATAGGATATTTCAGTCCCAGCAGGTGGCCAACAGGAGAGCAGGCCTGTTTGTGAAATATGTAATACCCTTTTCATATACTTTAACCAGAAATGTGCACCTCAACAGCCCTCCTAACCCTTCTAATTTCCCTTTCTCCTCTTAATCTGCTCTGCGAGCCATGAGCATGCATTAAAATCTCCCTAAAACATTTCACCCAGAGGCAATGTAATTCCGCAACAAGCAACCAACATTTCACAGCTCTGGAGTAATAGATTAATTTGAACCTAATGTTGCCCGTCGTTTACTGCTCCAAATGTTCTGGTGTAGACATAGCCCCGAGGCGCAGCGCTGTGGCATGCGCGGCTCCTGGAACCAAAGCTACAGTTGGCTTCACATCTGTGCATCACATTTGCCATGTGCCTCATTATCCAGCGCCCCACTGTGCCTACCTGTCCCAATCAGCTTCTCAGCCACAGGCTATCCAATTTTTTTTCCCCCCCGACTAAGGATCTTTGTTCTCCTTCTCACTTACTAAATTTTTGCGAGACCTCTGCACCCGAGCAGTAGGGATTCTGCGCATGTGAACCTCCGAGCTTCTCCGGGTCCTTAATTCTCCATTAGGAACAGGAAAATTACAACATTAAGTCTCCGACATGTCACTGCATAAATTGTACCATTTGCAGAATCTAATATAAAGTCGGTGACTAAGCACATAAGCATGTAATAAAGAACTGAGTTGTTTGTTTTGACTTTAACAAGTTCGGTCTGCAACAATTATCTGTAAGTAAAGAAAGAGTAATTTCCAATTCCAGATAAAAACCCCTGTCACAGAAAGAAAAGATTATTACATCCAAAATCAAAACCAACTGTTCCCAAAAGTTTAAAGAGCCAACCTTTTAAAATTCATTGATACAAGAAAAAAAATACATATATTTGTGTGTTCAGATGAAAATAAAATCAACTTTTAACAGAAAAGTGTGCCTGTTTTAGTATTTAAAGCTCTGTATTTAATTCTCTATTTATAGAAACATGTGCAAAAAGGGCACAGTGCCTTTATCTCAAGCCACTACAGAGTAAAGAAGAGAAAGTAAAATGCAGCCTCGAGCAGGAGCAGGGATTTATCTCAAACCAAACATATCAGTCTGAAGCCCAACAGCTCATCACCGCATTAAAAGGTTACTTTGTTTTTGCTTCACCGTACAATGCACTTGAGTTTGCTTTAAGTTTATATCCTTTGGATTTTTTCCAGTGAGGAGAAATTAAAAGTGCTTTTGGTCTAACAGCGCAATGTTCAACCTCTGCAGGAGATGCAGGGGGAACTGGAGCCTAATGGACACTCTCTTCTGTTTCCTTCAGCAGCACAAAGGGGTCTTGACACAGGTAAAACACCACATTTCTACCTACTCACAGACCCTTCATGCTGGAAGAAGACCTGACATGACTGAAAGCCCCTTATCCAAGCACTATTAAATCGAGTAAACTCTGGTGGCACAACTGAATTTCTCATCCTGTGAGATCCTGAGGCTCTTACTGCAAACTTCTCCTGGCATCGTTTTTAACAGGAATTTTTACCTGCCCTTCCCTGAGTAGCTGTCAATTCTGCCACCAGTCTTACCTGCTGCAGTTTACGAACTATATTAGATTTCTACACATAATTCCAACACACACACTCTTAGCACATTTCATTACATGCTTGAATTAATTTATTCTATATGGAATTTGTTACCTTTACAATAAAAAAAAAAGTTACTCTTCATTATTGAGAGCAGACAGATGGAACATGTTCAATTTAAGACATCAATAAGAAGGGAGGAGGGGGGAAATCTTATAATCCGTGTGGCACAACCTATTCCATCTGGTACTTCCAACTTGTCTGCCAAGACTTTTTTCCTATATAAAAGTGAACGTTTCTCTTTAGAGTTAACGGAACATTCTTGGGTATTAAGACTCTGCATCTGATTTATAGATAACAAGCAACAACACACACTTAACATACAATATTTGGAAAGCGTAATCTGTTTCATAAGGTAAAGGTTCTGGGCTTGACCTAGGAGAAAACAAAACAAAACAAAACAAGCACAAAAAAAGCACAAACTCCAGGAAATTGTGTTTATCTGAAAATGTTATCTGGGCAGTCAGAACAGAAGCTGCAACTTTTGCTTTAATGAACCATGAAAGTGATTCAGCAAACTGCTTTGGTCTCTTAAAAACAAATATTAAGCAACACCGATGGTAAATTATACAACAACAACAAAAGTTAGCCATCTCTCAACAGGAAGAGACCTTTTCAGCACATTCCTACCAACATCCAGCATCTAGGAGATAATGCCAGAAACTGTGAGGATTTGGCATGTGTCAAAATCAATTTTAACTGTTGGTTTAAAGGCTACTCAATTAATGGAAATTTATTTCCAATGAACGTTAAGATAATGGAGCTAAAGCAATCATTTTTCTTAATACAACTCGTTCCCAGAGTGTTTAATCAAATAGGTGGTGTTTTTTTCTAGTGTCTTTTTGACAGAGCACTAACAGTACATTTTCCATACGTTTCATTTCCATTCTTGAAGCGTGTCCCCTAATTCCTGCAGTGCTTTGCATTAAGCTGTCTCATTATACCAAAGACATTATGTCACTTCTCTGTTTATGAGCACACTGGCCCTCAGCCCTTGCAATAACACCCAGCCACAAACACCCACTTCTGGCAACGAGCCTAATGACAGAAAAGATTGTTTCAAACCAAAAACAAAGAGGAATCCAATTATCCACCTAAACCTTACAGGCACAGGGGAACAAGTTAATTTGGCATAATCATGTACCAAAGGTTCACATTTATCTTTTACATCTCGGGGAGAGATTATGTGGGTTCAGCTGGGCGGCCACGGAAATGAGTGGTCACGCTGGAGGGTCTCACGTGGGTGCACTTGGTGTGAAAAGCAAAACAACGAGCATCTGCCTCATATATCCGATATCTACCTATCACCTCCTGCATCTCTGGCACAGAAAGAAAAGTGTTTTCACTGCTAATTTTATGGGATTTGGTAGTAAATGTGTAATACTTGCTTTCTTTGAATGCCACCAACTCTTCTTGTGTTTTAAGGGGAAAGCTATGGCAGAGCAAGGCATTCCTCTGTGGATGGACCATGCAGGGATGAGGCCTGTGTCAGCTGTAGGACCCACCACAATCAGAGAGTTAAACATTCCTATCTGTGTAAAACAGGACTAGCTGTGATTATTCAGTGAAGATATTCAGGATTTATGTAAATATATAAGAGTTCAGCCTCACAGAGGTTTTCTGGGGTATTGGTGACAGAAGAGATCCCACCCAAGTGCTGGGGCACCAAGGTCCTCACCTGCAGCATCCCAGCCCCACACGGGCACCCAGGGGAGGCGAGTGGGAAAGATGCACAGGCAGAGGAGAAAAAGGCTGAGGAATATTGTGAGGATGTTTGAAAATTAGCAATACATTTCTTTTTGCCTTTGGTCACGGCTTTTTTTTCCTTCTGACTTTCGGTCAGAGTTTACTCCAAGGCCAAAAGCACCGCAGGGTCTTTTTCCCTCAGTGAAGTTACTGAGCACGGGGGGACATTTCATTCCTCCCGACGTCCAGAACCTGCACATGATTAAAACTGAGCTGGGGCAGAATTAACATTCTGCTAACAAACCCCTCCTGCCATGGGGATGTGGGCCAGGAGGGGCAGGAGGGCCATGGCCCCGCAGCCGCTCCCCTGGGTCAGGGCATGCTGGGAGGGGAAATAAGCTACAGAGCAGACAATTTTCAGCTTGACTGGTTTTACTTTCTCTACCAGGCCTCACGAAAACAAACTGACAAAACAAAGGACACAAAATTAATGACCCATGCCTTCTGTCAATTGACTCTTAGTAACAGTGGCTAGTTCACCTTAATTTTATTTTATTTATTTTTTTTTTCCTTCACTTTGAGTGAGTCGCCGTAGGCAGCGGTTAAGGTTCATTTAAAAATTCTTCAAAGGCATCACTTGGTTTTCATTAATTTGGTAACTGTAGTTTCTGCTGATGATGAAGAAACAATGCAAAAGAGTTTAGTCAAATTAAAAAAAACCCCAACAAACCTCTTAGCCACTGCATGTGTTTTTCCAGTAATGGTTGTAAATAATGGCATATCTATATTCCAGGGAAAGACACACTACTCAGGGTTTGCCATCTCCTCAAAACATTTCACCCTCTTCATTTCCTTTTGAAACACCATTATTTATATGGCTGAAGTTTCACTTGACAGCTCGCCAGAAAGCCAAGTTACAGCAGAACTTTTACTATGAAGCAACAACATTATTTCTGAGTTGGCTTTACCTGGGTTTTCAGCAGAGATGGATTTTATGTCCTAATGAATCCCACTTAAAAACGCAAATACCTTGATCTCTCTTGCACGGCACCGTGTTTCCCAAACCTTGCTGCAATCACAGGTTTCCCTTTTATAATTCCTGGCACTTGGGGAAAAGGTGCCTGATGCTCCAGCCAGGAGTACTCATGTCCTTTAGCCCTGCATAGCTAAAGCGCTGCACAACTTTTTAAATATTTACCCCATTATATAAATGTCCATTGAAGGGCACTTACATAAACGATAAGCGCTTACAGCAAACACTTTTAGAGAGCAGGATCTGTGGTATGCAGAGGAGATAAGGCCACTTCCTGCAAATCCTTATTCACAGAATTAGTCCTTAATCAGGCAAATAGACTCCCTGATATCAATGGGATTTCATATGTGAGCAGGGGTGGCAGGATTGGGCTCTTAATGGGAAATTTTAAAAATTCATGTCTCTTCCCAGTAAAACCTATGAGACCTAATATTGACTTTAGTGGCAGTAAAAGCATCCTACTGTGCACATCCTAACCCACAATATCCATATTGTGCAACCTGGTATCCTCCCCTCTAAATATTTAGTGACATGTCTATGTAGATTAGCACCATTATTCACCAAGAGACTCTTCTTACTTTATAAAATGATGTGCTCAGTGGTAATCTGTATATTAAATAATTAACATATATGTCACAGGCTAAAATGTACCCAACATAAAAGACAGTGTTCAATCAAGGACAATTAAGAGTACAAAGCTGCTTCTTGCCAAGAAATAAAACAGTAAATTAAACATCATTGGAAGGTTTTAGAGAGCTGGTATAAAAGCTACAACAGGTAGTCCTGTGAGAGACACAGAAATATGAACCTGATTTCACAGGTCTGGGGAGTGAGCTGGAGTGGTGGCATGTCTTGGAGTGACTGTGCCAGGCTGGGGATGGGGCCAGACCCCATGCCAGGGCAACACCACAGCTCCGACTCCAGCTCCTACCTTTGAACTTGAAATTCTGCTCATGCACTGGAGGAAAACGAGAGCCAGGATTGCTAAAAGTCTATTTCCAGGCAGCCTAACTCACCACTTGCTGTCTATGAACTTCCTAGAAAGTTGGAAATATCATAGCGCTGCTCACTTAGTGCCACTTTTCGTGCTGTTTGTCAGCATTTCCATTACAAACCTTTTTAAAGGGTTTCCAGCTCAGCCACAAAAAGCCACTTCAGGCTGAAAGCTGGCGTACAGCTTCCCAGCCTGGGAGTGAACGACTTTGTCAAGCTAAACAAAACGTGGTTTATCTCTCTTTAGCAAAAGAAAGGCTCTGGGAGGTTTGAAAATTAACAGAAGCTTCTACTTATACAAAGCTATACATTCTTGTCCTATTTCCTATAGCATTAGCATATAAGTTATAAAATGCTGAGGATTTTTTAAAAAATTTATTTAAATTACAAACACACATAAATATGATCCCCCTCTGGCTATTTCCAATGAATCAGGGAGATTTTGCCAACCTCCCTCAGTTAGGGACTCAGCTGTTGGTGACAATTACAGAAGAGGAAAAAAAGCCAAAAAAAGCTTTTTCTTCCCTTACTCTACCACTTGCAGCCAAATTCTGTGAATCACAGGGTGTTGGTAGCTGAGTATTGACCAATCAGCTCAATCAACAAACAGTAACACACAGTAGCTTCCCTTTGTCTGTAAGTGCCAAAGCACTTGATAAAGGGGCACATCTATAAGCAACCTTATTTTACAAGATGATCGAGGTCCCTTGAGGCTGCTTTACCCTCTGCATGGGAGGAGGAGAGGAGGTTTAGAAGGGGATAAGTGCCCCTGCCCTGGTTGCTGGTGTGTGGTGGCACAGTGACAGACCTGGCACTGCCCACAGCAAATACATCAGGATTAGGGATTGCAGCTCTGGGGTGCACTAGAGCACAACGGGAAGCTTGAGTAGAAATCAGCCAAGAGGCACAATTAGGCAAGTTAATGGACCTAAAGTCCACCCAGGGCTGTAATGAAAGGTGTCACCTCTGTCTTGGATCACTGGAAACCAAAATAGTGTTTCAAAGGAAGGGTCACTCCAACCTCACCTAATCCCTAAAACATTTTCATTGGGACCTGCTACTGGTGTTACCTGAGATATGGGATGGATGGATGGATGGATGGATGGATGGGTGGGTAGGTTTTCAGCTGGACAGGAGTTGAGCCTTTTCTTATGACTTTATGCTGGTGCTGATGAGGGGATCAATGTGCAGGGTCTCCACATGTCTGGGGTTGCACAAGGGGCTGGCAGGGATGTGCAGGACACTTGGGGCACGGGACCGCTCCCCAGGCTCAGGGCAGCAGGGGTGGGGAAGACTAAGGTAGACACCAGCAAGGAAAAACTCTGTGTATCCATTAAGAAACCCACAGGTCACAGCAAATATGACTCAAGGACTGCCCCGGCAAACTGAAATCCCCACATGTGCCCACTGCAGCCCCCAGGCAGGTGGAGGAGCTCAGCTTTGCACGGAGGCAGAAGTGGCAATAAGGGTTCTCTTCTCCTTTTTTCCAGTTGGAAAGTCACCTGCTTCAGCCAGAGTTGTCAGTAAACCACACACCATGAGACATCTGCAGGGCTAACAAATAGTTTCTTCCACAGTGAGACAGGCTATTTTCTTAAAGAGAACTGAGATGCTGTGTGTAGGAATGCAGAGGCCACGTAGAGTAAGACACCAGAAAAACCTGATAAAAAATTCAGGAATATTAGCAATGCAGAAAAAAAAATTGACACTGCCTGTCCTTTTAAAATGCCCTGAGAAGAATATTTCAAAATGTAAGATTTTTGCATATAGAGGGGTCCATACCAACAAAACACTGACCTATCTGCTCCTTTTCCTTCATCTGTCTCCAGTATTCATTCGGTGAATGGACGCACATGGCAGCCACCGACATAATGGGATACTGGTTTAAATGATCACTGGATTAGGCCTTATGTTCTTCATTCAGCAAAGCATTTAAGCATATGTTTAAGGTTAAATACATACTTTTCATGCTTAACTCTACAGGGATAAGCTTAAGTAGATGCATCAATTTGAGCAGATACTTAAGAGCTCTGCAAAATCAGGATGGACATGCTCAGACATGTGTTAAGTGCACAGTGTTCTTTAACTGTTGCCTCGTGCAAAATCTCTGGTGGATTCACTGAATAATGGGAAGTGCCTGTATCCTGTGCACAAACTCTGACCTGGGACAATTTTAGGTGATGCCTGTGGGTGCCGCAGGTGGGTCCCATGGGAGCACCGGGAGCTCCGGGTGGGCAATAAAACCTGAGGCTGAGAAGTTGCTACATGAATGCTGGGTGGTCTCTGGTCATGCTGGAGCAGGGGTTATTTAATACCATTTGTAATGGTTACTTGGGCAGGTGGTGGCTCGCTGAGGATGGGCTGCAGAACAAATGTTGCTGTATGTTATGCTGGTCAGGCACAGAGCACACAGTGAGGGATTAGTAAGGATTTGGTCCCAGAGAACTTCACTTCCCAACCCACTTAGAAAAAAAATTTTACTCTACATTTATGGTATTTTTAATGATGCAGAAGGATATTAAAAAAAAAAAAAATCAACATAAAAATCAGCAATTATGTTACTCAAAGAGCTTGGGGTGATTTTTTTTTAATCTATTGTATCAAAGGTATGAGGACTACTTACTTGATCTTAGAATTCAATAAATCCCAAATATTTAGCCTAAACTATTTCTGGAGTTGTTTGAAATAAAAGTTTTGCAGAATGTTGAGCCTTATCTAATTTCACCAGATTATTTTAAAGCTCAAATCAAACCAGTATAAATAATGGGTAGAATTACTAACCTGCAGGGAATGTCATCACAAATTTCCTGGAGTTTTCCATGTAACTATGAGCATGACTGGTCTATTTACTGAAAGTAGTATATACTGTATAATGTTCACTGAAAACTCATGTAACTCATGCAATATGATAACCACTAGGGTGCTACTGTGACGTAAAGGATATATTACAATTTTATCCAATTCAAACAGGGAAAAAAATGGTTCTAATCGTCCTGCCCTCTAAACAAATACTTTGTCTGTTCTACTGAACTTGAAATTCAAGGTTATGTATAAGTCATCCTGCAATAAAAATAATGTTATGGAATAAACAAGACTGCACTGCGATATGATTTGAGTCTTCAATCATTGAATTTTTTTGGAAATATTTATATGAAGTGAATGTGTTATGCGTGCCAGGATTTTTTATGGTTCTTATAACGCAGTTGCAATGCATCGTATTGTTATGTGCAAAAGCTCTGGTGACAAGCACATAGATTCCAGTGCCTGGGCTGGCTCTGGCAGGAGGAGATGTTTCATGGAGGTGATAGGTTTAGCCTTGTAAGGAGCAGCCTGGCTGCAGTGCTGTCTCAGCCCAGCTCGGGGATGCTGGCAGAGGAACCTCCCACCACCCACAGCTGGGGGAATGGGACATCCTTGGTCCCCCCACCCTCACGGGCTGAGCTGCAGGCAGTGGCTGCTCTGGAAGGGACAGAGCAAAGTCCCTTTGGCAAGTTGAGGGCATCACAGCTTGGGCACAAATGCCACAGCAGAAGTAGATCCTGCAGTAAAAGCTAAATCATTTTCCTGCTGTCACACTGCAAAATTTGTCCTGCAAAGGTGGAATCTCACATTGCTTTGTGCTGGACTGTGACGTGATCAGAGGGCATCGGTGTGAAGGGAGTGACACTCCCACTGCTGGACGAGCTTTTGGGAGGCAGAATTTCATCCTACCTTGGGTGCCTTTAATAACAACAAAATAAGCAAGGGGAGAGAGAGAAGTCTGTAGTCAGATCTTCCTCTCTCGTATTTTCCCCTCTTTCCAGACAGAGACCACTTAGACACGGCCATCTCCAGTGATGGGGGAGGTCATCCTGTCCAAACCATCACCTTCCAAAAGTTTGGGCATTGCTGCTCTCCCAGGGCTGTCACTGTGATGGAAGGCTTTCATTCCCTCACAAACTGCTGCCCAGGACAGTCACCTACATTTACAATCTTTCCAAGGTTTTTGGACTATGCATAAAGATAAGGAGGAACCCAAGGTTTATACAGCAGAAGAAGATACCTCCACTAATTTTCTGTTTATAATGGGGTCTGCCACTGCTGTGGAAATGAGACTCATTTCTATGTTCTCACAACAAGCAAGAGTTACCCCAATTTCTCTTCACAAAAATTTTTAGGCTTGTGATATGATTTAGTAACTTCTCTAATTGCTTGTGAGAAGAAGCATCCACTTGGGACCCCCAGCACCTCCCTTTGCTGAGGGCTTGTGAGTCACCCTGTGCCAAAATGTCAACAAAGCTGGAGTGTCCTGCAGAAAAATCTGCTTTTCACCCAAAAATTTTGGCGCCTGGAAGGATTTGGAGCATCAGGGATGACAGCTGCCATCACCCTGCTGATGATGGCATAAGTCCCTTCCTAGCAAGGGGCGTGTTCCCTATGGCCGTTCCATCAGCCCTGTTTTGCTTTACACAAGGGTTTCAGGAGAAAACCAGAAGAGTGACTTAGTGAAAAAAGATCTGTCAGCAGGTGTATGACCCCTCAGTGTAGCTGCACACTGACAGGGACCAGGTAAAAACCCAAGTGTACCACCAGTAAATGGGAGGGTTCCCCTTCAGACACCCAAGGGACATTCACACTTCACCTAACGCCATCCTAAATGTACAGGAGAGTATCAAATAACACAAAAATAACACATTTTCATTCTCTAGGTCATACTTCACTGCTGGCCTGCTATTGGAAGTGATGTGTTGCCATCAGCCACTAAAAACCATGTGATGGCAAGAGATACCCATCACAGGGAGCTTGTGTCACCCACAGACACATGTGACACTCACAGCAGGCATAGGGGTATTTCTAAGGCAGGACTGAATTTTCGCTTGGCTCCTAAGCACACAACTCCACTCCCAGTGTGGGTTTAAGGATGTAAATCCCTGTTAGCATCTCGGGTGGGGGGGGGGGGGGGGGGTCACATTTGAGTTGCAAATGCTGCTGAGGACCAACCCCTGCTCTGCCCCCTGTCCCTGAGCTGCCTCCTCTTTCCCCATCACCCTGCAAGATCCAGGGAAAAGCTTTCTCCTGGAGCCTTATAACAGCAGACAAAGAAACAAGCCAAACCAAAACCTGAAGATTTACTACCAGAAGCCCTCATCAGAATATACTATGTATCTCATAAAATAAACATGGTAATGAAAACCAGTTTTACCGAATCCCTCAAACCTATGAGCATTAGCAGCTGCTTTCTGTAAAGCTGGTGTTGATGTCAGGGGGAGACAGACACCAGCCTGGGAGATGCTGTGCTGGGCTCTGGTGGAGTTAAACCCACCTTGGCTGGAATCTGCCGTGCTTTGTAACCCCATGCTGATAACGAGTGTACATATAACTCAAAAGCTCCAAATAACTGACTCTGAAACCCAAACCTGAGTGGTAATTAGATGCCTCTTTTGCATAAACAAAATCAGACTGTCTTGTGCTTGCTTTAGAAATTGAGCTAATCTTTGACAGGTTGTTCTCATTTTCTGATTACCCACTAGGGAATGCACATTGGCACTCTGGCAAATATTTTTTGGCTGTGCACCTTGGTTGCAAATAGTGTCATAGTTCTTGGTTAAATCTGTGAAGATTATACCTCCAACTCCTCGCTGCTGGCTGCCTCTTAGAGCATCCTGCATGGCTTGGAGACTGATTTCTTTATCAGGCTCCATATGCTTACTCGGCTAAAGGCTACAAGCAGGGCAGAGATCTGCTGTTAAAGGAGCTACTGACACTCTGTGCTGAGTGACAACCCAAACAGAATCTGCTTTTTGAGTTCCCATGAACAGATTTTCCTGTAAAACCTGCATCATGCATCTGCACTGCTGCCACAGGCAGTGGCCAGGTAAATCCATGGGCTGCAGAGAGGCCTTGGCACAAGTTTTTTGGCGATCGTTTCCCCACTTGTGTCTGTCTGATTTGGAACAGGTGAAATGTTTCAACACTGCAGATGGAGGCTGGTTGCTGAGAAGACAAACTCAAAATATGTATAAGCACAGGATTGATTTAAACCAGCACATGAGACTGCGAGTGGAAATTTTTCTTCTTGTCTCTGTTTAAATATTTGGCATCAGAGAGAAGTCAAGACAATGCTTTTTCACCAGAACTTTACTTTCACTTCCCTCACCTTTGCTGAGGATGAATTCAATAATTCACATGCAAATTTTTAAAATTCACTTGAAAAGAGATGTGACAGAAATTGTAAACTCTAAGGGCACTGGATTTTGTACAGCAACAAACAAGCTGAGCTTTCATTTCTGCTTGGGGTCTGCAGAAGCTTCCACTGTACAAGCAGTGACCAGCAGTGGCACAAACCCAGACTGCTGGTGTTGGCACCTGGTTTAAACTTGGTACAATGAAGCCCTGTTCTCCCCCAGGCAGTACCCTAAAGTTCCAGAGACAAAGAAAAATATTAGCAATATTAGTCACACTAGAAATAAGAAGACATTTATGGATTGGTGTGATCCACTCATTGGTTCTGGATTCCACAACATCAGAGGCTTGTTGTAAACTCCTGGGATGTTCCTGAGCACCAGATTATGTATTTAGGGATATGCTGAGATGAAAAGTGAGGGGGAAGGGCAAAAAAGAAAAGAAGTGTGGGGGGAAAAAAAAAGAAAATTCAGGCCTGAACATGAAGTAGAAAGGCAACATCTTATTGGCTAAAATATCTGAAGAAACTACAGGTGTGCATTCAGCCTCCAAACACCAAAACATGTTTAAAATCCTTGTGTTTCAAATCATCTTACGCCCTAACTACTATTTTAACTACTCAAAGCTGAAGGAAAGAGGCTGCTGAGAGCTGTAGCCATGCTGGGAAAACCAATGTACCCCAATGCACCAGTGGTCCCAGAGATGAGCAAGCAGAGATGGAAAAAGGCACCAGTGTAAAAGGTGCAGTGGGAAGGACATGATTGCACCATCCACCCTCTGCTGCTTTTGGTGCTCTCTATGATTTTACTGTGTCACGTCCTCAGTGCCCAGCAAGGCCAGAGGAACATCCTGCCCCCAGCTACCTCCTAGGAGTGTCCACAGGAGATCAGGATGCTCCTCTGAGCTGCCCAGTACTGGGCACAAGGCTGCAGGCACAGCCTGCCGCACCCTCAGGGAGATATTTGGAGAAATGTTGCCAAAGCAGACCCCAGAGCAATCCCCAGTCCTTGGAGACTGTGGGCTCCAGAGGTCCCTTTGGCCTCAGCTACAGAGTGATGCCAGAACTCTGCCACATTGTGTTTCTGGTACCAGGATCAGCATTGTCATTTACTCCTCATGGGACACAAAACCTGAGTGTTTTCATATTGCTTTGCTGAGTATTATGGATGGTGAATTATACCCAAAAAAAGAACAGGAATGCTACCAAAAAACCTATGCTTAAACTTGAAACAGTCTAGATTAGACCATGTACACTAATATTTATGGAGCCAAAACCAAGAAGTTTATGTACCAATTTGATTTACAGTAAAGTATAAAACCTTAGTGCACTTTATAGTCATAGACAGCCCTAGCCACGTGTCTCTCTATAGATAAATAGATGCACATGGGTAGATACACACACATTTATAGCACTGGGGTCTCTCTAATCTGCAAAACAATCTTACAGGGTTTTCTTCAGTCAAAATGAATTAGATGAATTAATTAAACAAATCAAACTAAACTTAGTCACAGCAGTGCTCATTGCCTAAAGAGCCTCATAAATCCGATGAATGATGGGATGATGGCAAATACATCCTCATTACCATGCTAAACTCAGTTTGCTAAATAAATTAGTCATGTCATCGATGTCGTCACTGCATTCCTCTGCCCCAGCAGCTGCACAGCTGCCTCCGTTCCTTCTTCTGCTCCCCCAATACCTGCCAGCTTCAAAGGGGCACTTGGGGGAATTAGTGACTCAATGTTTGCAAAGCACCTTGAGATCCCCCAGGTGAAATGTGGTTTAAAATTCCCTTCTGGATTGTCCTGACTGCATCAGCCAACAAGAGAAGCCAGCAGTGCTGGACCTGGAGGGTTTTCTTGTGGCCTTGGAGGTGCCCATGTGCCACGTGCTGGTGTGCTGGGGTGTGGGACAGCCCTGCACCTGCTGGTGGGAGTGGGGTCAAACATCACCCAGGCTGCAGGATGCACCTGTGCTAGCCCACAGTGCTGCGAGTTCACTTTGCCACCATGAATAGAAAAAAATTCTTCTCTGTGAGGGCAGTGAGGCCCTGGCACAGAGCAGTCAGAGAAATTGTGGATGCCCCACCCCTGGAAGTGTTCAGGGCCTCCTGAGGGATGGGCCCTGAGCTGGATGGGCCTCCGAGCAACCTCCTCTAGTGGAAGCTGTCCTGCCCTGGCAGGGGGTTGGATCGAGATGATCTTTAAAGGCCCTTCCAACCCAAACCATTTTATGATTCTACAATAAATGAGGCAAGGTTTACGGGGCTTGATGAAGGACTCTGCAAATGAGGTCCTTGCTGGTGTTGGCAGATCTGGCCTATCCTGCCTCTTAGCCCAATGCTCATCCTTCTCCCTGCTATTTCTCTCAAGGATACACAATATTCCCCAAACCTGCAGAACAAGTTCTGTTGCTTTTAACCTGAGAAACATTACATTTCTCCCTTTTCTTTCTCTGCTTACGGATTTTTTTTTTTTTTTTTTAAATTTCTGGGGAGCAGAGAGACACAAGACAGTAACATCCTCTGCCACTGGATCCCTCCACCCTCCAGCCAAGCATCCTGTTCCATTCCCGGCAGGGACAGTCAGCCGGAGCTCACGTCATGGTCCTGCACATCACCCCATCACTACTCATGTCCTCCAGGGATCCTGCCAACACCTCTGAGCAACAAGTGACAGTGACACCGTGATGTTTCAAAAGCTTTAGAAGAAAACCAATGGGAAAATAATTCAAAGCAGCTATATAGGTATCAAACTCCTCCTTCACAGGTAGCTGCCAGATTTCAAGCCAAATAGTTGGTGTTTTCTCTCACAGTCTAGGAAATGGGGGGGAAAAGCAAAACTTTGTTATGTAACTTTGAATAGAATGAGTTAGGCCATCTCTGGTTCCTGCTCTGGCAAAAGTCCCAGGTAATATCCAGGAAGCTGCTTTTATAGGCAAAGAAACCCGTGAGCAACTATCTGAACTCACCATGTGTATGTGCACATCTCATTTACTTGGGGGAAGTTGCACACGTGCATCTGCAACTAAAACTTCTCTTCTGGGTGTAAATTGAACAAAAACTGAGGAAACAAATCCCTGAGGAATCTACCTAGAAACACTGGGATTTGTCTTTGCACTAGGCAACATTTGTATTCCTCGGTGCAATTTTCAGCTGTGCATTGCAGGAGGGAAGGCATTACTCAGCCTGCTTTATTTTCATATGAATGAGGGTTACTGTAAGAGGGAACATTGTTTTTAATATTGGCCCTGAAAAGTATGAGCCAGCAGATGGCAGTTTAAACCACATTCAGTCAAAACAACATCATATTTTAGCCAGGGCCATTATTGTCAGATCATTTCAACACATATATTTGAAGACCTGCCTGTGAGGATGGTAACGAGATGAAAAAGAGTGGCTGGGATTGCTGGCAGGATTGTTGCACCCCTGTGCAAGAAGTTTGCACGTGGGCTATTTCCACTGGTCAGTTCTGCAAGGCTGTGGGCTTGTCCTCAGGTTTGGATGAGCAGAGGGGAGATGGCAATGCCAGAGGAGCTCGATGTGCCCAAATGTGCCCATGCAGGCGCAGGCCATGTCTCCTCCATCCCCCTGCCATACACACACAGCCCTGTGGCTGGACTGGCAGGGCTGTGTGTGACACGTGTGTGAATGCCTGTGTGTGCCTGGAGGGATGTTTGTGTGCTGGCTGTTTCCAGGCTGCTTTGTGGGTGTTTGTTTCATATCTTGTTTACAGCAGAGAAGGTGTTGTCCTACAAATGGGGTTTGCAGAAAGCCCTAAGAACGGCCAGACTTTTCCTGGTCTCATTTTCCTTGCTGCATCAGTGAATCTCCCTCGGTGCTTGCACTGCTTCACTAGGCCCAGGAAGGTAGTTAACTAGTGATATTCCTAATTTCCAACATTTAACTATGAACAAAACTGAGAAGAAAGGTATTTACAAATCTAAACCAAAGCATTCGTGATCTTCAGTGGGTTTTGGTGAGCGAGCGCAGGAGGGAGCACCCCGCAGCCTCCCGGTGTGGATGGGCACACAGCTCCCCACACATTCCAGGATGATAAACCTTTGATATGCCTTACACTTCACTGCCCTGAAAATGCAACTTTCCACATTTATGAATACAAACAACGCTATTATCCCTACCTTTCTAATATTTAACTAATCTAAACACTCAGGTAAAATGTTATCTGAAATGGTACTTCTATAAATGCATTAACTTTGTCTTCCTTTGACTTTTAAGATATCTTTCCTTACTAATACAGCTGAAAAGACTGTTTGGAAAGCCTTCGTAAAGTGGCAGAGCAAACAGATGAAGGGCGTTCTTTAGTAGTTCTTTATTATTAGCTTTCAAATGATACTATCTTCTTGTACTTTTCTTAACGAGAAAATAAATAGAATTTGTCTCACACACAGCTGTGTTTTTCTTCAGCTAAGGAATGCACAAAAGGACATTTAAAAATCATGCATTATCAGTGAACAAGCTAGTTAAAGTAAATAGATTCCAGCCAGCTTGCTTCTAAAAGATTAAAGGTTAATGATGGAACTTACCTTGCTGAATAGATTTACGAATTATCAAAGTCTACAAAAGGTACATCCAATTTTCTGTCATTATCTGCCAAGCATATATCAAGAACAGACACACACCATCTCTCCACTGAGCTGCTACATTTTCTGTCATATCATTTAGTGCTGTTTACAGACCAACTGGCATTTCAAGAACATTTATTAAAGCAGTTGTCTGACCCCCAACTGATTATTTTAAGGAATTCGGTGACTGATGCAGGATGCTAGTTTAAACATACAGTATGATGTCAAAGATCCTTCTTGTTCTATCAGAGATTACGTGGCAAAGCACTGAACTGGGGAGATGCACAGAACTCTGGTACCATCTCAGTAGTTCTCACTTATCGGCGTATTTATGCTAAATAAATATGCCTGGATTTGCCAAGTAACCCATAAAACAATTACCCAGCTCTCAATTGTGTCTGAGCAACTCTAAGACAACGCACCAGAAATAGCATGAGCTTGCTAAAGTCAGCTTGTAAACCCTTTCTGGGACAAAGAGTACCAAGGTAAAGCCGTACCTTTTGAAGTGTGTGGATGGTTTGTGACAGCCAACTCCATAAAATCGTGGGCAAATAGTCTGGTACAGGTGGATTCCCACTGCCAGCAGCCAGGGGAGTTTGAAGTCCACAGTAGCTGTTCCACTGCAGGAAAGCTGAAGCGGTTTTGCCACAGCCTGGCATTTATTGATTGCATTTCTTACATAAATCTTAAACTTTACAAAAACTGTTTACCCCAACATGGTTTCAGCAGGAGGATCAGCCTCGGTCAAGATACGTATTTCTAGTGGTGAATAGTTCAACTGAGTCTGAACACATTAGTATGGAGACATTACTGAGATTATTTATTTGTTTATTTGTGGAATCTACTTTAATCCCTGATTCTCTTTGAGAAGCCTAAAGGCATCAAAGGCTTAATGTCTTTGTGTGCCATTCATGGGCAAATGAATATTTTAACTCTGCTCTTTAATGATCCTTATGGATTTTTAAATCCTGGCACATATATCCTGCCTGTCCCTAGGAATGTATGTTTAAATGACATCAGTGAGAGCTGTAAGCAAAATGAAGGTGGAATCAGGTCCTTCATGAATTAATCTATTCAGAAGATAAGATTGTATCCATCAGGTCAAAGAGGTATTTTCACTGGAAATTCAACTCACCTGAGTCTTCAACATCTCTCTCTCTCTCTCCCTCCTCCTCTGCTCCCTAACCATTCCCACCTCTCCAACCTTCCACCCTGGTGATAACGTAAACAGCGTGATATAGGGCATTGATTTGTTTTAACACAGGAGTGTGTGACCAACTTGTTTACCTCTACACTAAAACCAGTGCTACAAAATGCCATGAACCCTTTGAAAAATGTCTTAAAAACAGAGCTCGGGGCCTCCAGTGTCCAAACTTCCAGCCAAATTCCAAGGAAATGGAGGAGCTTGGGAAGGGAGGCAGTGAGAGCCTGAGGATTTGGTGCACATGCTGGTGGCCTGGGGCTATTTAATATGAGTATCTTAATTAAATGGTAAATTCCAAGGGAATTTTGAACTATTCCTAATTGCCTATTACTTTATCAGGCCAATATGAAGGAGAAAAAGGAAAACCCATTGGAGCATGCATTTTCTGCTGTTTATGTGCCATATGAGCAGTGCTACTAACCCATGCTGGCAATTATGATGGGATTATGGCATGCCCACTATGGAAGAATTTAATTGCAGTTATATCAGATTTAAGGCCCTTTCACAGATTATATCACACTAGGCTATAACACACGCCCTGGGTATCACACCAGCTTTGGGGCTGAAGCCCCACAGTGAGGGAGAACATCAGGTCGGTTGTCACACAACATTGCTCTAGTGAAATTTGCCCTCCAGACACACCAAAACCTTATCCTCACACAAACTGTGCCAGTGTCAATTTGCAGGAGCCCATGGGGAAAAAAAAAAAGCCAAACCAGCATTATCTGGCAGAGGGTTCCATTGCCTCAGCTCAGGAAAAAAAACCCTTGAGAGGCCAGTGGATCTCACCTGCAATCACATGAAATCCCACCTGGCTTTGATTTGAAATGATGAATCAGGCCAGATTTTACTGAAAATTGAGCTTAGACTAGTGCAAAAAGTTTGCAAACCTCAGCCTAGACAGCTGCCTTCAACAGGCAGCACTTTCCATGGGACTTCAGGTTTCCTGGCAAGCATTTTTCAGGGCTCTGGTTTCTCATTCTTATTGCTCCTGGCCTTCTCCACTATGGAGTTACATGTCATGATGAGATAAAGTAGAAATCTTAAGACATTCTCGTTCCCTGATAAAAGCAGCTTGTTTTAATGCCACATTGTGCCTGTATCTATCCCCATTGAGTAAATTTTTATGAAACAAGTTGTCCCATAAGCTCCAAAGAAGGTGCCAAAAGTCAGTGACTGCAGAAAGGTGACCAAAGGAACATTTAATTTCTTTTTTGGTAGAAAACAGTAAAAATAAATAACCAATGCCAACCTATATATTTTTTGCAGTATTTAGAGATGCTGCAATGAGGGGAAACCCACACCTCCCAGATGTGAACTGGGGATTTTTATTCCCAACATGCAGCTTTATTCACTATGGATCCTGTGGGCATGAAGCCCAGGTACATATAGATTTCCAAAATGCAAGAGGAGAACAAAGAGACTGAATGCTCTCTTCATGGCAGGTTACAAACACTGATCTCCCCTTATTTTACCCAGTTTGCACTTAACTTTTTCTATTAGCCCTTTTATTCTGCAGTTTTACAATGTTAAGCTCTGAGGCTGCAGCACAAGTCCCTGTTATTAGGTACAGCCTCTGGAAATCCCTCAGCTTAGCTCATCTTCAGCTTCCTCCCCAAAAATTGCACATATTTCAAAGACACTTTAAAGCACAGGTACCAACTTTTAGTATTTTATCTTAAATCTCAAAGCCTTTGGTATTTTTCTTGCTTGGTTGGGGAGAAGCTCTTCCACGAGTCTGGAGTTCTACCCAGACAAGAAAATTAATATTTGAATGCTAGGATTTGAAGTGGGGAGGAGGAGGTTGGTGGGGCTCCTCCTTGGGTGACAGTAGTGAAAAAGCAACAGTGAGCTGATTGAGATGAATGCTGCCTTTAAAAGAACCAGAAGCATCTATTCAGCGAGAAAATAGGACTATTCCATAAAAGAGATGGGAATCAATTACAGCCTCTCATGAATACAAGGCATGAGCACTAGTTAAAGCAACAGCTCTTGACCCACAAGGATAGCCTGTTTCTGAACCACAGACCACTTTGTAAGAAAACATATGTCAAAACATGCATCTGAGATACTGAAGCTCCTTTCTCCATCAGTATTGAAAAACCCCTGCAAGAATACAAATTAACTTTGTGCAAAAAATAAGCATCATCAGTGCAAATTACAGCTGCCCCAATGGAAGAAGCGTGCAGTACGTGTAATATTAGGCACCTTTGCCCCATGAACAAGGCTGTAGCTGGAACATGACTGCCAAGAAAGGAGCAAAACAACTGGAAAAACAAAAATAAACTCCAAAAGTCATTGGATCAGAAGCAGAGGAGATAATTTAAGACCTGATTTCGTAAATTGGGATGATATTATGGAAGAAGTGGTTGTAAGAAAAATCGAGGATTTGAGAACCCATCAGTCCAGCCGAAGTAACACAGATCTTTCTTCATAAGCAATGGCTTTTCTCCAATTTAATTTCATTTAGATCAATTACCATTAGCCAGCTCCAAACACAGACTTGTGTAAGTCAAGCTGAGGAGAGGACATTAGAACAAGTAGTAAAGGAATTGTAACACACTGAAGGGAGACGGTCAGGCTTGCTAAAAGCATGGACATAGCTTCAAAATCCAACACACAAATCCAGCATTACTAGCCTGAAAGAGAAAGGGGCAGTGCTCAGTTTGGATCAACTTAATATACTAAGAAGTAGGGATTTGGAAGTTACTGACGTTGTTATTGCAATTGTTTACTTGTATAAGCAAATAGGGGGCTAAGCCCTTACAAGAGTCGCTCCCAGGAATTGTCAAACAACTTACAATCCTGGGAAAAAAATGCATCAATATTGGATTTGAAACCCATCTTGAGAGGCTGATCAAATGTGAAATCATTCCTAGAGAGCACACTTCGGTACTATGCCTGAGCCCTTAGATAATCCCCAACACGCTGAAGCTGCCTTCCCCCACCCTGCCGAGGGGAAAAACAGAAGGGGTGAAGAAGAGAAAACTGAAGGGCTAAATCCTGCATTCCAACCACTCTAACTGAGTGAGCAAACCAGATCCCTATTTCTAAGTGTGAAAGTGGATGGGACATCCCTCAGGGTACCCAGTGGCTTACACTGCAAATCCTGCATTGGGGCTAAGGTCATTGCTCTTGCTTTCTAATATTTCAGCTGTTAGTAATAATTATAAAAATATTCTAACAATTACAGATGTCATTAATTAAACTTATACCCCTTATAATACCTAATACATATCTTGGTCACACTGAAATCTATTTAACCTCATATGAGTTTGAATCATATTCTTTTTGAAAGCCAGTGTCATTTTTGGTCCCATTGGAAGGCTGTGGAAGACAAGAATGCTAATGCAATCTTTTTGGCTTTAATTTGAGCTGAAGACACCTGAGGCGAAAAAGTCACAAGTACATTTGTAGTCCAAAGCAGAAGGAATTACACACTGAGATCTAAGAATAATAATTTTCAGACTGTGAAGATAACAATTTAATTATTTCCTTCAGAAATTCAAAACTGAATTACCAAAGCCAGAACATCCACATAATTTGGGATAGTGTCTGAAGTCTTCATTCCTTTACTCTTCGTTGTCTCTGCTCACAGCTTGCAATTAAATAAAATGCTATGAAAATTCAGTGCCAGCTGTTAGCAACATCATCTACCACTGGCAAAAAATAACATCAGGGAAAATGCAACTACCTGGTGTCTGATTATAATTAAAGTCCAACAGACCAGGCATGGCTGCTTCTGTGTGCACCTTGCTAGGGACCACCAGCTCCAGCTGAAGGGCAGTACATGGCTCTCTTTCTAGCACATCCATAGGAAATGGCTTTGAAAATAATTCTGCTATTGGCAGATGGTGTTTTTTCAAAACAAAGAACAAAAGCACAAATCAAAATCCTTACTCTTCATGCAGTGATTTCTCATGCTGATAATTAAGTCCATTTTGCATATTGCAAAATCACACTGACTGTCACTGTAAATTTTCTCCTGTTATTGACAAACTGTTTGCAGATCCAGAGATGAGTGGGCCTTTTTCTAAATCCATGATTATGTATATATATATCACCTACATCACTGACATCATCCAATAAACTTAATTGACGGCGGTTTGTCTTAACTAACCTACGTTTCAAGGTGTTGTCATGCAGAATGAAATGTGTGTGCATTTAAAATCCGCACCCCCTGGGATGGCTGGCGTAGGTACAAACACAAGCTGAGTTATAACCCAGCCTTCCCAAGAAATGCTGATGGCATTAGTGGTGTGATTTCTGATAAGATGCCCAAGCTTTCCTTGCCTTCGTCCTACCTCCCAACCAGCATGTGCAGGTTTCCCAGCCACCTCCAGGGATGGTTAATCACCAGCTAGTGATGCATTTCTCTCCCTGGGCATACAGGCCAACAGGCACAGCATGTACAGTGTCCCTGGAATATCACCTCACTCTGCCTCTGCAGTTTCGCCACGTGAACTTTATTTTCCATGGGGTTGTCTGATGAAAAATAATGAAGAAATTTCTCATATTCCACAGACAGGGACACATCACGACAAGACTCATACCACTCATGTTATGATTCAAAGGAATCGTACAGCTCTGCCTCACCAGAAACCACTTGGAACAGGATCATTGCCTTGGATGTGCACAAGGCAGCCGTGGAACAAATGAGCATGCCAAAATACAGCAGAGCTTAAGACACTTCTGAGTTTTTAACATGTTATTAGAGATGAGCAAATGCATCCCAGAACAAAGCACACAATTAACTGATCTTATTCCAGACCCTTTCAAAATCCATGCAGTGAAGTCCCTCTTCCCCTCCCTGCCATTGAAGCCCATAAGACACATTATCTTTGAAAATATACTGCAAGATTCCCAGGGTCAGCGGGTCTGGCATCGTCTGCTGGGCTGGCTGCAGCCTCCACATCGCGTGTGCTGGGGCTTCCTCAGGGGAAGCAGCACTCGCTGCATTCCACCTTCTTAATGGGGTGTAATCAGGAACATGTTTGCTTCAGACCTATTAGTGAACTTCCCACTTTGAACTCAAACTCTTTTTTAAAGTCATTTTTATAAAACCTTAATATCAAATAGTTGTCATTTTGTTAGCAATGGTACCTCGCATTCTCTCTGATGAGATTTCAGCCCAGTGTGTTTCCCTGCTTTCTGCATGAGAAAGGAAAATACAGACATGCTACTTTCTCCTTTAACTTTTCTTTTTCTTCTTTTATTTTTTTTTTTAATCTGTAAAAAATAATGGGATGTTTTGTATGTCTGATACTGAATCTGAAACAGTCACAACTCAGAGTTGGAAAAGCCTGCCTTAATTTTTGGCTACAAAAGCTATATTTGTTTTTGGATCACTGCATAAATGGGGTAAGATTAATACTTCCTTGGTTTCAAAAACACACTGTACAAATTTGCCTGACTCAAATGCTAAACCTGTGAGTTGTCAGCTTAAACAAGCAGCATGTTTCTTTCTCTTTGACATTATCCAAAAGAAAAACAAATGATAGATCCTCCCTCTCCACTGCACTCCAAAGGGCTGTCATTAAAAAAAATGACAGTGTTTGTAAATGCACCCACATATTTTGCCCAAGTATCAAAATTGCCCAGTTTTAATACTGCAGCATTCCATTCAGGCAGAGATGCTGACAATCAGCCTGGCTTAAAAACTACTACTGGGTACTCAAATAGCCAACTCAAATACTGGCTTGCACTGAATCTGATTTATTAGTACACTCACAAGACAAAAGGGCAGAAGCAGCTATCCCATGTGACTGCACTGCTCAGACTATTGCATTTTATTCAGGCACCCTTGAAAAAAGCTGAAAATCCTGGATTTGGCTCGAATGCATCCAGAACGCACACAGCTCCAGAGGGATGAGGAATGTACCCATGAACCAGCAGGTTTGCTGTAGTGATTCATCTGCTTTGTTGACCAGGAGCCTCTGCAGACAGCTTCCCACACCCAGGGCCCCTCAAGTGCCCCCCAAACTGCTGGAGAACCTCCCCAAAATCCCATTTCCCTGTTAGCTCAGTGGAGCACTCCAGCTCTGGCCTGCTCTGACTTTAAAGGAGGTGGAAGGAGTTCTCCAGCCTTGGCTGTGCTCTGAGCGGAGTTCCTCCCTGGATTGCATCCAGCCAGCGCGGCTTTCCCAGCCCAACCTCCCAGCCTGCAGCACAGCCCAGAAAACCTTGACAGAGTCCACCCCATCAGCCTGGCAGGGAGCACGGCTCAGATTTTATGTTTTATTAAAACAACATCAGTAACACCTTTCATGAGCATCTATTCTTACACTCAGTAAAAGCTCCCATCCAGCTCTTGGCACTATCTGTGATCTCAAGGAGAAGAAATGTTAAAATCCCTCTGCCTTAGTCACTGGACTAGGATTAAGATAAACTTAGGTTCAGTTCTTAACTCTACCACAATATTTCCTTGTGTTTCAGCTGCCTATGAAACTCTTTCATACCCTGGAAATCCCAGTTTATATAATTGCCAGAGCTGCGTAGAAAGGGGAAATTTCAATTTTCAGGAAAAAACCTCTAAATTGGAGCTGAAAGCCAAAAGGCCAGTGCTTCCATTGAAAGAAATACTCAGGAAAAAATCCTGGATTCAGAGACAGTTAAACACATAAGTCAATATTTCTTTTAATATTTAAACTTTCTTAGGTTAAGTCCATTCACTTTTAGTTTGTATTTCAAAGCCTGAAAAATGTTAAGAGAAAAAATGTTGCATTACAAAGTTCTATTTAGCATAAACAAATGATTCTATGATATATATATATATCTCAAAACAAGAAATATGCTGACACTGGAGAAACAAAATGGGAAAACAGAAAACAAATGTTAATTTTTAAATAAGTTGCTTCAAATTTCCCATTAAACGTGTGGAAGTATAGACACTGTCCCACAAATCACTGGTGCTCTGTTGGAAGATTTCTCAGTGATTTTTCCTACAGTGAAACAATATCTCCATCAGGTGCTGTGTGGATGAAGTACCAGATATTCCCTGGTATCTGCATAGTCACCTTCTTTCAGAAGAAAACCGACAAATAGCACCTGCTGCACATTTTGCTTCTCATGAATCAAAAGGCCTGGAAGGGGAATGGAACCACCTTGCCTTTTCATGCCTTCAGTGACTCAGGTGGCTGTGAAGCCACGTGCCGAAAATGAAAAACTTCCATGCTCATATTTGTCAACCAATTTTTGGAATTTCCTATTATTTCTAGTCTTTCTCCCACATGAGACCAAGACCTCAAGGAGAGAGTAGGTGTGTTCAGACAGTGGTGGTCCGGACATGCGTTGGGATATGCAAGAGCTGGGTTTAACTCCCTGCTCTGGATCAAACGCCTGACCAAGATGGAGTTGGCTCATGGAAAGGTAATACCAGCTCAGCTGAGGTCTGGCACTCTGCAGACACACTCACCCCATAGGGTAGTCACATTTTCTGTGCCTATGACCACCACACCCAACCTGAGACACATTTCCAAAGGGAAGCCTCAATGCAAGGAGAATATTCTCATGAAAACCTCTTGGGGTTAATAAATCCATATTTTCTGATAGAAAACAACTTCCTTTACTCAAGCAGGAGAATCATCAACAGCTCCAGGCTGGACATTGGTTTTTGCCTCGAGGCCACACCTTCCTGCTTAGGAACCAGCTATTTATTAGCTGCTCCCAGTGCCCTGGACTAAGAGTGACCATCCCACTGCTGGGACCGGTCTGCCCACCCACCCTGGGCTCTACACCGCCTACTGCCTGTGATGAGCATCCTGTCTCTGGAAAGTCTTCTGCCTTCACCAGTGGGGCTTTACAAGCTCCGGGAGGATTGGTTTTTAACAGCCAATGGCAGATGTGGGGACGCTCTCCCCAGCCTTCCCCAGAGACCTGGCAGTCTAAAGAGTTTATGGCCAAACTTCAGCAGAGCTACGCCAGCTCCCGGGGAGAAACGCTCACACGGCGCTTCTGTTTCTCCTCACTCATTTGGGCTCCACATGTGAAAAACCAAGGTGTAAAAAAACAGAGCCTGATCTAAATATTGCATGGCCAAGCCCAGCAGCTAAGCCATCATTAGGTGTTGACTTGACAAATTTTCTGGGGTCGATACCTGTGTAGTCTTTCCTATAAAGCAAGCCAGATTGTTTCTCTCTTCTTGCTGTTGCAGGCCAGTTTTAAACCTCCCTGAAGACTATTTGTAGGATGTGCCTTTGCTTATGGAAAAGTAACATGTGCAGACAAAATAACTGTTTTTCAGGTTTGATGCTCAAGCCCAGCTGAAACTAATCAAAAGTCTGAGATCTTTGGACCCTGGTAGGGCAAAACTCCTAATGAAGATGGATGTTGGACAACGGGGGGAATGAAAGAGTATCTGGTCTCATCTGTACCACAGGGTGGATTTCTGCCCAAGAGAATTAAAGTGATTGAGTTGTGTCCTTTTTAAATATTATCCTTCTATTTCTTCCACTTAAGTCATCTCACATGTGTGTTTTTCCCTGTTTCCTTCAAGACCTACTAAAGATGCTCATCTTCAAGATGTTTTCTTCAAGGGATATAACTGGGAAATCTCAGTCTTTCCTCTTTCACAGAAAAAGTTATTTATCTTTAGCTTTGAGGATTTAGTCAATGGCTTGGCTAACTCAGCCAAGTCCTACCTATGCACCGTTTACATGTGACACAAGCTCAGCTCCCACTCAAGCACCTAGAGGAAAAATGTCCTCTAGGACAGTGGCAAGATTTTGTTTCCACCAGTTTTTGTTGTGGAAAATGTGTTAAAAATGAGAAAAACAGCTCAATGCCAAAAATAGCCCATCCTGGGGCTACCTAAGTGGGACCAGAGTCTTTCTTAATATCACATATATTGTTGAACATGATGTCCCTTATCTGTTCTAGCTAAACAAATATAAATAACTTGTGTGCCATGAGAGGTGGGCATGGCAGTGGCATCTCCTTTTCCACGCCAACTCTTGGATCCACTCATGCCCTAAAACATGTCATTTCACTACACTTCTCATATGAGCTTTTCTTACTCTATATTCTCTTGGCCATGAAATTATCTGACCTTTAAAAAAGGAAAAAAGTGCAAATAATGAAATTTGTATCTACCACTGAAGAACACCACAGTTTTACCAGGAAAAGTTTAATAAATAAAGGCCCTTGTCCCCACCCTGCCTTGCCATTTGTAGTTTCCCAGTTCCCTTAATGCCTAATCTTCAGTCGCAGTGAAACCAGATGGTTAAACAATTAGATAAATCACGGGCATTGCTTACTTTGTCTCTTCTGTAAGCACCAAACAATAAATCTCACAACTTTCTTGCCACGAAAGCAACGGTGAATGCCCAACCCCAGCTCAGCAGCCAGACTCCTATTTCCTGGGCCCGCAGAAGATAGAAAATATCACATTTCTACCTCATTCGACCCTTTCAATATCCCTGTCACGCTTCATTGCTTTACAAGGCATCATTTCACTGTTGCAACAAAGATTACAGGGAATCTAACAGGTAAGGCCCCAAGCAAACACGGAGCGGAGCAGACCCAAACAGGAGGCACAAGGACTTCATGTCTTATCTGCTCCCCATCTTGGCATTTCTAACCACAAGGACTGCCCTTCTGACAGCCCTGCCTGTCCTCAGGCAATGAATCTGTAATAAGATATATACACACAACAAATAATAGAGGTGGTTTGTTGTGTTTGGGGTTTGTTTTTTTTCTGAAAAAATATATACCGAGGTAATTAAATTGCTAACATGATGGATGGCCTCATTTTATATTTGAATTCAAAGTGACTTGCTATAACACATAAAAAAGTGACTTACTGCAAAAAAAGGATAATGCTATAACTTGCACTGAAATAGAAATATGGATATTTGCCTTGAATTTTGAAGGATCAAACTTTGATGCTCTTGCAATGACAATGTATAGCATTTGGATGTTTTACCACAAATCCTAGAGCATTTTGGAGGCATTAAATAACTCAAAAGCAGAGAAACTGAGGCACGATGAGGTTGCAATGTATTTTAGATAACATTGAAAAAAGAAATATTTAGAAAAAAAATCACAATAACCTGGGAAGGAGACTAATTATTTAAGTACTGGCCCTTATACAAGCCCTGCACAATAATATTGTATGTGGCTTTGGCAGCATCACCTGTAGTTAAGGCTGTACAAACTCCCATTTACAGATCTCATTTTCAGCTGACCTAAAGAGAACTTAAGTGTATCATATCAATACCACTGCCACATCTTCGTGATATGGGAAAATTTTCTGATTTCCTCATCCCCCTTCCTCCCACCCCACAGGAAAAAAATGAGAAGCACTGACCAACAGCTAAAAATATTTCAGAATAGCTTCAGGGCTTTCACAGAGCCATTAAACAAACTAAGGATTTGATGTCGTGTTTGAAGGCTTCTGTTAATGGGAAGTTTGGGTTGCAATGCATTATAATTTAGGAGATCTAACTTTGCATTTGTTCTCTTTCTGTGAGAAATTTGTGATCCATACTGCAAGCTGTGGAAGCATTGGCCAGCAGCCATGAAAGTATTAAATGTAAATGGCTTGTTACCTCAGCAGTTATTTGCTGTGCAGCAATGCTGGGTTTAAAAATCCACTCCAAAACCCTGTAAATCCTGGTATATATTTTCTTGCTTTTGCCTGACACTCATAGAGTTAACAGGCAAAACATTTCAATAAAACTTCCATACAAAGGAGCTAAGATGTCAAAAACTCACTGTTCACATCTGTTCATCGTTTCATTGTGCGGCCACACGTTAGATAACCGTGCGTACTCGCAAGAGCACAATACCCAGCCCTGACCTCAGCTGTGACATCAAACAAGAACACAGGGGAATTATTCCAAGCTTTTGGCATCGGCGTGGTTGACTTCCACAAAGGGGGGAGCAGAAAAACTGTGCCTGACAAGCGGTGAAACTGCAGGATTACCAACCAACTTTTACCAGCCCTTTGCTGTGGGTTTCTTTGCAATAGGAAAATGTGAGCATGTAAATAGGTCCATCCCCTAAAATTAGGCAAACATCATAACAGGGCAGTTAACGAACCTGTAATTACACTGTCACTTGTATTAACTCCATCACCCGCTAATAGAGTAAGTTATAGTGGAAGCAGCCAATGTTGTTAGGAGGGTTATTTATTTTATGCCCTAATTAATCAGTACTGACACTGAACCACATCCTTCCTCTTTCCTCATTATTTAAATCACCCATTTATATGGATGAGCCTCTTTGCTTTGTGCATTTCATTAATGCCTCAACATGCTCTCACAAGGAAAGCGGCGGGCGCCGTTCCGGAGAGGGGGCAACAGAAACGCCTGGAGGGTGCTCTGCTCTCCCAGCCTTTATTCCCTGGGAAGGGCAGCGGGAAGTCAATGGGGTTGAGTCTCTGGGCTCTCAGGGGTCTGATCCTCTCATGGTGCAAGGGAAGAAGCAACTCCCCTGGGTTGGCCAAATTTCAAGCATTTGGTACTTGGGGAGACAGAGGAGGACATCTTTTGGGAGGGCACCACCACACAAGGAAATTTTTGCTGCAAGACAGGCACATGTTTAAGTGATTTCCTGAATCCAGGTCCTGATCCTAAAATTGGAAGTGACAGGTAGAAGTTCCCTTACCCACCAATCACCCATCCTGAGGCTGCGAGTGAAAAAGAGACGTAAAAACTACTTGGTCTGCAGGATGGAGATCAAAGCATGGAGGGTTAAAATTGACTAGAAGGCAATTTAGAAAAGTGAAATTCAGAATATCTTGTGCAGGGCTTTATGTAGGGGTACACAAGCTCTTAGAGTTCCCCTAAAGTTTGGGGCTTTTTTTGCCCCCATGTTTTTAAGGGGTTACCTCTGCAGTACTTCATAGCAGAACAGCCAAAACAAAGTCTAAATCAAAGTATTTTTGATGGAACAGTTTAAAGCCAATTTTTTTCAGTCATTTGTTTTACATTGCCCTTTTTCCAGACTCTTTCTGAGTGCACACCTCCCAGGTAGACACTTGCATTTGTGTAGACTCTGCAGAGCCGCTTGAAAAGGCTACCAGAATTTTTTGAGTGACTGCTAACTTGTTTAAATAAAATGCACAGATGGGCTCACATTAATGACTCTCACTTGATGCAAGCAGCCTCTCTGAGGCTCTCTTGGAAGGTCAACAAGGAGATGGGGAAGCCTGGCTGAGGACCAGGCAGCAGGACAGAGCACAGCCCAGGCCCCCAGGAGACACTCGCTCACAATTTCCATGCTCTGCTGCCCTCCCTGGCATCACAGCTAAACAAGTCTAACATTGAAAAAACACCCCAAACCTCTTTAAGTTGTTATTCTGCTTCCTGCCTTCAACACAAGCTGCTCCTGACACAGTTCAGTCACTTCCAAAGTGGGGTTGAGCTCTGAAAATTCAAAACTCACAGGGGATGGAGAGGAGGATGCACAGCCAGGATTGGGAAAGTTTTAATGGTGTAGCATTGTCCAAAACCAGCTTAGCAGGATAGTGGAGAAGGTCTTGTACCCCAGAGGAGCAAAATCTGAACCCAGCCCATTCAGGGCTCCCTATATCCCCTTCAGGTTGTCCAAGAGCCTCTGACCACCTCTCCAGACCCACACCACATTACCTGGGGCAGGGACACCTGGAAACGCAGACTCGTGGGTCAAACTGGTTATTGACAGACTCTTTGGAAGATGCCTTTTCTAAAAGAAGACAAATGGCACAAGGCTGTGTATACTTTACTTGAGTAAAGCTCAAACACAGCTTTGGTGGGCTTTCAGAGGACAAAAACCAGTTGCACGATTTACTTCAAAGCTGACAAACGTGATCCTACTTGCAACAGTAACAAAGGGATTTTTATAACCTCAGGAATTTTTAACCTGGAGTAAGTTGAGATGATCTAGTTCAAGAGAATACTTTAAAACATTGTAAACTATATCATTAATTTGAATAACATTCTTGTTTTGGAAGAAACACGTACAGTTTTACCAGTGCAGCTTTCAAGCAGCAGCTCCATGTCAACACTGGTAGCTGCAAACCAGCACAGCTCTCAAAAACGAGGAAACATTATCCAGTGCCACATTCGGAAACCAAAGGCCATGTGCAGCTCCATTAACTTGTGGTTCAAGGCCAATAATTAAACCATACAGGTTCCATCCAAATATTTTTCTGACTCCCCAAACATTTTGCCAAACCATGAACTAATTTTCACCATGAAGGCTTTCTCGGATTTAGCACATATTTGGAGACAGTTGCTCACTCGGCAGAGCTCCAGGGGCTCTCAAAACCTTGTGGTGCAAAGTGGTAAAAAGTTGCCAAGTGTGTATTGTCCCACGAAACTTGGTGTGTCAGAAACCATATAAACCAAACCAAAGCTGTACAACTTTTCCATGGAGTTCATACCCAAAACCTTGCAAGGGCCTGCTGCCCACACTGTGAAATGTTGCTCAGACAAGCCGGATTTTGTCCAATCTTCCCTGTTACTTTCTGACTGTGAAGGAGGCCTTGGCCAGAATTTTCCTCTTTTTTTTATTTTCTGTGAAAGCCCCCATCTTATGTGTTTATTAGTGAAGAGAAAAATGATGAGCCTTCAGTGGGTGTCATGATGTTGATCCTTCCTAGCCAAAGTCCAAGAGATTATTTTGAGTCTCCCATGACACTCTGTGTTCTAACACCCTTTTTTCCAGTCATACAGGTCTGGGCATTTAAGGTGTATTACTATTAGAACACACAAAATCTGCTACATACGTGACTGTCCACTTAAACCATCTGACAAGAAAAGCATTAAAGGTCTGACATCTTTTCAGCAGAGCAAAAGTCCAAAGCTCTGGGACCAACCAAGCACCCCATCCTGCTCCCACTTCAGTCAAAAGTGCTGGTCCGCCTGGCTCAGCACTGACAACTATGAGAATTGCCAAAGAAATGCACATTAATTATCATTACTGTGTCTGTTATTGTATAACAGACTGTGATTCTGTACTTTATCTCCTGGACCATTATCTCCTGCCATGTGATCTAAGTGTTGATACTGCTAATGTAAAGGAACACAGAACAGTAGTCATTTATCCTGCAAAAGACCTCGTGCTTTTCTTGTTCTATCAATCATTAAACAAGTAATGTCTTTTGTGTTATTGCCTTGACATTCATTAACACTCACATCACAGGAAATCTTTGCAATTAAAAACCTTATTGACGATCTGTGGTTGTTTCTCATTGACATGTAACAAGCAAGATAATAAAAAATGAAAACAATACTGTTATCATAGATAACCGAGGAGGTCTTTCCTTTTTCTTTTCGTACCTCAACTATTTTAACATTGCTGGTCTCTTTTTTAATTTGAACATGGACTCTGAATGCTCTGAATGCTGGCAAACTGCTTTTTATCAGCCCCAAACATCTGAACACCCCTTTGACACCAATCCTGTATGACCAGCTTTAGGGGAAACACTCAGCCTTGGAAAAGTCAGGCTATATGAGGACAAGACAGAAGTTTCTCCCTCCAAGCTATTCTGCCCCTCAGAGATGTGTAAGGACCATATGTGCCAAACAGTGACACAAGAACACTGTGCTTTCCCCACTGTCCCAGACATGCACCAGACTGGTTTCCATGCCTCTGGTGCTGCCCCGGGCTAACACCCTGCAGGGGATGGAGGGAGGTTTGTAGGGAACCTGAAGCCCTGAGATGACACACAGAGAGCTGGGGTGGACTGTAGGTGACCAACAGCTTGGGCCTGGTGGGTAGCAAAGTGGGGAATCTCTTGTACACGTCTTATGGCCTTGCCTTCTGTATCCAAAACCACCCTCCCTTTCTACACTTATGTGGAGTCTCACAAATTTAAGCTGGTTATTCCAGATGCTACCTTCTCTTGGAAAAAAAGGGCCAAAACCTGATCTAGAAGCTGGCTGCTGAGAGGCACGAGAGGTGAATTTTGCATGTGCTGTGAGCATTATGTGTGCTGCCCTTCCCAATGGGACAGGGCACACTGCAGCACTCACATTAAAATGCTGTCTCTGGAGCTGAGTCTGTGCTTCCTGCAAACCCAGATTCCTGTCTGACTCGGGCCCCGCTGTCTGGAAGGTGCCTTCTGGAAGATAATAAGCACAGCCTCAATTCCCACAGACATTGACATAATTGAAAAATTAGACCATTAGGCTCTTACATTCTTACAGGCTGTTTTAATTGCAGTCCATATATCTTGAGCATATTTACTGAATGCTCCATCTACACAGAGGTAGCTGAGAAGCGAGGGCAAGTCTGCAACTCTGTTACAGAATTCAGACAGGAAAAGAATATTAAGTCAGAATCATCCTTGCCTTATTTATTTCTATATTACAGTACTGGAACTCCTAAAGGCAGGGATACTAACGCCAGAAGGAAACATTATCAAATTTTGCATCTGATATTTTGCTTAATATTACAATTTTTGCATTTCTGCTCTGTGAGAATACTTCAAATTTACACCATTACAAGAAAAAAAATCAGAGCCATTCACCTTAGAAACTCTATGCCCATGAATAACATCTGGGGTAAGCTCCTGTGTACATCCATATCTCTTGATAATAACCAAGAGTGGAAGCAAAATTCTGGAAATGGCCCTGTGGTTAATGGCATATTTCTGGTTCTAAAATGTGGTGGCCCTTCTTTGAAGCCTAAAACTGCATTTATGATCAGCCAGGGTATTAAAGAGCACACAGTGTGTTTGACATAGTAGCAGACTGCCTTTTGTTGGGCACCAAAGTAGTTAAATAAATTCCTATATTTTCCTTTTTCTGGTAATTTAAGCATTAGTAGTACTGATACCAAATCTAGACTGCCCATGGCTTTTCTTTTGACATCAACAGTAATGTTCTTAGAAGCAATCAAATTTATAAAATAGTCCAACAAAAAAGCAATGTAACAAAATATGGCAAGTATATTTCTCTGAAAATTTAAGTGGAAGAAATTATTTGATATGGTGCAGTCATTTATATAATTCATCTTGCCACAGATTAATTTTTTTCTCCTATCCTGTAACAAATACAACCAAGTGATTAACAAAACTTTATGATTAAAATAAGCTATTTCTACCTTTGGTACTTGCTCTTGTTCATTAAACTTAATAAGAGAACAGATTTTGCAGATCTAAGAACAGCAACATTCAGTAAATTAACCTGACAGCAAACCCTGCTCTCCCCCTGGTGTCTCCACAGTTGCTCAAATCTGTACAGGCCAGAATACCACAATTTTTAACACAATCTTTCAAGGCCATCTAAACTTTTTCAAGGCAAACCAGCATTATACTATTGAAATCTAAAGCAAGCTTTAGGAGATATTCTTACCACAAAGAGAAAACAAAAAAAAAAAATCTGCTTTAGGATTTCTGTAGGAGATAAAATAGAGAACTTCATACAGAAAAGGTCACCTGCTCCCACTGCAGTGATGGGCTGGCTTTACACCCAAAAGAGGGCTGCTGCAGGGAACAACTGTACGGAGAGGGAGAGTTTTCCTGTTAAACCCAGTGAAATCACAGAGCTGGGACTCCAGCAGCTATTTTCTTTTCTGGCCAGGACACAGATCCTTGTACCACCTACAGAAAGTCTTTTTATCTCCCTGCTCATCAGCTCCCCATGAGTAATACAACGAGCATGTTGGACAGAAATAAGAGACCTCAGGTATTTGGGCATTAAATGGATGAGCATTGTGGAAAAAGCGTATTGTGAGAGGAATGTATAATGCAAACAGGGATGAGATAAGAGATATCTGATTCACACAGATTATGCCTTTTGTGCCCAATATATGGGTGGCTAGCAGGTCACTGTGCAGGAATTACAAGTAATATAAGCGGGCATGAGGAAGCAATAATTTAACTTGAAAGGACTTGTAGAGGGATGAGAGAGAATTTGCATAAAACCAATACAGAGCAGATGGGAATGGACAAGCCTGCTGGTATCAAACACACGCCAAAGGAAAATTACAGAAGAACAAGGAAGTTATTGTAGATGGCACTTGGATATCCTAACCCTACATGAAACCAAGAAAACCTCTAAATCCACCAGAACAATCGCCTCAGGGGTTTAGCAAAAGGCCCCAAGTTTCTGCTAGAAAAATATCCCATTATTGGTGACAAAAAAGCCTTATCATGCTTTCCCACCTTTAATTGCTTTAGAAGGCAAAATACCTACACATGAAAATAAAAAAGTTGAGGGTAAATGCAAAGGTAACTGCTGTACTAATGTGTGTTATCTACTCGCTGTTTTTTCTATTTCTGTTGTGTGAACATGAGAAAAGGCAGTCAATGCCAGAAATATCTTTTCTGACAGCAAATATTTGGGCAAGTTTATTGTCTTTAGCCATACACCAGACCTTTAAAAAAAAATAAAGAAAGAAAGAAAAAGAAAATTTGCTCTGGATTCAAAGAAGATTGCAAAGAAAAACAAATGCTATGTTGATAAATATCAGTGTTCTAGAATTACGACCAGTCTAAGGTGTTTTCAGAGGCATGTGTTGGAGGCAATGGTAAAAAGCAGAGAAATATGTAGGCAGAAGTGTGAAAGAAGTCTGGGCAGAGGTGTGAAAATAGTTTATAGTTATTGAAAAAGAGGCAAGAACGCAGAAACTTTCCCAAGCTGCAGCTGCCCAACTGTGCCTTGGTTCAAGCAAGACCTTCTGCTGAGGTCGTTCTGGGAAGCTGGTGCCTCTCAAGTGCCATAGTCCCCTTCCTGGGACCCTTGGCAGGAGGGCTGGAGGTGTGTGGATCTATTAAGATGATGGTGTTTAGAAGAGAAATGTGCAGGTCACTCCCTCTTCTGCAATGGCAGACTAATTTTATTCTATCTGTACTCTAGAGGAATCAAATGCTTGATGGACGGAGCCTAAGAAAATCCTAATTCAGGTGGAAAATTGTAATACAATGACCCATGAGTAATTTGTTAGAGAGTGTCTGGGTGCCGGGAAATGTTGGGGGAAAGAAGGAAACAGGAAGTGAGGAATTGGGTAAAGGGCAGGCTGTGCTCCTGCAAGCACTGAGGAGTGGTTTTGAGTGTATCCCTATGATGATGGCACATTGACAAACCTCTTCTCCCATCATACCCATGGTGGAAGAGAGGCCTGTGAAGCTCCAGGCATTGTGACACTCATTTTTCCAGTAATACAGAACTATAGAATAAAACTTCAAACAAAGAAGCAGCAGAGATGACCATGGTGGATTTAGTTAAGCAAAGATTTGGTACGGATATGACCTGAGAACTGATTTCTGAAGAACATTCCTCAATCCTTCCTGGCCCTGACACGACTATACAGATGTATTAGAGTGTAACCAAAACCTTTTAATACCGACGTGGTAAGCTGAGACACCACTTGACAGTGCTGAGTTTCAGCCTGGCTGGACACAAAGGCTGAACATACCTCTGCAACTCAGCACCCGAAACCCAGAATTACATTTCTGCTGGATGACACTTCAGTGGTGACAGACATTAATAGCCCTGTTAAGCATAGATAACACAATGCCACTTCGGGGTGTCGCTACGAGTCCTTGCCAGTAATGAGCTTTAAAGAAACAATGACTCACGGTAATACGAATTGTCACAAGATCTCACAGAGAGGGATATGAGATAGCTCAAGGACGATGGCACACAGCCTGCCCCTGTACCCTGCAGCACACCTCTTCTCTCGGCCAGATGAAGGCACAGATAATGCGACCAGATGAACAGACAACAGCGTTCAAGTCCTATGAATCACATGGAGCCTTCCATCCCCCTTCCCAAACAATCCTGCTTCACTGCCAATAAAGTTTTAACGGTTTTGTGGCACTGCCTCCCCTTCCAGCAACTGCCTCCCTGAATTTCTTCCTTTCTTCCTCCCCACTGCTGCGAGACCCAGCACTGCCATATGCCCACAAGGCCCTTGTCACCAACCACGTGCTCTGATGGGACCTGATTCTCCAAGGGGGGAACTAATGGGGGATAAAAACTCTCCTAAGAATTAGACAGAGAAAGAGCAGCATTTTGTCTGTGAAAGTGCCTTTGGAAAGCCCTCTGCTCACACACTTCCAAATATTCCTGCCCCAAAGGCTGTATTTTTTAATTAAAACCAGGCATTATCTTACCTGCAACACTGAGCAATGTGGCTCTGGAAACTCAGCCCATCCTTGTGCAATCAGGGCTCAAGCCACCGCATCCAGGTGTGGTACAGAGCAGGGCTGGCTCCAGATCCATGCATCAGCTCCACCGTGCAAACAGGTGAAAATACTCAAAGCCTCACGAAGGAAGAAAATACTGGCAGCTTTTGTAAGGAATATTGTACAGGATCTTACTGGGGGAACAGCAGCTTGGGAGCAGTGTTTATGACAGAGCTATAAACTCTTGAACAAATTAAAAGGGTTTACAAGAGTAATTCAAGTCTCAAGCCAAGCCTACTGAACGGCGGGAGATGATTCTCCCAGGGTCAGGAAGAGATGATTAGCACCGTACTTGTGAAAGAGGGTTGAGTATCATTTCTTGCCCAACCTATTAAAAAAATATATATATCCTTTCAGTTATGGCAGTGAATGCACAGGAAGATCATTCCTTATCTCCTCAGTGTTTCACCTGGCTCTTTTTATAGTCCCTTTGTTCTTGTTTCAGCTCACCTGTTACAAGAGGCCTTTTTTCCCCCCTCTCATTTTAATGAACCAACACTTCAGACTTCAGATTTTAACTCGGACTCAGAGATCTGAATTCAAAGCCTCCAGCCAAACTGTTTAAAGCTCAATGGGCTTGCATACATACTTTAAGCGAGAATTAGCATTTTTTTATACCCCTGCTGCTTCCTGTCGATAATATTCCACTTGTTTCATTGCTGGTGGACATGGATGAAAACCTCAATAACTAACCTGAGATCTGAAAAGATCTGCATTTGCTTGTTTGGCTTTAAGATGGGTGCCCAAACACCTGCTTTATTTGCAGACATCTGTGCTATTGAGTGGTGATCAGTGAGAGCTTGTGACTATTAAGAAATTTTATTATACTGTGAAAATCAAGGATTTATTTAAGGTGAGAGGAACAGAGAGGTGTCTGAACACACTGCTGAAAGTAGTGGCATCAGGATCCACTGATCTAAGGCAAAGAGCCCTGAGGATGTTGCATTCCTTACACAGAGTCTGAGCTAGGAGAATGGAAAAGTCCTCTGGAATCCAGTAGCAATGGAATCAGGAAGGAGGAGTTACCTAGCAGAAGTCCATGGAAAATATTAGGATCGCCTAAAATTATAGAAAATAATACTGAAGAATATAAAAGATGACAATTGCCCTTTGGATGAGTTTTTAAACTCTCCTGTAGGTATTCTGTCGCTCCCAAATAATTCCCAAGGATCATTCCCAGCCCCTTTCAGAACCTGCAGTAGCTCAGGCATCGCCATGCAGTGTTTCACTCACAGAACTTTAACCCAAATGTACCCACAAGGGCAAGGTGCATGCTAGAGCTGCTCTGAGCACACAAACCCTGCAAGGCTCCCTTTCTACAAACCAGGAGGAAAGCTACCAACACACAAAGATTCTCCACTCTATATTTTTCACGGGATCTTTTCACTGGAAAGCCTCTGCAGTTCTTTCCCACTAACGCAGACTGGATAGTAAATGGAGAAAGATCTCTCCAGACACTTTCCCTTTAGATCTCAAAAGGAAACATTAATCAAGCAAAAGATGGGAAATTATGACACCTAGCTGCTAAAGTTCAGCCCCGGCGGCCAGCTCGGAGCTGATCACAGGGTACAGGTGACTATCCATCAAATGACCTATCATAACACACATTAAAATGTCTGGGTTAATCAGGACAGTAGCCAAGAACAATATTTTTCTGCTGACTTTCATAACAGCAGGTACAAAAGCAATCCCCTTGAAACACTGGTCTGCATTCACAAGTAAATTTGATTAAGTAAACAAAATTCCAAATATGATTTAAAGCAAATTATAGCATCTCCTCCCCACATCAAGTACGGGACCGAGGATGCTTTGTATGAAGTAGAGAGGATATTAGATCTGCAGAGTTTTAGGTCTGAGCTGGAAAATGCACTGAAATCTGAGCTTAACTCCTGTGTTTCTACCTGTAATCACATCAAAAAGCAGAAAGTGAGACTGAAGGTTACTTTATCATTACCTGATAGAGAAGTGGAATCAGTTGCAAGTATGGTTATGATTACTTTGCAAAATACTTTAATGCGGGTGAGGAAGACTATCTTTATGGGGCTATTATAAATTGCACCACTTACTCATTAGAAAAAGACCAGTGTGACTTTGTGCTCTGCCCATATCAACTCAGCACGAGGAAATGATAAAACCCTTTTATTGTTACCAGTAAAGACACCTCACATCTGTGGGACTGCTTCCTCCTGAGGATCTCTGAGCCATTTCTCCCAAGCCTTGGTGATCACGGAGTGGCCCAGCAGGGCAGGTGTTTATCCTCAGCACCCCAAGGAGGTGAGGCACAGAGCTCTGTGACTCAGGCACACACAGGATGTCATTAATCAGGGCCAGGTTAGTCAGGCCCCAGCCCAAGGCATTAATCAGAGCTCTGCACTTGCCCCTGTTTCTCCCTAGCCCTGGACCAGAGGCTCCTCATCATTCCCACACCCAAAAATGTTAACCACGTCCCTGTTATGCATTGAGTGGATCTGTGCCTGTTGGTGGAGTTTCCAGGGGGAAAACTCAGGGGTTTTTCAGTTTGCAGGTGAGTGGGTAACCCTGCCAGGGAGGAGAGACACAAGACTGGTGTCACCAGCTCACAAGTGACTCACAGGCACTGACCCAGAGCCAGCACAACCAGGCCAGCTCACCACCCAGATAGTCCTAAAGGAAGAGATTTTATTAATAATTTATTTTCTGGAGGGAAATTGTGCCTGTGGCAGAGCAAGTCAGTGGGAATACTGAGTGTGAGCCTGGCCTTAGCACTGAACTCAGTGTCTGGAGCAGGTTGTTCAGGCATGTGCTTGAAAGTTTTACTGGAGTAAACCTAAAAATACCCTGTTTCAGTAAAACTTATTTATAAGCACCTAGCTGGTAAGGATTTTTTTCTGCCAGCATGTGAACTAATTTATGATCTATAAAAGTAACAACTACAAACACAATAAATTACTTATTTCTTCTACAAAATCAAATCTCCTTATCAATGAGTACTCACTGCCACTGATGTATGCATTACTCCTGCTCTTTACTTGGAGTGGTTTGGTGGAAAGGATCATTATATAATTAAATAGCTGTAGACAGAGAGGTATGCTCAGTGCCACAGAAAGCTTTGGTGGAGGGACATTACATTCAGTTATGCCTGTTAGTGGAAGGAAATTTCCCAGCTTTGCATCAAGAATGTAAAAAGAAAAATAAAGAAAAATCTTTGTCACGCAGATGATGGATTGTTCTAACATTATACAGTGAAAGAAGAGCTGGGGATATATTGTATACAATGGCTTCAGTTCAGAAAAGTCCGCAGCAACACGCACAATAATGGAACTTTTAAGTTATATATCTGTAAACCAAGTGGAAAGCTGAGAAACCTTCCATCTCAGACGGATAAAGTGTTTACCTAAACAGAAAGAAGCACCATTAATTCTCATAAATGGCAGTGCAGAGATGCACAGGCTGATAGCCCAGGATGCGGACGAGGACAAAATGAGCGCGCCTGTGCTCCAAATGCGGCTCGTGCAGCCCTGAGCAAACAGCCCGGGCTGGCTCCTGCACCCTCGGAGCCCAGCCACAACTCCTGAAGCACAGACTGATTTCCCTGCCGTGATTTCCGCTGGCAGAAACAGGATCCAGGTATGATTCATAGCGAGATGTCCGAAGCAATTTTCGAAGATGCTCCAGATGGCACAGGCTGGGGCCGAGCCCGCGGGGCCGGCCAGGCGGGAGGACCGCAGGAGGGAAACACCACACACACACACACAGAGCCCCAAACACGTCCCTGTGCCAGCTCAGCCCTCGGCAGGGCCGGACCCTGTCACCCAGCTCCACAGCAGGGCCACCATCCCTGACCTAGCGCTTCCCAGGGCATCACAGCCCTGCTCCCGGCATCCGGAGCTGGGACGGAAGATCCCGTCCTGTGGGAGCAGGGAAGGGTGGCGGCTTTCTCTCCAGTTTCTCTGGAAGTGTCTGTATGGCATTAAGTGCATTCATTTCTGTAGCAAAGTTTTCCCATCTGGAAAGTGGGAAGGGGGGGATAAGACTTAATTTTGTAAGCGTGTTAGAAAACATAACACTTTTATGTGTATCCAGTAATTTGAGATCCTGGGATAACAGTGCAGAGAATTATTATTATTATGACAGAAGGCATTTTTACTTCTAATGCACAAAGAAAACAAATAGCAAGAGAGTGAGCTTGGAGATCTAACATTCATTTTATTTTTATTTTTAAACTTTCTAATTTTTCAATAATTGAGACCACAGATGTTCACTTCCATATGTGCAACAACCCAGTTCCAACCCCTCCTGAGCACTGACTGCCAGCTAGGGAGGGAAGAAAGAATATACTAAGCAAAAACAAAGAAACAAAATATTTAAATAATATTAAAAAAAATGTTGATACTTCTGTAATTTGCAATGATTTTCTCAAACCAGCCAGAATGAGGAGAAGCATTTGACAGTGTCTGGGCTCAAAGCCATGGACAGTATCCACTGCTTAGTGCTGTATAATTTACAAACTCCTGTTCTTTCAACAACTCTTCAGAAAATGAGATTGTTAAGTAAATATATAGCAGAAAAACAACTCAGGAGAACAGAGCAACTCCTTTATATCATTCAAAAGGTGGTGGCCTCTGTGAGAGAAAACCATTTGCTGCAGTCTGCCAGAGCTAGAAGAACATCAAACAAACCAAACAACATGAAAGCTATGAAAAAAATTTGCATGCCTTTTTGCACAGTAACCTCCTCTGCAGCAGTATGTGTTACAGAGCTAGGTCCTTACATGCATCTGCCATCCAGGGACACAGATTTCATGTGACTCCCCTGGGCTCTGACAGTATCACATTACAAAAGTGACAGTAGTTGAGAAACGCTGCAGAAAGGTGTGTTCGTGTTGCTGAAGCTGCTCGCACTACTGGGCTACAACTTGCTGGTTATTTTGGGGATTTTATTCATCAGTCAGAAAAGAGCTCCCAAATCAGTGGTCCAAAACCTGGCTCTTAGGGGCGAGAGGGGTTGCATCCCACCATCCCCAGAGAATGAGTCTGGAGCAGAGCAATGGGATGAGTGCATTACCTTTGCCACAGCTGGGTCAGGAAACTTAAGAAATTGCTCCTTTATTAAACATATTAGAGACTCAGCCTTGTTTGCCTACTGATATCCTTGAAGGAAGGGAATACAAAGATGAGGGTGTGAATGCTATCTGCTATATCACCGCTTTCAGGCTGCTAGGACAGTTTTATTTGCTTTATAGTAATTCATTGCCAACTTCACACATAAAAGTTAAACACGCTTCTTAAATGATAACACTCAAAAGACAGTTTTCAGAAGGACAAAAAAAATACCCACCAGAACACAAATGTCTACTTAAAAGGGGTTAGGTGGAGGTCACAGAAAAGTGTTCCCAGGTTTGTTTCTCCTTCCCAGGTTTATTTCTCCTGGCTGTTCCAGTAAACGGGGCGACCTCGGCCACCCAAGGGACACAACAACCTGCACAGCTTTGCCTTAGCAGAGCCTGGGGTGGGATAAGCACCCAAAAAAGATGCCCTGTGCAGGGTAGGACTATGCAGAAGCTCATCTCCCTCTCCCTGTGGGGCAACTGTGGCCCCTGAGAGCTGTTCCTGTGCTCATCCCAACCTCCTTGTGCTCCTCCCAGCTCCCCACTTTGCCCCACACAAGCACATGGTGAGAGCCTGAATGCCAGCAGGCTCCAGACCAGCCATTAAATGCTCTGTTTTCTCTAGTGGTGGCAAGAACAGCTTAAAAAAGCTTTGCTTAAATGGAGTTATGAAAATATCAGCCACTGATCCAGAAGTTCTCAACAATCCAGTGATGCAAGGTCACTCCTAATTGCCTCCATCTTTCCTATACTCTCTCCAGAGAATAATTACCTCAAGAAACAAAGTCCTGGTTTATTTTACTAAGATCCAGAAATTCCCTGCTTTTATAACAACAAGCAACTCCCCTCTTCTTCCGCTTTGGACTAAGGAGAATATTACCACTGTCAGTTACATGCAGGGGAACTGTTAACCCTTAACACTCATTTGATGGAACAAGAAACTGCAGAAATAATCTCCTTGTGTTTAGAATTACTCAGTACTGTTAAAACAATGGTTCATTTTGCTTGTTTGTAAATTGGAAAAACAAGACCACGCTTCAAAAGCATTTATTCTGTACATTACCCAGAATAAAAACTCCCCTGAAATTGAAATTGCTGTCTTAGAGAGAGGGACAGCATTTCAAACTTCCCTTTTGATTTTGAAAAACCAAGAGCAAAAGGGATCATGTTAAAGCAGCCTAAACACTCAGGTTTAGACAGCAGAGCTACGCCACTCAATCACTATGCTGGGCTCATGAGAAATTTGAAGACTGGGTAAGTGAAAAGTGGAATTTTAGAGTTGGTCCCACAGTCCAGAGCGGCCCACTTAACTGAGTTCTCACTATTGTCATAGTATCATTATTACTGCTGTATTTCAGATCTACAGTGTGAACTATTCAACTAAACTTTTATAAAGTTTCTAAATTTTTTTATCCTCTTTCTGGGGAGGTGCACGGCATCCTTAATCTTCCCTAGTCTCTGGATCCTGATGGCTTGATTCCACCAGTCTTTATTTAAAAGATGTGTTTTGGCCTCCCTTGGAAACTCCAGAAATGATCTTCTAGATTCAAATTCTACTCAGGTCTTGTGTAAATATTACAGACACAGCAGCTGGAAAGACACTCTCACTTCTTTTATTAGGGGAATGGGCCCTGCCTCTCATCATGCTCCCTGTCCTTATCTTAACAACTCCCCAGTAAATTTAAAAATTGAGGAAAGTGCTTTAGTGACAGACTTAAAGACTGACTCCTCTGTCCTCAGAACAGATACAAATCAAGGTCATGACCCTGTGCTCTTCCAAAGGTGTTTAAAATTTGGTTTTCTCTTGCTTTCTCTAAATTCCATCTTCTCTCAGGGTAGTCTTCATTCAGTGCAGATGTGCTGCTGGAGTGAATGGGTCTGGCAGAGAGAGTTAGCAATATTTCATCCAAAGATAGGATCCAACATTTCCTGTGTAGATTGTAAATTATTTGTAGAAATTAAAGTCCACAGACTGTGCTATGTATAAAGTGTATATCATGTATTTTGCCTGTACAACAAGGGAAGAATTAACATTCTATATCTGTCTCTCTTTTTTGTGTATTTAGGCGAGTACTTCAGTAAGTGATTTTTACATCCCAAGGTCAGTAACATGGCAGTGGAAACAGAAAATTTATAAACCATTGCACAGCACTCACTGCACCCCAAAAGCAGTAGCTATTTCTTTGTGTTTAATTTTTTTACATCCATGTGTGCTTAAACAGGTAGCATATATTTCCCAACCTTTTTTGCCTGTAGCTGGAAGTGCTCTCCTTCATGCCTGTGGATTTCCCCATTTCCCTGTGGTGGATGAGTGAACCAGGCTCTGCTGTGGCAGCATCCTAACAGAGCTACCTGGGATTCCTTGGAGATGGCTTTAGGACCTTTTCCAGGCTCTGTCCTTCTGTTTTGCAGGCTCATTAGCTTTCATGGCTTGATTTCAGTGGTGTGTCTACATGACATTTATTTGCTTAATGAATTGAGGTTTTAATTCACTTATTTTGCTTTTAGCGACAGAGTGGATCCATGTTGTAAAGTTTTAAGACTTGCTCTTGAAACACTATCTTCTTGGCTAATAAACTGAGATGATGACAAGATCTGTAGTGAATATTCAAATAAATGTGATTACTTCATTTCATGTCAACAGAGGAGGTGAAAAGTGCAGCTCAACTGGCTGGGTAAGATTGGAAGGAGGGGCTGGGAAAAAGCAAGAGACAACAAAGAGATAGTTTGTAAGATTTAGTGGCTTTTTTCAGCAGGGGTGTTGAGAAGTCAGTGTTGCAGAGTTCAGCAGGGTCACACAAAGTGCAGAAACTTTCTTATATTCATTGAGAAAAGCTTGATACATGCTTCCAAAATTCAAACAATAGGGAAAAAGTAGATGGGCAGATGATGTGCTGCTTCTACCTAGTTTAAACAGGCTGAGGCTTGCACTGAATAGACATTATCCTTTTTATATCAGAAGGTAGAAAGTCCAGTGTCTTTCACAAACTATAACTGTGATAAGAGGGTCCTTCAGGAAATCATAAAACACCATTAGACCAGTGATGGTGTTTCCTGGCTTGAAGATTGACTAACCCAGAAGAACAGACTTATCTAAACGAATTTTTCAACCTTCATGTTTGTTAATAATAAAATAATAATTTCCAAATGCAGATTGGGCAGCACTTAGTTGGGATTATTTGCATGCAGGCAATCAGCTTTGCAGCAGACACTTGAATTTGCTCATCTGGCAAGGAGAATGCAGCCAACTCCAGGAAGGTGATGTTCTTGGGAAAGGTGCGGCAGTGTTTGCGTTATCTGTAGATATGATAAAATGATTTCCAACCAAAGCGGTGATGCTTAATGAGGAGCAATAAGATGTGGTTTACACATCTTGTCTCAGATGGGAATGACAATGTAAGTCTGTTCCACTAACCTTTGCCTTGACTCCAGGGCGTCCTTGGGAGCGTCCCTATCACACTTCCATGTGCTGACTCACTCTGGGTCATAATCTTGCTCAATACTTGGGGGAAAAAAAGTATTCTCTGGAAGTAACAGTGTTTGTGGTGTTGCTACATATGTGAGACCATCCCAGCACGATGGAGATTTTTTGTGAATAGCAACTTGCCTGATTGTTGAGAGAGATGGGTCACCTACTCTGCCAAACAACTGGGTTGTCACCACCCCATTGGTCCTTGTAAATCCGTTGGACATTGAGGGAGAAGTGGTTAAAGCACATTAGGCATTTTCTACCAACACAGGTGTCCTGTTCCAAACTCAGGCAGTAGAAATATTCTCAGTGATATCAGAGCAGTACATCTAGCTGTGAGAAGAAAATTCATTATCAGAAAAGAGCATTATACCTTTAGAAAATAGCACAGCCAGTTCAACAGATCCATACTGATACTGGATAATTGCATGTTCTCCCTCAGTAATTTTGCTTGGACTGCTGTATCTTTTTGAGGTCTGTAATCAATGATGGAACTCCAGTTCTGTCTTGTTATTCTAAAAACGCTGGTCTGAAAATGCACATGATGGACCACATAAATTGTTTGTCTCTTATAAAAACTCAAAAGGTTTTCCAGTTTCATCTTTTGGGGTTTTAATCTTTTAAAAGCATATTCAGATTATATTCTTTTGATTTTAGTGAGATTGGGCTCTGAAATAAATGGGCTGTGCACACACACTAACACATGTGGAATTCCTTTTCAGTAATCCTCAAAGAGGCTTTTGATTTTACTCCTGATTCATCCAAAAAAAAAAAAAAGTAAAAAAAAAAAAGCACCAGTGGGCAAGTGAGATGTGCACAGGGATTTAGATGGCTCCAAGGTCACCACACATTTACATAGGAAACACATGGCTATGGGAAAACTCTCCACTTGGCTGTAAGATGTGTTCCTTGAGGTGTTTTCACAGAATCTGACTCTCAAACAGATAAAAATCCTGTGAATCCAAAGCCAGTTGGAGAGAAATGGAATCTGAATTAATAAATCAGCAGCTTAACAATACCATCCCAGAGGTAAATCCCCAGCCCACAGCTCTGGGGTCTGCTCCCAGCAGAGTCAGCAGGGGTTGGGTGGCACCCAAAGGAAAATCCTCATCCACCCTCCAGCACTGTGGTCACCCCTGAGGATGAAAAAGAGGGAAAATGGGCTGTGGGGCAGCAACCACCAAATCTAAGGGCAGGTCTCTGTCCCCTTCCAGGAGGAAGCCTTTAGCAAATGCAAAGGGCTGGCAGGTATGGGAGGAGCTGGAGGGGGGATTCCTGCTCCTGCACAAGTCTCAGTCTCACCTGGAGCCATGAGAGTGGCCCTGGGATGAGCATGAGGCTGGGGACAATCTCATCCCATGGCTCTGGGAAAGCAGGACATCTCCTGTGCCCCAGTGCAGAGCTGTGCCCTGCCCATGCTGCCATTCACCCCTGAGAATAAGGGGAAAGCTCCAGCTATTGTCCAGGTCCTGAAAGTCTTTTATTAGAGAAGAATAAGCCTGAAATGCAACAGCTTTTTCGGTGAAGGAAGCTTCACGTGACTCATCCATCACAAGTTTATTATTGCTCCAGACCCTACTGCAGGTTTACAACCAGATGTTTTAGGGACCTTGCATTTTCCCCATGAAATATTCCCTGCACCGTGTTTAGAGCTGACAGGCAGGTGGTTGTAAAGTCAACCATAACAGTCAGGGCTGGCAAGTTTTGCCTCAGCACGATAAAAAAGTCCGTTATTAGTATTTTGTGATTAATGATTGTATATTATAAACATACATTAATAAGTATAATATACTCTCAGTATTTTATTGCTGCTTTTATGATATGACAGGCAAACCTATGAGAGCATATTTAATGCATTCACATGCCCATATTGTGTGTGTTATTTACACAAACTGTAGAGATGGCTTAAAATGCATCTGAAAAGGACTCCAATGTAACCCAAATTTTTCCTTATGGCTGCATCTTCTATAGGAGGATTTTGCATTCTTCATAATCTTTCAATTTCTGCAATTTAGGGAAACTGAGGAAGGCAAAATTCGGAAAAAAATTAGTGTTGGAAGTGTAGCCTTGCGAAAAACTCTCCAAAGTTTGAAAAGATTAATGCAGTCTAATGTAGGCAGGAAAGGGAAACAGTGTGAGGTATCAGAATTAGTGTCTTGACCCAAGAGTAGAACAAGCAGAATTAAAAATTTCTTCAAGTTCCTTAAAGTGCTCATTTTGCTGAGCTCAGACACAGATGCAGCATTTGGGAACCTGCACTCACTTGACTGGCCACCACCTGCAGACAAGGTTTAGGGAGATAAAGCAGCAAACAGGTACATTGCATCAACCAACCCTTCATATTAATTATCAACTTTCCTGGCTGTCAGTCAGGTCTCCAGGCAGTGCAGCAGCTCCTGCAGAAGGGAAGGTGCACTGATGATCTCTGGAGGATGTTGGCTGGTGCTGAGGCTCCTGCAGCCCCCCGGAGGAGTGTTCTGCACACCTTCTGCCTTCAAAGCACCTTTCTGAGCAAGGACCACCTCCCAGTCAGGTTCCTCTATTTTGTCCAGCATTTACATTTCACTTTCATTTCTCCCAATTGTTTCACGGAAGAAAAAATTCGCCCTCCTCAATATGTCAAAATACACCATCATCATTCATCAACGCACTGTTAAAAGGAAAATGTGTTTCAAGCATCTGGATAGATGCATATGTGTGTGCAAATGGGGCACCCTGGGCAACTGCATTTGTTAGCACCGATCTGCAGGGGCAAATTCCTGACTGCAGGAGCAGCAGAAACATCCACAGATAAATAGGCTTCTGGGTCAAATTCCCTGAGCTGCAGAGATCTTTGTTTGCAGCTTATCTGTGTCATATTGGGGTTCCTCCTATTCAAAGATATGGGTGTAGTTAAGAAAGCAAGAAAACTTGAGGGCAAACGTAACAGAATAAAAAAAGGAACAGAGGGTGCCATGGAAGCCCTTACTCAGACTGGGGCTAAGTAATTTAGAGAGATTTTAACCTAGAGTGGTCTTTCCCAAGAATAAAGGTGATGTGAGCTCAGAGGCCACAACCTATATGCTGCAATATAATAGACAACGTGGTCTACTAATAATAAATGCTGACAAAGGCAACTTTTTAATTTTTTTATATTAAGCATTCAGAGCTTTCCTGCCTTTTTAAGCGGTGTTTTTCAGCGAAGGGAGTGGAACAGCTCACATCTGGATCCAGGATCCTGGATCCAGGATCTGGTGCTGCTGTGCAAGGTGTGCCCTTCGTTCAGCAGTGCTCGTGCCAGCAGCGGCTCCCAAAATCAGCCCTAGCATGAGTTCCACTAGAAATTTGGAGCATTCCAAATGATGAAAAAGGCATTTTTATAAACTGAAGCGATCTATGACACATTTGTCTTCAAAATGAAGAATAGACCCCTTCTTACATTGCATGTTCTCGCTAAGAACTTAAACTTCAATCAATTTTTACATTATTAATTCAGTCAATCATACAAAAACCCCAAGACCCTAATGCGTTCTTTGATTACAGATGAAAAAACATATGTACAAGAGGCACATTTTTAGATGCAACCTCCTTTAGTGGGATTTATTTCTCTAGCCAGCACAAGCTGACTTTGCCAGTGGTCTGACCCCAGCAGCTCTGGGTTACAGTCCCTGCAGGAGTCGGATACTTGGCTCTGCTAAAAAACATCACATGGAAGAACTTGGTGGCAACTTCTGAGAACTTGAGCTCAAGGGACTTGCGCTATTGCCTGCAAAGGAGATGGGACATAGGGTGTTTTTATCTTAAAACTGTTGTAAAGTGTGTTTATAATCACACAGGAGCAGCCCATTTGTTTCCAAAGGAGGTGATTATCCAGGTCAGTGGAGAATTTCAGTGTTCAGCTAGGAAGGATGAGCTTGCACGACCTATATCCAGCTTTGATACAAATACAAAAAAGCTTTTAGGTTTTTCTTCTTTTCCTTTAAGAGGTAGGTAATTCCTCTCTACTCCGATCCACTTGGAATAACACGACTGGAGCAATTTTCTACTGAATTGATTGTATTTAACAGGACTGCCTTGTTAGTGACTAGAGAAAATCCAAGTAAAAATTAAATAATAACTAGTACAGCTTGGATGCAAGAGTAAAATCTTTGGGACTGAGACCCTCTGGTGCTGCAGGTTTGACCACTTCCTTTGCATGACAGTGCTTCTATCTGCCACCGTCACAAGTGACAAAAGCCTGTGGATGAAGGTGTATCCTTGTATTTCTTTCTGACACAATCAGCACATATTTAACACCCCAAAAGCAGGCTCCATCTTCACCCAGTTCACCTCAGAGACATGTTGGCTTCAAAGCACAGATGGGTCATTAACATATGACTGTTGTTGGGCATAAATAACCCAAAAAATACCTAACACAGCTGGAGTCGAGCACATTCTGAAACACTGAAAACAAAAGAGGCAAACTTATCCACCCCATAATTTCTGCAGTCAATGGGGGCTGCTGAGCAGCGCTGAGAATTGGGCTGCCTGCTCAGACACGGAAAAATAGAGAAATAGAGTTTATAAACCTAACACCCTTAGGTAGCAAGTTTGAAACCAGTCATTTTAATCCCTCTACGTTCTGTTTCTTTCACTGCTATACATTTAAATACTGCAAATGCTAATGACAACACTTTGATGGTGGGAAATAGAATATCTGTAAAGTGCCCTGGAAACATTAGCTGGAAGATGCTGTAAGAGAGCAAAGCGCTACCCTCATTTTCCAAAGAGAGAATTCCAAATTCCAGGCAATTTGCCCAGTCATGACACTTTAGGCAAAGTGCCACTGGAAAACATTTTGTGACATCCCAAATCACTTTTCCCGGGGATGGTTTTAATACAGCACCAGCCTTAAGCTCCCCTGAAATGAAGGCTTGCCCTGTTTCCTGCATAATGTCTGTGATCCACCCAGCTGTCTTCCCTCATTTGAGCAGTCTGCTGTTCCCCTGTAGGTGACAATCAGCAGCCATCAGGGAGCAGCTGAAATTCCAGTGCAACCCCCCCCCTGCTCCCAGCCAGGTGCAGAAACCCATCCTTCCACAAAACTCGACAGAAAGTCTTGTAATAACATTTCCTGAGTGCAACCTGGGGACCATATGGGGAGAACAGTGTGAAGTCATAGAGGTATTATTACCTCTGAAATGTGTGAAATATTGATAAGGGCCGTATTTCTTCATCACATAAAAAAAAAGAAATCCCACTAAGAGGTACGTCACTACTTAACTGGATAACCACATTCCAAGGTGCAAAGTGAAAAGATCAAAAAACCCCACTGTTTTCTACACATTGTAGAGAGACACGTGTGTAACATCAGAGGTCAGTTTGTCATGGCTTAGAAGAAGCTCCATCAAACATACATTTTATTTCCTCAGCAGTTTGTTGACACTGACTATTTCTGTCTCAATTAAGTGACTGACCAGACGGTTTTCCCATATAGTTGGGCAGTGGATGGGAATGAACTCTGACCCATTTAAATTAAGTCTAATATTTATTGTTCCAGGCCAACAATGGTCTGGGGAAGCACTGCCTTTGACCTGCTGGGTACGTACAACCATATACATAAAGGAACTATACAAAATAGAGCCTGGATTGTTTAAAAGATAAGCCTGTTCCTCTGGGGTTAGGGATTCATATCATGGAAGATTAAATCTTAGATAGATTTAATCTATAGACAGGAAAATAAGCCTAGTGAAGAATTTTATAAATTAGACTCAATAAGGGTAATTTTGAAGCCATATGTATTTTTTATCAGTTCTTCAATAGGGAAAATTAACTCAGCCTTGATCTCACCTTTATTTTATTATCCATCTCCTACCAAGAGCATAAGAAGAAAAGAATTGTTTCTTGCCTTTCTTTTTTTGTTAAACAGGCAATAAAATTGGCATTTTCATGCACGCATACTGGACCTGGTGCAGGTCTTTGCTTGCTGCTAAAACCCTCTTAATTACTGGATGCAAACAGGTAATGCTGGACACAAACAGCAGAATCCCAAGCCTGACACTGGTTTGAAAGGGCTTTTTTCTCCTCTTTGAACTGCACCAGCATGCTGTGAGCCATAAGGCAAACTGCAGAGAACCCATAACGTTACGTTAAATCTTTGCAATGCTGCATTTCTCATGGTCACAGTAAGTTTGATGAGATTAGAAAATAAATCAGACTGTGGTACCTGTGCACCATCAAAGAACACAAAATGGCTCCACTGTACATTGGTACTAAAAAATATCAAATAAATGCTGCTGACTTAATTTTTTAATGTTTTCATAGTTGGCATTATATATGTATACACACACAGGCACATTTTTCACATATTTAACCAGTAATAACTTTTATCACCACAATTTTGCTATTGATTGCTTCTTTAACAGCAAAATGCATCACAAACAGAAATGAATGAAGCTGTCGGGAAGAAAGTTCTATAGTAGCTTTACTGTCAGTTCCCATCATAAATAACCATGACATCATATGAGTCTTATCTACGGGTTGCTCTTACTGATCAATGGCATCACTCTAGTAGTGTAAATAGCTTCTAATGTCCCATCTTCCACCTTCAAATAGATTCTGATTATTTATGATGGCTGTTAGGTTACAAGTCTGAGCTGCGGTTTGGATTTATTTTCTACTTACAGCTGCTGTGGATTTCAAGTTAGATAGGATTATTTTTTAGTTAAGATGATGAAATGGGATAGACCTGTCATGGAGCCTAGAAAAACCTTCATCTCATTTACTCTCTGTAGCGATTTGACTGTGAATCCAAAGACCTTAAAGGCTTTTCATTAAATAATTCAAAATGTTAAAACAGAGTGTGCTGGTTACTTTTGCCAGGTTCAGAGAAGCCTAATCAATTTACAGTTAAAAAGAAAAGGAATAATATTTTTTCCTTGTTACTAAACTACAAAGGAGTTTCATTATGTGGAGAACTGTATAACACAGCCTTACAAAATTGTCACAAAAATATAACAGCCAACAGAAAAATCTGCTTGTCAGCTTTTCCCATGGTGATCATGAAAAAACTAATGATGTTTTACTCACTCACTCAACAAAAACTTTTCACCTCCAGGCTAGTCGATATTTGGAAGGATGATATAATCTCTATATTTCTTATGATAATGAAAGTCATGTCTGCCTGAATATGGAGCTCCAGACATTTATTTTTTTTAATATCTATTGCATTCTCATACCCCAAAATGGATCTTATCATTGAGAACAGGGACACACAGAACAACAGCACATAGAGAAACAAATGCACATAGGTTTCCACTTGCCACAACAGATTAAGGGGATCAATGGCACGTTAACTAATTCATTATTTAAATTTCCAGAGTCAAGTTCCTCTCTTGCATTGCATTTAGCAAGTGCACCAAGCTGAGGAGCATTCTTGAGAGAAGGGGTCATTTTTCCAAGCATCAACAATAATTAATAAATGGTTAGTGTTGTCCAGCTCATTTCTTTAAAGAAAACACCCCAATGACACTGAGGGGAAAATCAATAAGGATAAAAATGCAGCTGTGATAAATATTCTGCTACTCTTATCCTTTGGTGACCTTCTGAGGGGCTTCAGATTTAAAGACTCATCCCACTACAGTCTTTTATTCCCCTCTTTACCATAATTCATCGGTTAATATGTAACTCTGAGCTGATTACAACTTATCTGCAAATGTCTTTTATGCAACAGCAGTGCACAGACCCCTCAGTGGAACAAACCAGGTGCATTTTTTTAGCTCCCCTCATGGCAATTTAACTGCGAATGATAAAAAAGTGATGGTATTCGGTGTGATAACTTGACAATGCAAAGATCTTTGGGTTTGGCCTGAAAGAATCCAAAACATGCTCCAATCTTTCTATCTGGGTGAGAAGCACTTATTTTTCCATCCAGTATTTCCTCCTTAAGATTGTTCTGTCTGGTGAAGAGCTGTTGTGCTCAGAACAGCACACACCTCCAATCACTGCCTTGCCTTGGTTAAAGAGTAACCACAGCACCAGAGGTCACCTGGAAATGGAAAGTCTTTAAAACACACCAGCAAAATCACTGTCTGGGCTGGAGGCTTTCAAAAGACAGTTTAGTAATTACCAATAAAGCCCTGACGGCACTTTTCCACTCTCCACTATTGTTTTGAGCTTACAGAAGTACGTGGCCATAGCGTCGTTTTCGCGTGTCCCCTCTCCCACCCGTGGCAGAATTTCCCCCTTTTTCTTTGCCAACACGATAATCTGTTTCTTATGCCCTGGGTGAAGTTAAAACCTCGGCAGGGAGAAGGAGGGAATGGGGCTGCTGGGCGCTGACAATGGATGTTTTGTCACCGCCAGGAGCTGGTGGCCATCGGGAAGCGTGGACGAGTCCAGCCACTTGATGCCAGGGTGGATGATTTATTGCCGAAGTGTCTTCAGTGGCAATTGGACCCCTTCTCGCTGTCACTCACGCCTTGCAAAGATTTGGTCCTAAAGAAGAGGTTCCCCCCGGTCTAAAGAGATTACAATGCTTGTCATAAAGTGTCTTTTAGCGGAGGGAAATGGGTATGAAAATGGGTAAAGAAAGGAAACAATCGGAAGAGGAGAGAAGATGGATGTTCTGTAACCTTTTCTCAGAGACCCATTTCTCCTTCTTTTTCTCCTGTCTTTAGCAGGTTTTTGTTTTGGCTGATGACAATGCGTAATAGCCTGATAAATTGATTTTGTGAGTCCCCTTTCTCATCTCTTGAGAAGACACTAACTCGTTGGGACTTCAGAGGGCTCTCAGAGGCAGGAGACAACAATTAGTTTGTTGGGGATGTCAGAAAGGAGCTTCAAAGTTTTGCCAGGAAAAATCCTTTCTGACAGATCAGTGCTGACAACGTTGGCAGCTGCTAGGAAAAGTGGAGCTGGAAACTCCCTCCGACTCTCAGGAGCAGGGAAAAATTGCAGGACATTAACTCTGTACAGTGGGTTGGGCACTGGCCCTGTTGCTTTTCACTGAAGCATGCATGGCAATGACTAAAGCTTTCCACCAGATGAAAGAAGAGTAAGACACATTTAAAATAAAAAAATTTCAAGGGTTTTTTTTTTTTTACAAAACTTTAATACATAATCTTTAAAAATTTCCACAAAATCAAGAAAGCACGTCATAGCAAGGTATGCTTCTGCAGAGTTGAAATAGGCAGTCTTGACACTTGTTTTAAAAACTCATCCCAGAAACACTAGTTTATGTTTTAAAAGTAAAGCATCAAAATGGTCAAATTTTTTTTGCCTCTTGAAAAGCCAAGAAACTCCTTCATGACTTTCTGAAAACACACATCAAAAGCAACTGCATCAAGGTATGTCTGTGTGCCTCCCAGTACAGGAAGCCCTGCAGAAGAGCTCTCCGTATAAAACCTCTTGAATTCAGCAATGTTGAATTTCTAAGCCTGGAAATAAAAATATCAGCCCTTTCCTTAAGGGAGAAGCACTGGTCAGGCCTGGCTTGCTGAAAAAAAGCCACTAGAACCAGTTTGTTGAGAGATCACAGCCCCAAAGGGAAGCTGTGTTTCACAGGTTTTGGGGAGGAGGATCTGACACCGAAACCTGGCAAAGGCTTTGTGAACTTCCACAAAAGGAGCTGAGGACAATTAGTCTCTATTAAATTGATAGGGTCATGTTACACAATACAACTGCATTCCAGGAGAAGGGCATTGCACATGTTGATATGGGTTCTGGCACATCTGTTGGTTCCCTTACATATGTTATGAGACACAAACATTTATGTTTTCTTTCACCACAGTTAATAATATAGATTTTTGCTGTTAAGTGGAAGGTGCCTAATATTGTGCTTATCGGTAAATTTTCCCATGAATTTCTCTCTCCAGACTCCCCTGTGCTATAATTTTATTGGAGATCTCAGAGAAGCAGAAGTAGCCTTTATTTAAAAATTTCTAGGAAAGATAAACTCTCAATACCACCATACCCATGTGATAAATCAATAAAAAATTATTTTAAAAGCTTTAGAAATCTTTTATCTTTATCATCCTATACCAAAAGTATATTTGATACAGGTTGGTACCTACCCATCTTATTGCTTTGTCTGTTTATTTCCTTGATAAACTGCAGTGAGCTTGGAATAAATCACATCCTGTCGGAATAGATCCTGCACAAAGAAAGCTTCCACTGAACAGAACTTATTTGAAGAGGAAGAGGAGGGATGAAGTGTATTGATAAGGAACTAAGCCAGACCTTTCAAACTCGGGGAGAAAAGGACACATTGTACATTCAGTAGTTACAGCCAATTTCACGAGAGTATAAATTGCTTCGCCAAAAATCTCTTCGGGTGCATTAATGCTGAGGTAAAGATGCAGCGCTGGAGTAATAATTGCACAGTCATTTGCTGACTTTTAAAATCACATCAGTCCGAATAATATCACCCAGAGTTGTACATCCTGCTAGAAGCAGCCTATTAATATCACACACAGCAAAGGTTCAACAGATCTTGACTAAAGCCCAGATTATTGGAAAGGTGAGACAAGTCTGGTGTGAGAGCTGCAGACAAAGTTAGGCCCAGCAGACATTTCTCAGTCCATTGGCTGTTTCGAGCTGTTACTGGGAGGTGAAAGAGAATCAGGGTATGTGAGAAAAAATGCCCTTCAAGTGGGAGAGAAAATATGGTTTTTTCTTTCAAAGATACACTAGAACTCCATCAGGCTATTAATCAGATAGATAAAACTGGCACTTCAGTCCCTGCCGCTAACAGAACTCTGTGCAGTAACAAAACCTTCTCAACACACCAGGAGACTCTTAAAATTCAAGCACTCTCAAACTTAGCAGCACCCCTGAGAGCCACAAATTGAGAGAAATTAATTCTGTGCCTCTGCATCCCTCATTACCAGGAGAGCTGAAGTAGGTCAAATGCAAGTTAATCTCTTAAATTCCACTTTTGTACACGGATGTTAAAGCAGCCATTACTTTTGTACTGGCAAATGTCTCCAGGCTAAAGTGCAGAACTTTAATAAACTATAACAGGTTGGTATTGAATATAATTCCAGGCGAATGCCTGAAACTTCTTTTTTAAACATTTTAGTGCTGTCCCCAGAAATGCCCACCTGTAACATGCATCACTGTAATAAGCATGTCTGAAGGGTTTAGCTGCACCTAAACAACTCTTTGTGATGAACACTTCATTCTTTTGGAATTAGCAAACGTGCATGAATGTTAAAACTTACTTTTTCATGTCAACATGAAAAAGTCAACATGAAACAACAACACCAAACAGAATACCATGCTAAAGATGATGCCAGGAGAGAGGCAAACAGGTTTTAAAGGAAACAAGCCCCTGCTGAATGATGCAATAACACCCTTCACACAGCAACACCTATGTCAAGAGATGTCTAGCACAACTTAAATGTTCCAGCCCTCATTTCAGTACACCTTATGCAAAGGTGGATCAGGTGTGGATGTATAAGAGAACAGACACCTTTGAAATCCAATCTGGACTCCTTACTGACAAAACCCACTAACACTGTATTTTGATTTTTTCTACTGGTGCATCAGTCCTGAGAGCCCAGCTTTTAAACTGCTTTCCTGAGGAATACCATTGTGGGTAGAAGTGCAAGAGGCTGGTATTACTCCTGTTAAAACCACTGGCAAAACTGCCTTGCTCTGGAGACGAGGTCTCAGCCTGTGTAAATGCACCCACACAAGGTATCATGTTCATCTCAGAGAGTTACTCTAACAGAATTGTGATTTTTAGGTCATATACTTCATCAGATCTTGCACACAACTCCTGCTGATGCCAAAGGGAATTGCAAGCATGGGAAGAGCACGTTAGATTTTCTGCAGTGGCTTCCCTTCTCCTCTTAATTCATCCATGGGTGATGTCCCTAGCTACAGTAGCACTTCCATGAAAAACAATATATTCCTGTCTTAAGCATTCCAGATTTACAAAATAAACGTTGGAGAGAGTCACATATCTTCAGGTCAAAGCTCATACCTCAGTATGAGCTGGCCATTGCACATTTCTCCCTGCTCCTAATGCATTTTTAGAAAACACCCTGTTTGTCAGATATTTCAGCTGATGATCTCCAGTATCAGCCCAAGCTCAGTAGCTTTCTACAGATGGTGTAGCACCTACAAAGAGAGTAGTCAACCAGCAAAACTTCTTTAATATATTTGAAGAAAAGAAGCAAGTCCGATGCCAACAAAACCAAACCAAACCAAAAAGGAAACTACAAAAGAGGGTTTTCATATTGTGATAAATACTGGTAGATTTTGAAATATGGCTTAATGACTGCAATAATATAGTGCTGAAAATCTGCTTCTACATACAGCCTGCACATGCCCAGGGAGTTGTGGATTTATTGCCACGATCTTGTGTTAGACAGTTGTGTTGATTCCTCCATATCTTTAGACGCAAGTAATAATGACAATTTTTGGAGGTAATAAAATTTCCCGTGTCTCTTGCATTAATGTGCTTCTATCACTAACTTCTTAGACACATTTGGAAACAATCAAGTTCTTATTTTAAGGAGTCTTAAGATAAGGTATCTGTGAGCTCTGCACTTGGGGTAATTGATCACATTTGTTTCCTGTACGAAGGTTCGACTCTTCTTTCCCTTAAACTTGGCATGTTTCTCATTACCCCATGCCTTGTTAGCCCGGTAGAAATGTTCTACCGTGGTGAGTGAAAACAGGACGATACCATTACAAACCACATCTAATCAGGGATGGCAGCCCTTCCCCATCTCCGCGATCTTGAGCACCCGGAATCTGTTCCACAGAGCCCTCCAAGGGAAGCAGGTACGTGCTGTGCTCCTGGCCACGGGTACAGCAACACTTCTGGCCTCCAGGCTGGAGTCCTTCAAGGTGGTTCTGCTTCAGGAAGGGACCATAAACTCCAGAAAAAGATAGGAAGTGCACTCAAGTCTGTTTTTCCTTCTGATGATAAAAGTGTTAGCTTTAAATTCAGGAAGCATCTTTGTCTTAGTTGTCAAATGCCACATGGTAGCATTTGTCTGCAAGGGGGGGTTTAATTTCATAATACAAGGTGTTTACTTAAAAACAGCCCTGTTATTCACATAGCTTTAAAAAAAAAAGCCATTAAATTTGCTCCCAGCAAAAGAAAAAATTCAGGTTTTTTCATGCTCTGTCTTTACATTGAGTTTATTATGTTGGAGTGGATCGCGCTCTGCTTACGTTAAGGGAAAGTCATGGTGCTACATCTACTTTTACCAGCAGAGAATTTGTCCTCATTTATTTTGATTGAAAAACTGCTGTTATGTTACATTGTAAATGGACTGGTCCTGTTGCATGAAAAATGTGCAGTGCTGTATTTTTAATTTCCTCTTCTTTGCATTCCTTCTCCCCCTTTCATACCAACGGTCGGAACAAGAAAACTTAAGCATTTACCAGAAAGACAGAGAAGCAACTTTACTTCTAAACTCAAAGCCATGTTTGTACATGAACCAGCAGGGAGGATTTTAATCAGGCCTTGCTGGCTCCGAGAAATCACCTACGGACAGCACGAAACTGCTGCAGGAAGAGAGGCTGGGAGGAGGCAGGCTTTAGGGGCATTTCATTTGACTTGCTATAGACTTGTTTCTTGTAATATCTCATTTAAAGAGCCAGGGAGTTTTTACCTACTGAGAAAATAGCCTGTAACAGCCTTTAAAATTCTTGCAGCTGGCCAGGTTTGGTATACCAAGGTAAAAGTCTCTTGCCACTAAGGGATCTAAAATACTTTCACTAAACGTTCTTATATTCAAAAACTAATGCTGAAGTTATTATTAGCAACACACTATCTTCATCTCACTGAAGTTAATATTCAGAGTTGGCTACCACTGAAATATTTCAGTTTAGCAGAAAGCAAAGACTTTATTAGGGAAATGTTAAACCCAGTGAGGGATCATTACTGAGTTTAATTGATGGTAAAAAAAATAAAACTACTAAGTGGGAAAGAAAATCCTGTACTCGTAGTGAAAATAGATCTCACCAAGAAATGAAACATTTCTGGCTGTTTCTCCTTTGAATTCCTCTCTTTTCCAAATATGCTTTTCATGCTGTATCTCTGCAGTTCACTGTAATCTACCTAATTTGTTCCCATGCTCTTTCTGGGCTGTCTTTCCTCTCTGACCATCTTGAGAACTTCACACATTGTCAACCTATCATAGGTGAAAGCTTTTGAAGATCTACTACTTTTCTCCAAGCCTAATAAGGTCAGCGACCTTTCAAGCTCTACTATTTCCTTTTCTATCATTAGCCTGATACGGGCATCAGCTACCTCTCAATTTTCTTCATCTCTTCAATGCCTCACTTCTTCCTTTGGACACTGTCTAATTAGGAACTTAATTTCCTCTTCCCTGATGGAGTTTTTGATAATAGAGAGATCCTATTCACCCCTGAATCACAGAGCAGCACTATGATTTCCTGCTCAGGGGTGTCTTCAGGTATGTTAATTAATTTTCACGGTGGCGGCTCTGCCACAAAACCACAATAGATCAACATCTCCCATAGGAAATCCACTGGTGGGGAACAGTCCTGCCCAAACTCAGGCTGAGTTAGGAGTGAAGGAGGACTGCAGTCATGGAAGTAGCCAAGGATGAGGCTTTGATGCCCTGCAGAACTCATTTTGTATTTCTGAGCCAGCACTGCTTCTCTGTAGGAAAAGCACCAGCTTTTGGGAGACTTTTTCACATCCCCGTTCCTCAAACCCGCTGTGCTCCAGGAGAGGACCTGCTCTTGCCCCAGGGCCATGTGCCACAGCCATGACCTGCCCACCTTTCCCCCACACAAACCACGGAGAACCTCAGCCACACAGAGGAGAAAAAGGGTCTGGGAGGAACCCAATATTTTTTTTCAGAACTGAGATTTTTTAAGTAATTCCAAGAAGTGCCCATTTTTTTTTTCCGAATGAACAATTATGGGCAAGGGAAATGCATTCTGTGGGAAAATCTTCATGCTAATTTAAAAGCAAAATGCTGTCCAAATAAACAGCTTTTCACCTCTTGCTGCACTATTAAGGAAATTTATGATTTGTTCAGTTTTCTTTAGCACTTTTACTGCATTTTTCTTTCTGCAGTCACTGGCTGCTCTGCCATGAGCCATGCCCTTCCTCCCCAGCCAGGGGATGTGCCAGGGCTGCTCTGCCATCCTTAAGACACTGAGAAATTTTTGGTAGGAGACCTATAACTCATCTATGTACATCTCTGTAGGCTTGCATAGCAACCGCTGGGAGCAGAGCTGTGCTGGGGTTGCTGGCCTTGCTTCAGGAAGATATTTGGCAGCATCTAGCATGTCTGTCTGGGAAATTTGGGCAGTTTCTGATCAGTACTTGATGAAAGAGGTGCCAGGGCTGTCCTAGAGATGCAGAACTGGCAGAGCCAAGGACACAGCCCAGGGCAGATGCTCCCGCACCCCCACCCTGGGACAAGGTGGCAAGAAACAGGAGATTCACTGGGCATTCCCTCTCCTTTTCCCCATCAGTGTCTCTTCTCAGATTTTTTTTGTGGTTAGCGGTAAACACAAATACATCTAGTAAAAAAACCAAAACCAAACCAGCAAAGCCTGTAGCCTGCTTGTCGTGTGTCAGGGACAGTTCCGAGGCCAAACTGCGTGATATTGGGGCAGAAGACAAACGTGAGGTTTCCCTTCCCCTTGCACTGATCCTCTCTTGGTCATTCCCAATCTGTTCTCTGACATAACCCAACATAAGACACGAAGTCTCCAGCAGAAAGCATCACCTCCTGCTGCTAGCACAGCCCCTCCACACTGGGAGGACAGGGATGCCATGGGGATCAGGCACTGAAGTGGGACTGGGGCACCCAGGGTCCCTGCCTTGCTTGCCTGAGGATTCCCTGGGCTCCTCAGGGCTGGGCAGAATCCCTCACAATCCACATGCCCTTATACCTGGCAAAAAGCTTGCTCAAGACCACCACTGGCACATGCAGAGGGGATTTGTAATTTCAATATTTTCTAGGTTTTAGTTAGCCTTTTGAAAGCCTCAAAAATTTAGAGACAAGGCTCCCCCAAAACCCCTCGCCAGCACCAAAGCATTCCTTTCCCTCTTGCACACCTGTATCTCAAAATGACCACATTCCTTCATAAATTTATATTTGATCTACAAAGTTTTTTATCAATCTTTTTTCCTCTGAACTAAAGTATTCCCTTCCCCAGTGTCAAAACAGAAAAAACTTTGAGACCGAGTGGTGGATCTAGAGACGGTTTGTGCCCCTGCATGCCGCTGTTTGTGCATTTTCCCTTCCTTTCTTAAGCCAGGGTTTGAGATTTGAGTTATTCCACAAACAAGACCCAAGAGAGACACAATTAGACTCCCCTGGAGACTGACCCCTTATAGTGCCCACCTGTAGCCGGACCCAGATAGCATCCCAGTGCAATGAATTAGCACTCTAAGCTGATTAGAGCAGCTCTGCACAACTCTATTTTATTGACACAATGAAGAGAGGACAGAAAAGGGCCTGAAATGAGAAAATCATTTCCATGCTGACTGAATTAAAAGAACAAAAGAGCTCCTTGCAGTTGCAGCATTCAATTTGTCGGAAAAAAAGGAAGCCACTTAATGGATCACAATAGATCTGAGCAGACAGATGAAATTTAAAACTTCGGCATGAGTGCGATTACCAGCTAAACATATTCTCAATCATTTCCTCCATATGCATAATTTAGTTGGATTGTTTACTTCGAGGGTTTGTTGGGGTTTTTTTTGCAAAAACACTATGGGAGATGTTATCTCCTAAGTGTCTTTGCATCCCATTTTTCCCAGTCCGGAAGGTTGTTGTGTTGGCTGGTAATATATTTTGTTGTAACACAAATTGCACTAAATTGTGGCTGCCTACGTTTCCCTTTCTCCCCTGCCTCTAGAAGTAAATTAATATTTTTGCTGTATGGAAACAAATAATGTAAGATCATCTTATTCCAAAGCAGACCTAAATTGATTATAAATCACACGCATTATTCTGCTCTACTTCCAGGAAAACAAACGTACTGCAACTCCTATTCTAGCAAATATATTAGTTTGTGCCACTATAAACAGCCTTCTCATTAAATTTAGGCTTAAGTTAACAGTAATAAGACAAGAATAGAGACTATTAAGGGGTTTCTCTGAGTGATATATATAATTACTTACAAAAGAGATATGCAATTTACTTTAGTATTTTCAAATCAAAATCTACTTGCCTCTATGAGGAAATATACCTTTAAAATAAAGCTGTGAAATAAATTGAAAACATCAGTATTTTAGGCTCCCTGTCCTCTAATTATGTAAAAGCTTGAATCTGAGTCAGTCCTAATTCAACAGTGAAAATCAGTTGCATGTGTAAAAATATTTGACTTTCCCAGATTATATTTTTATTTTCTACATAATGAAGTATTAAAAGAAGAAAACGGCGAGCACATCACTTCCCTGCACATTCCTTGAAAGTTAAATATTTTGGATTATGGAGAACGGGGCCCTTCTTTTTCTACACAAAATTTTAAAAGCTTATATCTTGTTACAATATTTACAAATCAAATATCTCTCAAAGGCCCAAAATTCAAAACAAAAGTCATTTTCTGAGCCTCATTATGACTTCAGAGCATCTGAATTCAGATAATTTGCATTGATTTGCCCTGACATATATTTTTATTTTTGGAGCATGTTTTAATCAGTTCACTTGACATCCTTTTTACTATTCAGTTTGCAATTTTACCAGCTTGTTTGCGTCTAATTTTGAGGTTAAAAAAAAAAAAAAACAGTAAAGGAATTATAATTGCTTATAACTCCCCTGTTTTGAAGCTGATACCCTGCTAAAGAGAAAACCAAGCTGAGCACGGGTAAGGTTTACTTCTGCTGGCTGCTATTACTGATTTGACTAAGCATTTCACAGGGGTAAATACCCAAATCATTCGGGGAATGACTGACACAGTACGACATGTGGTTAACAGCCTTACCGTGCGCTTTGCCTTCACAAATCTCACTGATGCCAATGTAACCTTCCAAATACTTCAGATAATCATTTTCCCCCTACTCAAAAAAATTTTACAGCCACGTCTGAACCATTCAAAGGATTCCCGACTGGAAAGATTACTGTAACCATTTCTTTTTTCATCCTTTTTCTTTTTTTTTAACCTCCCAACTGATTGAGCTAACAGTTTTATATGTATGTATATATATAAAATAATAATGATAAAAAAAAGGCCATATATAAAGCTTTGGGATATTTTAGCAAACTCAACGTAGTGTAACTTTGCTGACAGCTTGTCACATTTCACTGACTGTCTGTCTGGGATCCTGCGATAACATCTGCATTCACTCAGGGCGAGAGCTTACCCTAAGACAAAAAAGTGGGTCCTGCCACATAATGCTCCATCATTCTGTCAGTTCTGACATGGCATCTGAATTTTTTTGAATCACTAAACACTTTTGGGACTCTGGTCCTTATTATCTTTCCTTAGTTTCTATACTCGCTCGGCAATGCTGAAAAATGTAAAATGTGCAAACAAGGTAGTGGACGGCTCGGGCTTTTTGTCGTCTAATCCTCAGCCCCTCATTCATGCTCACTGTTAATCTCTTAAGACATTATAAAACTGTTAGACAAAGAAATGTGAATACCTCTGCTTCTCAGCAGAATGGGAGGAAACCAAGGAAAATCTGGATCATGCTAAGCTTTTCTTTTCACCACAAAAATGGTAACTTAAACCTGTTGCATCAAATTATTTATAATTCCCAACACTAAGGCCGTTTTTTTTTTCTTCTTCAGCATTACAGAGCAAGCCTGGCAATATCGCAGGAGGAGGAACAGTACTACTGAGCCTTTCCAAACACATCAAATGTATAAGTTACATATAAAAAATTCTACAAAGCCCATCAAAATACGGGCAAATTGGGGTTTAATCCCTCTGTTGCTTTGTGTTCAGCATGGCACAGGGCTCATGGTGCTGTCAGGGCTGCTGGAGACCATTTGGGGGATTTCTGTGCTGCAGAAGGACCAGGGGCTCGGTGGTGTTGGATTTGATTGTGGGGATGTTGGGTGGGATGGGGCACGGGAGCCTCCAGGCTGACTGAAGCTTTCCTGGCTGGACGGGACCAGGGCCCCATTTCACATTAATCCAACTCTGTTTGGAGCCATCTGCTATTTCAGGTCATCACTTCACTCCTCCTGACTCCCACTGCTGCAGGGGCATTAGCATGGGGACAAAAGCTACTCAAGCACCTATTCTAAACCCATTCAAGCTCAAACCCACTAAAAATCACACCCAAAATGATACTGTTGCAATCAGCTAAATTTTATTCAGGAATGCTGGGGCTGAAAACCAGAATTTTCGTTTTCTACTTCTGCATTGTTGTCATGGGTGGTGGGATCAGATAGTCCAGTCTTAAAAATGCCAGAGAAGCACAAAAGTATTTGAATGAAAATGCCAAACAAGTCACTCTCACTGAGCTAAATACCTACCACGAGGGTTTCTTTACACACAGAAACTTCTGTTAAAGCCATAATCTTCTAATAATTATTTAAACTATTGTGAAATCTGCCTGAAACATGTTTTATTCATCCCTGTTTGCATTAGTGTGAGGGAAAATGGCTTTAATGAGGAAAGTTAAGATGTTGCCTTTTTTGCAACAATGCCAGCCATCGAATTGGTGAGGTGACTTGAGAAAATCAGCTTCCAAAAGGGAATAGCGAGGGTCCATACTGGTAGGGATTGAGCTGCTTTGCCAACAGTGGGACTGGTGGTATTTCAAGCAGAGGGAAGAGTTTGTGGGAAGGAATGAGCAGACTGTGTCCACAGCAAAAGTAAAGTCCCAATACTAAAAGAACTGAGGAACACTGAGATTTTGACATGAGAAGAGCTGAGATAGGAAAAGATATGGTAGAAAACTAAAATATGCTCAGGCACTAAAAGGCAGACAGAGCCTGGTCAGCAAACCACATGCACGGCCAGTGCTGGATACCATTATGGCACTGCCCCACTGAAAAATAAACTGAGGAAGATGAGGGCCAGATATAAAGGGCAGAGAGAGATGGGTCTCACAAAAAAATGGAAGAAGCCAGGAAAAAGGAAGTTTTTCACAAGGCTGAACAAGGATTCCAGCTGACTCCAAGGTTTTGGAACAACATGGAGAACAGCAGCACAAGTTATGAGAGAAGGAGAACAGGGATGAAGGAAGTAAAGAGAAGGGCACAGCCCAGGGTCAGCAGGTAGACAAAAATGCAATTTGAGACCAGAGATCTACAAACAAATAATAAAAAAGGCCTCCTTCACATCATCTGAACTAGGGGGGAAATGGCAAAATACTGCTCTCTGTGCGAGAGAGGAGGTGTGTTTCAAAGGCAAGGCACTGAACACATCACTGCTCAGCCCAGCCATCAACAGCATTTTGCTCTGCAGGTACAGAGGGTTTGGTGGGGTCATTTCTGGGTTTAGCATTAAAGAAAGACTGAAAAATCGTTTTCTCTCCTCCTTGCTAACTGCTCATTTGGCTGCCTACACATGTAGATATTCCAAACAAGTGAGTGCCAAGTTAAGACTAGAAAGAAAAATCACTTTTTCTGTGTTTGCAAGCAAATTTTGCCTTATTTGAAGGTTAACACTGTATCAGTACTTATAATTCACCTTTACAGGATATTTTCTGTAAATGCAGTGATGCTGAAGCTTTCCCATCCCCAAACTTCCATTTTCCCCTCCAGGAGAGTTTCACTTTTTTTTTTGCACAAAATCAACATTACTACCATGGTTTTGAAATACTGTGACCACAAATCTCTTAAAAAACATTAATACTCAGATTTATTTTTTAGTAAAACACCCGTGTAGCAAATAGCTACACTCGTGGAAAGCCCATCAGCCACATGAGGCCATTTCAAGAAGATAGGAAGGTTCCTTTTGGAAATCCTGAGCAGCTCCACGCCGAGCTTCCAGCCCAGCCCACTCTGTGTGTGCTGCCAATACACTTCATCAAGTTAAGACTAAGAACAACACTTTGGGAAACCCACTATACACCAGAGCCCTTTACGCCATAGGCTTCACCTGATGAAATGTTATGCTTTTTGTGGGCTCTTTTACGTCTTTCCACACTAAACACGAGGTCTATGCTTTAAAAGGAAGGGCCACTTAACATTTGTATTTCTTTCCTGAACTAATGAGTATTGTATGCGCCAAAGTTTGTGCGATCACGTAAAGTCAGGCAGGATTATGACAACCTCTGTCCTCACTCCCGTGTGTGCCACCTACCATTCAGCCAGGAAACATGAGGGCTGTCACAACAATAAAGCTCCATATTAATGCTCTCTGGGGTAGGAATACCCTATTAGCCAATTACTGCTTTCTTTTTTTGCTTCCAAATAAGTATACTTCTGTATGTGTCTGACGAACACATCCTGAGCTGCAGGTTCTAGCAAACAACATTTGGGCTTCTCTTCGGTTGCTCAAATTTTGTGATGTCTTTATTAGACCAAGTGCCCAGACTGCAATGCTATTGTTAAACATCAAACCTCAATGCTGTGTCCTCTGAAGTGCATGCATTCAGCTGGGTTAATAAGCATCTTGCCATACCCCAAATCCTGTGTTCATTTGCTTCTGTTTAATGAGGACCATCTTCTCCTGCCCACATGTATGCTCGTCTCTCCAGCGCTTGTTGAGCCATCAAGACACACCTTTGTTTCATTTAGTATGCAATTTTCACCTCTGACCCAAGAAACTAGTCTTAGGCTTCCTGAACTTTATTGCCTGTTAATAGACTGCTGGCTCTCTTTTCAGCAGTCATAGAAATGGTGGAGAGACATTTAATTGAAAAGAGGGACAAAGCTAGAGCCTGAAAGGCAAAGTCAGTAGGGTTTTAGACAAAAAAAAAAAAAAATCCAGCAATAATATGTTTGAGGAGGTTTGGATATTCTTTACAAGTTCGTGGCTCTTTACACAAATAAGAAAGACATCATTGATTTAATTATCTTCCCAGGGAACAATAGTGTAATACTCTGAATGGTGCTAAATGATTGATCTGGTAATTCATCTTCTGCTAACAGCTATCTATGCATTTTGTTTCTCTCCAGTCCTCAGCCCGATGACATTAGCAGCAATGTCACGGAGCAGTGCTGGGCTTTCATAAAACACCCACAGATGCTCTTTCCTGCCAGTGTTTAGGGACACATGGTTATAATTTTGTCTGTATTTCTTTGTTGTAGATTACTTTTAACTACATCTGTTCAATTAAAACAGAAAAAAGAAAGACACAGCTAGAGCCCATCAGCTTTATATCAGAAGAAGCCTTTTAATGAAATAGAGAGATTTAATTTTGTAAGTGTTCTGATGAGTGCGAGATGCCTTTATGTTTTTTCAGAAGTTATGTTTGGTGAATAGTTAGGAAAGGACATTATTACAGCATAAGGATATTATTGTACACAGAAAGGCATTATTAAAAGTGATTTATTGTTCCATGTTAGGAAACTTATAGGAAAAGTCTGATAATATATTAAACTTGTTTATTATGGACTTCATATAATTTTTGAATAATGCCGCTTTTTCTTTTGACAAGAGCAATAAACTCTGCTGATACAGACATACTCTGATTATCCCAAGTCAACTGTGTTGCTTAAAGAAACATGCCCAAACAATCAGCTTCTGACAGCTGCATCTCTTGTTATTTACAATAGCCATCACAGTAATAACTCACCATTTCTATATTAATAAGGCAGTGAAATTTATTATGATGGTATTGAAAAGTTATTAAGTACTGCATCCCAAGTGACAAAGTACCACAGCACTGTCACTATCCAAAAGCAGTTGCCCATCCATCACAAAGCTTTCCAGATGGTCCTGCATCTTTATCGCTCCCAGGTTGGTGACATCACCTGTTCACCCTCTCAAAATTGATGATGAAAGCAAACAGATCTATCTTACTTACATTTACCAAATCAATTTAATTTTACAGGCCGTGGCTTAGTGACATATTGACTGTTTTCCTTAATGGCATCTACTGTACTTAATGCAAAGAACTCATCTTTGAATCCTGGCTTGCATAATGTGGCATTTCATAATAAATTTTTTATAACATATTTATTTAATGGGAAGAAATATGATTGTCAGTTCTATTAGATGCAATTATTATTCTCTTCAGTTTAATATTTTTTATTTTTCTTTCTGATGTTGTCTTTCTTAATGGCTAAATTCAATTTACCAGTTTTGTCTTCTAAAAGGAAGTCTGGCATATCTCATTTATTTTTCTTTGTAATTTGATAATCTCAAATCTAGTCCAGTGGCAGCTTTTGTCTCTATTAATTTAATGCTCTTACCTGCTTGGACAGAATGTTACTGAACTCAAAACTTAGCTTGGTGGTGTTTAAATAAATAAAAATCTCTTTGTTCTGAAGAGAACTACAAATTCCTGAAACATCCTCTTGTTTCTGCTCCAAAGAAGGTAACAAAACTTCCTTCTCCCCTTCCTACTTCTGAGTCCACTTGACCCTTATGGTTTCACTCTGCTTCCCTCAGGAGTTAATGCTCCTCCTGATTAAATTAAAACCTCAGTGGCTTTGTGGGCAATACACACACAGACCTACAGAGAGGTTTCTGTGGCTTTAGACCATGCCATGGAATGTGCAATTTCCTGCCCTCAAGGTCAAGGACATGGTGGAGCATCCACTGTGGGTGGAGAAATAGTCCATTCTACACAAACCATTCCAGGTTTCATTGAGACAAAAGCTTTTGTGAGATTTTACAGCTGTGCCATGACAACAGCTGCTCAGCCTCCTGCACCGGCTAAAAACCTCCTCCTGATGCTGTTGCCACGTTGATCTCGGGTTGGCTCAGAGACTCACCAGTCCCATGAGCACAGCCACAGTGCCAGAGCTGGCTCAGGACAGGGGTGAGTGGCACCTCCCTTCCAGCACCCACTGCAGCCCCTCAGCTCCCTTGTGTGATATTGATCTGAAGGTTTTCTGAGAGCAGCTTCCCTGGCCGGCCCAGGAGGGAGCTTTGCAGATCTTGTGCTCCCCTTCAAGCATGCAGCAGCTTTGCCTGACCAAGAGAAGGTTGTGGTCTTTATCCAAAAGAACAAAGCATCACATCCCACCAACCCCATGCAAGACTGCTTAATCATATCAATCAAAGAATTAGAGGAATTCAAGAGTGGAAGTAGGGAATAGTAAAGAAAGACAACACAGACCAACACTGAATGATCCCTCTTGTCCTCACCCTCTTCCATCCACAAGAAACAACCCAAAGGACCAACAGATCCCATTTTCTGTCAATACATTTAATTCAAACGGAATGACAAGTCCACCTGCTCATATCTTGCTATTCAAGGACCTAATATTTGCTCATTTGCAATTATAAACCCGGTGTTCTCCAGGCAGGCAGAAAGCTGGTGATAAGCCCAGGGAGCTGGCTGGGGTATGGTGCTGACATCCACTCTGAGGGCAATGCTCTGCTCATGAAGCAGCATCTGCCTGCATTGCCACAGGTCTCCTATTGCTGCAGCAGTGTCTGACTCGGGCACAGCCTCACCACAAGACCCAGATGCAAACAACAGAATAATTCAGACTGGTAACCCTTGCAGCAATGTCCTTTTTGTACACAGCTCTGGAGGGGCCATCTCAAGCACCCTCATGCACACTCACCCCAGGCAAGACATTCGGCATGAACTGCATCCCGTGTGCACCGAACACCGTGTCCCTTACAGAGAGCTTAACACGGCAGCTAAGCCCGTGCTCAACTCAAACACCTGGGTAATCCTGTTGATGATAAGCTTGTGCCTAAGTGCTTTATTGGATCTCAGCCAGAGTGCTCTATGCCTTGCAAAGCTGAGCTCCAAATGGGATAAAACATCACCTGTGTGCTGAAGACAAGGTAAGGATGTCACCCCCACCTGCAGCTGCCAGCAGTGGATGATCGGTTGATCTGGGGGAGAACACGCTCTCTGCAAGACTAGGTTGGTCTTGTATTGATCAAAAAGCAGTCCCACCTCCCACTATAAAACAAATCATTCCTTTTTAATTCCAAATAACAGAATAACCCACATCCTTGTTTCTGCTTTTGCTTCAATAATAATTTTGCAAAAATCCCTGGAGTCTCTATACTGCTGAAATCCATATGCAAGGAGAAAATATAGGCAAGGAATCTGTATTATACTTCCTTGCTTTCTAACCACCTGGCTGAGTGTGGTGCTGTTTTGCACGTTAATGCTGTTGAAAACAATTCAAGAAAAAGCCAAGATTTAGTCTGTAAAAGTCACAGACCAGTGGCAGTGTGAAAGTGTCAGACAGCAGCAGAAAATCAAGAGGTTTTTTATTTAACACTAGGACACACTCCATATCCCAAAGAATAATATTCACAAGTGATGAAGTCTTTGTTCCTTCTATTTTTCCTTTCTCAAAAAAACCCATTATCTGCTGCTGTCTCCCAGAGTGATTTTCCTGACTACGAGGGAGTTATTTCCCTCAACACTGTCACTGTTTTTTAAGAGTAGCTTAACTCAAGTTTTAAGATGTGTGAATTCCACATGAAGTTATTTAGAAAACAAGACTTTTTGTTCTGTTTGTATTAAAAACAGAACAAACAACAATCAAAAAATTCTGCTTTCAACATTCTGGCATAGATTTTTCCAACGGAGGACCCAAAAGCAGGGGCTAACATCTGTACATAGGAATTGGTCAGTAACTCCCACTGATTGCAGTAGAAGTTTTTGGATGCTAAGAAAACCGAGCTATTGGTTTAGGTGCTACAACCCAGATTTGGGAGCATATATATTAGATTTCATCTCTAAAAGTCTATACTTTTTTTTTTAAAGGTATTATTTAATTTTCATAGCAATATATGGTACACCTAGATCCCAGAATCTCAAATAAATTTAATTTTTAAAAGTGCCAAAAGACAGGAAAAGAGTGCAGAATTAAAGTTTCAAACTGCAGCTAATTCAGTCCCTACAAACTAGTGGGAAACTTGCACTCCAGAACAATTTTTAGGAAGCTTTGCAGTTTTCTCCAAGGACTCACATGAAAAATGTTAGAGGAGACATAAATAAAGAGCCAAATGGCCTCCTAATTTCCATTTAGAAGTAATAGCATCAGCTCAAGCATACTCTACCAAATATGAGTTGTTTTTCAGCCTCACTGGCATGACAGGAAAATATACTCTGCTCTATAAACAGATTATATGCTGCTTTATAAAGCTCTAAACTATTTTTTTACTTCTGTGACAGGTTTGATTTATTGGAGTTTATTGCTCCTGGTTTTGCCCTCCTAGTAAAGAAATAAAAGTTTAGGATCAAAAGAGCTGTGAAGAATTTGTTCTTATGAATGAGACTTTGAGTTTGCTAGAGCAGCAAGAGACCTGAATTTGGATATTGGCCGTCCCCTGGTCGAAGGTAGGTGCGTGTGCTTTGGCGACACACTCAAAGGCTTGCTTTGAAATACTCTCCCAGTTGTTTTTCATAGCAGGGCATGAACCATGATGAAATCACTAAATTTGTGTTCCCTTGCTTTTGTTTGAAAAAAATTACTGCCATCCCTTAAAAGCTTGTTTTCTTTGTTGATTAAGCAGCAGTCAATTTTCCCTTTTCCAACAAGCACCGAGCAGCAGCCTCCCGACCCCCTCGGATATTCGGGCTGCCGGCAAATACTAAAACCCCAGTGACAAACTGCAAAAAAGCTCGACCTTTCCCCTTGTCCGGTGACCCCCTGTTCGATTTGTACTTTAGCTAACCAATACCTGATTAGATAATGCTCAGCTCCAGCCCCACAAAATGAGATAAAATTCAAATTTATGGCTTTTCATTTAAACTGATCTACAGCACTCTAATCATGACCCGAGCACGACGATATCACAACAAATTCTCTTTGTCCCAGAGTGTGTTTTATGGTTGAACTGTATAAATGGACACAATAGACATTGTTTTCCTGGACTTGCTCTGACAGAACTCTGTATTGATCCCATAGGGAGTCTTGCTGTAGGGGAACTTTGGAACAGGCTCCATGAAATTCCTCAGTCTCCTGCAGAAAATTTTTCTTTATCGTCTACTGCCTGGCTGCAGAATTTAACAGCAGCAGTTCCTCCAGCTTCCACTTCTCTCCCAATTGCCACAGGCTAATCCCAGCATCAACTCAGATGGATGCCACAAAAACTGGAAGTCAGAAGTGTCCCACAGCTCTAAATACCCAAAACTATGATAACCCTTTGCAAGGGAATAAAAATGTCCTTTCCAAAAATGTAGTTACAGTCCAAATTTGTGTGTAAACTGTAAACTCTTCTTTCCAATGTGAATGTAGGGTTTGGGGTTAAAATTTTCTAGTGTAAGACTGTAGACTGCCTAGCAATCCTAAACAATTGGAAAAAAGGAGCAAATGTTTTGTGACAGAATGGATAATATATGCAGTATCAGAAAAAGGCTGAGGAAGTTGTTCATCTTTCCTACCAAAACTATTTCAATGTTTATGTTTTCCTCAAAAAAATCCTCCATCATCTTTGAAAGCCAAACACTATTGGACATTCAGCGTTCTACCTTAAACTCAGATAAAATGAAAATATTTATTTTTCCAATAACTTGATCATTCTCTCTGCAGCCACAGGGGAATCTACTCAAGAGGTAAGTACACAAATAGTAGCAATGGTGCAACCCCACTATGCATTTCTTGGAGAACTACACACAAGAGGTGAAGAAACGAGTGAGCCTGGACATAGCAAAACACTTTCTTTGGCCTGTGGGACCAGGAGCAGCATGAACAGGTTGGGACATCCCTCCTTCTGAAGCCACCAGACACAGCTGACCTCCATAGTACCATGAATTATTCTAGGAATTACAGGTAATCAAACATAAGAGAGTACTGTGCCACATTCCACATCAATGCAATTCGCTCATCAAACAAGTATCATTATGGAAAGATTTTAAAACCTCTCATACTACAAGGTCACCTAAAACCTGCACCCAGCACCACACAGAATCTTTGGTTTTATCCTTCCTCCATTTAAGATTTAAACGAAATTTCACCTGGATTATTAGCAACAGCAGAATGAATTCCCATTTGTTGGCACCTGGCTGGACATACACCTTGTTGCCCAAAAGTGCCCATTTAAGCAGAAAACAGCAGTACCATAATCACTTAGATTCCCAAGACCATACTTAAACCTCAATAAATTATACTTTCGCTCACCATCCCACGCTGCCTTTAGCACTGCCTGAGCCCACATACCAGTATCAGCTTCTTTCCCCCTTTAATATCCAAAACACGAGCCAAGGACGTGGTGGATTCCTGAGGAGTGTGATGATGAGCATCTGGGGTGGAAGGTGCATCAGTAAAGTCATCTCCAGCACTACCAGGTTCCTCCACATCCCTCCTCTAGCCCTAACCACCACAATGTGCCATTTTACTCACTGTGCAAACTCTGGTAACCAGCATTTCTTTGTCTCCCTTCAACAACAGTAAATGTATTTAATTCACTTGGAAAAGTATTCAGTTTCAAGTTCCTCTGAGCATCACAGAATACTTCTGGGTGAGTGAACAAATTGCAGCAGGACTTGACTGTTGATTTTGTGTGATTTTGCTCCAATACTTTTCAATAGCTTGCCCCAGCTGTCCCAAATAAATAACACTATTCAAATGGTACAAGTCCTGCAGCTTGAAAGGGATTCAGGCTGCCAGCTGGGCTTCCAGCACTATCAAGATATTCATTTCTTGTCTGGATATCACAGACCCCAAAATCTTAAATATTTCAAGCAGGAAAACCAGTCTCTAATATCATAGCATATTGCCAGCATCTAAGGGTGTGAAAATCTAGATGGGTTTCCCTCAGTCTTAGTTAGGTTATCCTTCCCTACTCCACTTGAGTGTCCAGTCTAAAATACTCTAAAATTTTAGAATATGTTAAACCTGCAAGTACAGCCATGTATCAACAGTTTTGCTTTAATTTCTGCTATCAATATTTGAGCTTAATTGTGGTGTGGTTAAAGGTCAGATTTTATGGTTTCCTGGTGCCTTTTTCAAATAATAAAGATTTCTCACCAGCCATTATATTGCATCACAGTCTGCTAACTCAGGAGAGTGCTGCCAAGTCTATGACTTCTCCTGACACTATTCTGTCACATTGTCACAGGTCTCACAAGAGTTTAAACAGCTGGATGGAAAGTTCGGAGTGAACTGCCCTAGTGTTTATGGATAGTTAAGAGCAAATCAAGTTTCCATTTTCCACCATATCTGCAAGGCTCTGCTCCACAGTGAAACCCCATTTTTCCTGGGAAAATGAACTCCCATCTCTCCAGAGGTCAGCCATGCCCCTGGAGAGCCATGCAAACCCTGCACGGCTCCCCTTATCAGAAGCCAAAGGAAACGTACAGATGGAAAGCCAAGATTGTGCTCTGTTCCTACAGCACATTGTTAAAACAATGAATAAAACCATACAGGAACATTTGTTACATCATAACACAACAGCAACACCACTTGATGTTTGAATCCCTGACCTGACCATGGACCAGGAGCTCAGACAGATCCACAGTGATAACACAGTGAGGAAAATGTTGCTTCTGAAGGCAGAGAAAGCAAGATCCAACACCTCTACTTGCCAAAGGAGTCCATGAGCTCCTTCATGAAAAGCAGAATTTCCCAAAGCATCTGCAGAAGTAATATGAACCACACCACTGTGTGTGCTGGGTATGACACCAGCATCCAAACCTGCTTCACCAAAAGAATGGCAAAATTCCCATTAAGTTAAATGGAAGCAGGATCAACCCCCCAGCTTTTGAAGCCCCTAGTAGCACAAGGTTGTTCAATAGCAATTTTAGCCACACAACACTGGATTTTAGGGCTATTTTGGTATTTGTTGACAGAACATGGCAATTCACAACCCTGAAAGCAGCACCCAGTTTAATTTCAAACCTATTATGCAGCGATTTTGCAAATCCCTCAACCAGAGACATAATGCAGGACCATCCAAGACCCGATTAAAATTGGTATAGAAATGTTCCAACAACACAACTTTTCCTCACTTTCCTCAAAAGAAGCATCACCTGCCAATATTCACCCAGACAGACTTCATGCATGAAGAGCAATATTAATTTGACTTTTTTTCTTTTTCAATTTACACTCATCTCCATCCAGAAAACCCCAAAAGGCCCCAAAGCAGTTTGTGCACATAAATATGCTTTGGCTGCCACAGGATAAGACTCAAATTCTGCAAATATTTCTGTGTTTACAGATACACAAGAACTCAACAGACCGAAAGAACGTACAGCATCTTACCTCCCAACCGTAACTGGGATCTTTCAGGTGTGGCCGCTGCTCTCCTACAAAAGGGCCAAATTTTTCCCCTGCTTCAATCTTCCTTTTGGTCCATATCCCTAATCCTGCTCCAGGAATGTTGGATTCTCGGAGCTCAAACTCTGAAGGAATGGGAATGTCATCAGGAATGTATATTGGAGCCTTGTAAGGAGAGCTCTCCTTGGGTGTGAAAGCTTCACTGGAGGTTGCCGGAGATGACGGCTCTTGGATGCTGATGGATGTTGGACACTGGACATTTGCAGTCTCTCCATCAGTTTCTGGTGCTTCCCGCAAGGGAAGTTCTGGAAAGCTCTCGTACAAACATTCATCACCTGGAAAAGAAAGCCAAACAGTAGGATTTGAAACACTCTGACAGAGTCTGCACATGAAACCCTTTCAGCCTGCACATGGAATAGAAGGGACACTTCGGGAGACCTCATCAATCACTAATCCTGCTGCAGAGCCTCAGTGTGGACAGAGCTGAGCCTTTTCTCTAGTGTAGGCCTGGGGGTAACACAGTGTTTCTCAATATTCCTGACATCAAAAGTGGTTTGCATCACTGAGCACAGGCGAGGGAATTGCAGACAGATGTAAAGGCAGGCACGCCCCATTTTCCAGTCGGGTCTGGATACAGCGCTGTGCCTCGCACACGCTTTGAAATTACAATTGAAAGCCAGCATTATATGTTACAACTGAAATCTAAGAGAAGTGAAAAGCAGGAAAGCTTCACTGGTCTTTCAGAGAGTCAGATTGAACCTAAAGTAGTCAAAATTAAGTTTGATGGCCTCCAATTAGTCTTTGGAGAAAGGATCCAGCCTACCACACAACTCTTGGCAAGAGCTTCAGTTGATGTAAATCAGTGTCTTACCATTGACCTCCAAGAAATGCAATGGTCTGAAATAAGTTCAGGATCCAAACAGCACCTTATGGAGAACATGAACCTTCTCCTCTTACAGTTGCAAAAAATCCTGGGGCAGATCCAAAACACATTAAAAAAAAAAAATCCTTCGTCTCTGGGGCTTAGCCAACAAACAAACAAACAAAAAAAAAAAGACAAAAAAAGGAAAAACTCACTATTTTTGACAGCCTAAAATGTAAGACTAATTATAAATTCTTTTTAGTCAGTAATGCTGAGTTACTTCAGCAAGGGCTTTAGCTGCACCAGCAATACCGTGCTCAACCCAACAATACATGCAAAAGGAGCAAAACAGCAAAACTAACCAAAAAAATCACCTTTACAATTTATATCCATTAAACTTATTAATGTTATTGGGTTTTTATGCACACCAGAACTCATTCCACTTAATTCAAACATAAATAAGAGGTGAGAATACTGTTCTCCAAGGACTGAAATTGAGAGATCAGGTATTTAAAACCTGAGCTTGAAGATATTTGCATAATATGATTGACCCAGAAACGAAAGTGTTACACTGGGCTTGGCTTTCAGAATGACTCTGTTTCAGTGAAGAAACAGGAAACTTTAAAATATTCTTTCAATTTCTTGCTCATTTAAGAAACTATCCATGGTAGATTAGCACCGTATGCCTTTTCCACTGGAAACTGGTCATAGCCCATTGTCTCTCACATCTTTGTTACGTATTATCTCACGGTTTTATATCTGTACTTTCATGCTTCTGGTACTGCCTAAGACAAACACTGGGACATAACAAATCATTGGAATAGATTGCTCCCATCACAGGACTGGCAAACTGGATTCTTCATCTGTGAGCAATTTATTCACAGCCATGAACTGTTTTTCTTTCTTTTATGTGGCACTGGCTATGACCTCATACATGTCACAAGCAAGTTCAACTACCCGTCCCGTCAGCCTCCAGTTTGGCAGAATCTGCCTGCACTTTAACAACTGAACCCCATATTGATTAGTTTGTCACTTTCCTAATATCTGGCTTTCTGAGAAGTAGAAAATCTTGACTGACTCCACCATTTCACTGAGAAGGACACAGAGAGGGATTTTCCACTGCTTATGGTTCAGAACACCTACCTATCATAGCTGACTTTGGCAATGATGCTCAAGGGCTCATGAAAGTGCTGGTGCAGAGAGCTTGCTCTGTGCCTACCACTTATGAGCCCATGCCATACCTTCCTGCCCACAGCACCCCTTATCTTGGGCTCCAAAGGACAGGAAAGAGGGCATAGAAAGGATAGAGACACAGCTCCACCCGGATGCCGCCACCACCCACTTTGCCCTGCACTGAGACAACCGCTTCAGCAACCATGGCACTGCTGCTGCCCCCAAACACAGTCCTGCTTCAGCATGGTGGGACAGGTGACAGAGGTCCATCCACACCTCCTGAGCATCCCCCAAGACTTGAATGTTCTCCCTGACTTCACAGGCCAGCAGCAATGCTGCATGCACCATGGGGCAGGCATGCTCCCTTTCAGATGCCTTCCCCCAACTGTTTAGATTGCAGTCCTGCCTAAAAGACTTCAGCTGTTTTTGAAACAGGGGTTTAAAAAAAACCCCTAACCCATGTATACACATGGGGTACAGGAAGAGAAATCACACAAGGAAAGTGATCTGGATGATGATAAGCACATGGCTCACTGGAAGGGGGGCGCCAGGGCTAAAAACTTCAGGCATCTAAATCCCACTGATTTTCCATGACAGCTGGGTGCCTGACACTCAAACTCCTTAAAAAGCCCATCTCACACAGTCACTGCTGTTGTCCCTGTCCTGCCAAGCAGTATCCCATAAAACCAAGGCTGTGCCCCATAGTCAACTCTCCTTCCCAAAATAACAAGGTATCTCAGCCAAATAATTTAAGTCACGGCAAGCGATGACCTGCTCTGTGCCTGTCCCAAAGGGTCACCTTCCTCAGCTCCACTTGCCAGCAGTGCCTGCCCACAAGCCAGCACAAGCTGAGCCTTAAACATTTAGCAAGCACAGCTTTACAGATGTTTCATCTTCCCCAGGGACAGTCCAGTTTAATTTCTCTCTCACAGACTCAAAGGCCTCAGTTATACTTATCTCAGTCATTCTGGCTACGCTCGTTTTTAGCCATATAGGGTCAAACCTGCAGCTGATAAATTGGCCTCTGGAAGCCTGGCAGGGAGACAAGTCCGTTTGCTGGGTCTATTGTGCCTCCTTTGATTTCCAGCAGCCACACCCGATGTCATCGTTAAACACAGGCTTTCAGCTTGAAAGCTCTGGAAAATATAATACGCCTCTATGCCCCAAAGCCCTACGTGTGGGTAAAATGGACTACTGAAATAGTCCTTTGCCTAAAATGGCAATGTATTCCAGCAAAAAATATATTTTTAAACCTCAAAATAGACATAGAGTCGAATTATGACTGACCAAGAGATGGGAAGACCATTAAGACATATTAGTGAAATTAATGATAGAAGCAGCTCTATTAAAATCAATGTAGATGAACCAAGGTTCTGGTCCTAATTTTCAAAGGGTGTATGACTATTCTTCTTAAAATTTGCACCCACAGGGATCAGAGGGAATTCCAGCAAAACTGCAGGATATTGACTGATAGAAAACCTTTGCAAGGTTAGAATTAGACACAGGGACTGCGCTGATAAGCATCACTTCACAGTGAACTGCAAATCGTTCACACAAATAGCCCTCCAGTTTTGAAATTCAAGATAGCGTCTTTAAATTCCACTAATTATCCCCACCAGAAATGGGATGAAATAAAAAATGAGGCCCCTGATAACGGAACAGATGAGATTAGGTTATGTGGAAGCTGGATATTAGTCTCCATAAAATTCTTCACCACTATTTTACAATAAAAACATGAGCAAGCTTCAAAGGAAACCCAAGAGTAAAGGTTAATTGCTACTAAAAGACCAGGGTGGACACCTGTGTTTGCACTTTTGTCACAACCTTGCCCACCAGCAGGAAAGAGCCCACGTGGCCATGTGCTGGGGATGTGCCTGATGAGGACGGGAGAGCAACGTGCCAAAGCTCCTGTTGTAGCTCCGGGGCCTGGGGTCATTCCAAGACCGAGAGGCCTTCTGTACATGCTTGGGAGGAGGAGAGGACTTCCTTCCATTAGAATGTTTCTTAGTTCAGCCCAGTTTTCCTCTCCAAGAGCAATTACGTAAGAGGCACTAACGACCAAGGCAGAGATTGAGCACAACTCATGCTGCTGTCAGAGGCACAATGGGCCTCATGCTCAGTGGGGCTGTACCTGGCTGCAGCAGAAATGACACACCATGGCACCTCACGGTAAGCAAACATGCTGGCTGTTGCACTTATCTGTGTTTCAGGGCAGCCTTAAACTCAAACTTCACACAAAGTCTTCCTGGGATCCCATCTGCACCCAGATCTCCACAGCCAAAGCCAGTTGTAACAAACAAACATATCCATAGAGAATTCCTGTTCTTCCTTTCCTCAGGCTGTTTGTGCCTAAGGAGATACATTCCCAAAGCGACTATTTGACTGATAAACACTCTAGCACATAAATGCAGCTCTCTGCACTTGGATTTGTGCACGTGGCCACCACTGATTTAATCATAAACAGGATTACTCCGGAGGAAAGAGGCAGGCTGAAAACAAAGGCATCTAGAGAGCCTAATTCAGAATGCCACCACCTTCTGAGCGGGATAAATCAAGAGCTGAGATAAATGTCGAAGTGGTGCTTTGCAGTGAGAAGAGCCACACAGTTTCATGCCTGCAGCTTCTCAAGGGTGAGATGACCTCTGGTCCCAAAGATTAGACACCCTGAGGATGTAACTCTGCCTGATAGGAGAATTCCATCTCATGCCAGGAGCTTTGAGCTCCACTAGCTCTATAGACCATGCGTTGTACAAACCTTCAGCAAGGATGCAGGCAATTTTTTAATGAAGGCTTTTGGGAACATGGTAGGATCGGGTGAATTAATCCCTTCTCCTGCAGGAGGCGAGGGTGGACATGAACGTACCACAAACTTCTAAATCAGATCTTTGAAAGAGACCAGTGAGCATTTATATTTGTTTGACCTAGTATTACCTTTCATTGTAGAGGAAATCAGCCTAGAGTATTTACAGGGATATCTGAAAAGGAGACAGGCATTTCCTGTTGCATACAAATGGACACCTTTATCTGAATTTCTGTTTGAACAACTATTAAACAAAAAAAAAAAAACCTGTTACAGGCAGAGACTGATTGATTACAAAATACATCCACATCAGTCTAGAACACAGGAGGTCAAGAAAAGCAGCAAATTAAGAGAAGAAAACCCATTAGCTTCAAAAGGATCTCTTAGCCAGTGTTGAACAAAATGGGAGCCATCTGACTGTCTACACAAGGTAGGCACAACTCAGAGGGGGCCAGAGGAGACGTAAAGAAGGATCCTCAGCTTTAGAAACATTCAGAGATTGGGTTACTATCTCCAGGCACAGGAAGGACTCCAGCCAAGGGCTACATTACTCCACTTGAACACTTTATCAGTCAACGTACCTGAAACTGGTTTGCGCCACTCCCTTTTCACAGAACTGTTCTGTGGAGCTGGACCTATTGGCAGTTATTTATTATTATTTGTATTGTAACACAGCCTGGTACCCCCGGGCAGGACCCCATTGTGAAAAGCATCAGACAGACTTAATCAAGTGAGATTAGATTCTAACCAGACTAGTGCTAGTAATTCCCAGTTAGGTGAAAATCATAAAACACGGGAGGGAAACACTGTTTTACAAATAGCAAGTCCCATTGTACAACAAAAGAGATTACAAGCACATTTAGAGATAAACACAGCACTTGAATCTGTTCTGAATCATTACTTCAATTACCAAGTAAGAATACTCTCACAACCATTAGCCTTCAAACACATGGGGATTTTGCATATTTGTATTACTTGACCTCAACACAAGCATGTGAAAACCAAAGCTGTCCAAAACTCACTCAAAAGGTCCAATCCCAAAAACCACGCTCATGCAGTGAGAGCAAGGGGGACCAAAGCACCCGCGTGGTGGCCCCAAAGGCCGGACTCTGATTTCTCTTACACAACTGTTAAATCTAAAGTAATTACTTTAGACTTCCACCAAGGAATAAAAGAGATCAGTGTCTGTCCTAGAGTTAACCAAAATTACTCAAATTTCTTCGGATTGACACTAATATAACAAAATGAGAGGGAAATGTGGTGCCCAGATTTCAGCTTTCCCTTCATGCTTGTGACACTGCTGATCTCAGAGGGCATTCTCCCAGCAAAGATCCCACACCTCAGCCTTGAGCCACAGCGAGCAAACCCTTCTGCTTGCTGGCAGAAGAGGGAGTTGTAGGAAAAGCTGCACAGACAAAGGCTGGAGAAAAAGGCGGCTCAAGGCAGCCCGAGCACGGCTTTGGGGCTGAAGTACATAAATCACCAACTACTCATGGTGCTGCACTGTGGGCAGCAGGATCTACGTGAAATGCAAAGGGAGCTCAGCCAGGGTCACCTCTGGAGCACCCCATGCCGAGGAGTTTGGGTGGCTTCAGGCTGTGCCTCATAGCAAGGTGCACATCAGTAAGACCAGTGCAGACAATTCACATTTAAAACCTTTCCTGCATGGGAAGCAGTTTTGCTTCTCAAATCATAGTGTCTGCAGAAAACAACCCTGAAATAAGAGGCTCATACTGGAAGCAGAAGGGAGCTCCTGATGAGCACCAAGCGCTCGGGAGAAATCCGTCCACAGGCAAGTGAGAAAAGAAGCTAAACATAGTCTAGAGCATCACGTCTTTAAGAGAGGATAATTTCAGCATTGCCAAGTGTTGGTACTAGACCAGTAAAGTTATAATATAGTAACTGTATAGGGACCTGCCTGTGGTCTCTGGCAATTCTCACCATCAGCCCCTACAATAACTAGTAGCATTTGGTGCTCTGTCTAGTGTCATTCATGTCTAATTGAGTAACACAGTCAAAAGCATCTGATGGGGACCAGACGCTGGCTTTTAATTAGGGTCCAGTACTGAGAGACTGTGGGTCAAATTCTACTTTCATTTGCACAGGAGCTGCCCTCCTTGATGTGCAGGGAATGTTGCACCTGCATAAGTGAAAAGGAAGATTTGGCTGCTTGTGTTCCTGTGCACTTTTCCATATAAATTACTGCACTACACACAGCAACAAAGGTTTATAAATGTTGGCTGGCACGCACTGAATTTATTTACAAGTTAAGTCTAATTTTATTTATAGTTCCAGTACAATCATCTCTGGTAGAAATATTTATGTTATCTGTACTTCTGGTCTGTTAGAGCCTACTGCAATCATAAACACCGCTGAAAAATTATTTGCAGTTAGCAGGGTTTAAACTACCCATTATATCACTAGCTAGTGCCAATAAACTTTGGTGCTGGTTGATAAAGTTTCCTCAATGGAATAAATATATATTTGACTTTCAAAACCTTTTCTGGGTTACACAGAGTGGGGGGTAAGAGAAGAGGGAAATGCCAGCTGTAGGATTTGATATACTGAGAGCCCGATCTGCAGCTAGCAAGGAGTCTGGAGAGATCCACACTGGCTGGGAGGCAGCCTAAAGCATGCTGAAATTCTAACTAATAGCTTAAATTTGTATCTTGGTAAGATATTTCAACTGAGGGGAGCTACAGCAGCTAACACATATTCATTAATGTCCTTCATGACTCTCTACATGGAGTAGACCCAAGGGAAAAAAAAAATCTGCCTTGAAACTTTTAGCCCTGAGTACTGGTCACCGCTAAGGGAGGAAAAATGGATTAGGAGAACCAGCTTTTGTTCATTGTTTGATTGCCATAATAGTAAACACGACATATATTCTCACACTGACATGGCACAAAAAGCCAACCAGCTCAGGACAAAACTAAGGACAGGGAGGTTAAACGTAAATTAGTGAGATCAGCCACTTGTACACAGCAAATACCGATTAGGAACAAAATTTAACTAAATCTGTATCAGCTGGGGTAAGACAGAATAGGTAATGCACTTTAACAGTCCCTGCCACAGTGAAAAACTATTGCTGTAAAAGAACGTTTTTAAACCAAAACAATTACTTAAACCTATAGTATTATAATCAACACAAATGAAACTTTGTCTCGACGTAATAAATCAGTGTGACTGAACTTCTTTTTACTCATTAGTGGACCTTTACTGTTTTAACCTGAGATGTGTCACAAAGCAGCACTGGAAAGCACATGCCTCTTTCCAACAAAAAGCAGTAGTAAAAGATGACTATTCCACCAAATTATAATGAAGACAGATAACAGAGTGAATTATAAAACAAAGGTTATAGATACAGACTGAGCCTTGTAGAGGTAATGACTTTTAATTGGATTGAGTTTATCATATTTTCAGAGGTACAGCACAACCAGAAGAAAGGATTAGAATTATTTCCACATTTCATTATTTGGCATAATGAGAAAACAGAGGGAGGTCCACATCCCTGATGTGTTTGCTAAGCCACAGGAGATGTTGAACATGTCAGTATCTGGTAGAGTACAGTCCCGAGACACAAATGCATTCGCTCCCTTATAATGCGGCAAAGTGTAATCACTTGAAGACAAAAAAAAAAAGGACGGGAAAAAAAGCCAGGTCATGAAGTTTTGTTTCAAAAGCACATTATGAATAAAAAGGAATTTAACCCCTTCCTGCCAGCAGGCACTTCAGCACTAGCCTGCAAACATCCATCCATCTGCTTTGAGAAGCTGAACAATTCTCTAAGCACCAATAGCTTAAAAAGAATGAACCAGTGATGGCTCAGCAACCCCATCCCCTCTCTCATGTACAGTCACACCACCAGGGCAAAAAGGCCCTGTGGAAGACACTGGGGAGGGGACCTGCAGTGCCTGAATCCCAAAGAGCCTGCACTCCACCTGGGAAGAACAGGGAACAGGGACCAAAAGGGAGAAGGCAGCTCAGAATATGCTGAGTTGGAAGGGACCCACAAGGATCAGCAAGTCCAACTCTTGGCCTTACACAGGACATTCCCAAAGTTCTGGGGATAAAAGAGCAAGAGCTGAGGAATTATCAGAGAAGGGTGTATCTGGTCCTGAGCTATGCCCAGGTATTCCAGGGAGGGATGGACTTTTGGGGAGCTGCTTTTGGAAAACCGAGCTGCTGTAGAGCAGAGTTTCGCACCAGCAGGCAGACAGCTTTTTAATTATGCAATTACAGTGAAAGACTATTAATTATACTCGAGTGACACTGTGAAACACTGTAGTTAAGTCCTTGAAGCACTAACAGAAGTACTCATAACAAATACACTAATCAGGAAAAGTATCGGATAGTTAATCCTACAATACTGTCCACTTCAAAAACTCAAGGTCTGGCAAGACTGGCTTCCAGCATTTGTTTCTGAGGAGATACAAGGCCACAATTTTTCCTGCAAGCGAATTTCCAGCAGAAGGTCACCCAGAAACAGGCAGGACATACTTAGCTGATTGGAAAATCATGAATCTCAAGAGCAACTATACTTCATGTCAGGTGTGCAGGTGTATTCTGCAGCATTCTGGGCCATCAGTACATGTTTATATCCACTCTATTTTCTATTTTTTACAAAAAACCTTTGGGAAAATTTCATTGTATGTGTGTACACACTTATTCCTGTATGACAGTGCTGTTTTGGGTGGGATTACTGTGAAATTTGAATGAAAATTTTTTCCCGTTTGTCTCCACGAAACCCAGGGCCTTGGCTGGCACACTTTCACAATTTCTTCTCATTGCTATGTCACTCAAAACACCACACATTTTCAGAGTGCAACAATCTTTGTTTCATTTTTTTCCAGATTAAAAAAAAAGACATTCTGAATTGGGTTTATCTACATTATCTCCACCACCAATTTGTTCCAGACACTGCCCGTTCCTCAAAGCAATTCCACAATTTTTTCTAACAAACCAAGTTCTACCTGTGCCAGCCACATACTCTAAATAAACACTAATTAACTTTTAATCTCAACAAAATATTCATGGCTGATAAAATGTGTTTGTGTTTCCTGCCCCATTTCAGAAGGTTGGTCTGTCCCAGCAAACAGGATTTATCTTAATGTCAGTGGGACTTTTGTCTGAGTTTACCAAAATGATCCTTTCAGTGGTGATGCAGATAAGGTTTGCCCATGGAACTGGCAGAATTTACTGCAGGCATCCAAGTACAACTGAGAAATAACAATTTGTTGCCCTACAGTAAGCCCCAAACTCCATGGTAGGATGACTTTAGACAAGGAGGGAGGCAAAAGGAAACTACACCCATAAAGTACAGCTAAATTCTCTGTTACCTTTCTAGAGATAGTTTATTTTTCTGGGAAGCGTGGCATACATGAGCATGAGGAGCTACAAGGATCTGTAGCAATTATTTTTCTTGGCCTTTGTATAAGAGGACAAGGGGAAACACCAGGCTTTTTGCAGCCAAGACATCTATACAGAGATAAAATGAGGGCCCAGCTCTTCCATCATCACAGGCTTCATGTGCTTCAGCTCAGCTTAACATGCTGCACTGCCTCAGTGCCAGTGCCCACAGCTCCCTCCCCATGCCCTGTCTGCATCCTCTGCTGCAGGAAGGTGCTTGCAAAACAGAAGTTAGCTTTCCCCTGAAAATCCTTCATTTCCTCTCCTCTTTTCCCCCACTTCTTTCCCTTCCCCTCCTTTTCTCAGAGCTGTTTCATTTTCTTTCCCATGTTATTACCAAAAAAATCATGAAAAAGGAAAACATTCAGAGAAGTTACAGAAAAAAAAATCCCAGACTCCTAATATTAGAGCTTTGAGTTTTGCTGAGCAATCAGGAGACTTGTTTTAAAAAGAAAACTCTTTGCAGAAATCCAGGATGCTGTCACCTCTTTCCTATAAAATTGTTCCTCATGTAATTTGGAAACTCCTCCAAGGGTGTTCATCTGGCTGTATTTTTACCTAGCACATCTCTAAAGGGTGAGTTCTCTGTGGCTCAGTGCTTGGAAGTTTCCAACACTATCTAAGAGCTTTCCACTCCTGCCTCTCTCCCATGCTGGTGGGTCCACAGTCGATGCTGGGAGCTGCCTATTCTCTCTTTAACATTTATTTTCAACCTCAGCCAAAAGCCCTTTGCTACTCCCTTCACTTGGACACAGAGCAACACCTCACTCTGTTCACCCCTTTTCCCTCTTCTCTGGAGGAAAATGAGAAAAATGGATAACATCCATCTGCATTGCTGAACTCACAGGGAAAATTTCCACTGCATCTCTCGAGGACCAAGAGACTGCCCATGTCTCACATGTTTGGGGAGCTCCATGCAAGCCAAAGCTCCACAGACAGATATCACAGACACAGAAACCACTGGGGAGTTTTTGGCCAGCAAAGCCCAGAGTTTTCCAAGTCCAGCTAGTTAGAAAAAGATCGAGAAGATATTTCAGCACACGCAGGACTAACAGGAAAGACCTCCTGGGCTCTCACCTCTCTGGTCCATCAAACCACAGAGTCTTTGCTTATACTGGGAGCGGGTAGCTCTGACATTGCACACTCAGCTGCTTTTGCAAACATATCCAGTAACAAATTCCCCGATTCCCTCTTGGGTTTCCCATTTCTTCCACGGATCATATTATCTCATTTGCCTCAGATGAGCTCCATGGTGAATAGCTCATCTCTCCCCAGTGCTTTGAAGATGCAAAGCAGGACAGTATGGAAATGCCAAGTGTTCCCGTAGCACCAGTAGCCTGTTGGAAGGCGGGAGGAGTGACAGTCCTTATTCTGATCACATCCCCCCTCCAAAATCAACAGTGACACCAGTGTGAAACCAGAACGAGACCCCTGCTGTGAAACAGTTAACATCAGTTAGATCTATTTTGACTTTAGAAAAAAGGAAAAAAAAAAAAAAAAAAAAGAGTGGGACTACAGTTTATTTTACATGGCTTCCTGGTCAAAGCCTCAAATGTTTTGTAGATATTTATTAATATATATTAACTGTAAAGAAAGTTAACTGCTAATGTAATTTATTTCCCTCTTTGTTCCGTACACCTTGTATTGCTTTCTCTGAAGCTGTTGATCTTGGAGAATCAGAGGGGTCCTGGGGAGCGGCTAACAGAGAGCAATAAATCAGCTCTCTGAAAGCTTCTGGTTCATCCCAATAACTTGGAAGAAAATTTGAAAAATACTCTTTTTCTTTTTTTTTTTCCCCGTTTCCAAACTGGCAATCTGCACAAGCTCTATTGTTTTCATGTGCAGGCTGATATATGACAGCTTAAATAAATACATAGTTCTTAATGGAGTAAATTCAGCCTTCATGTAATTGGATGCCATGCCATTAGAGACCTTGGCCCAGGCAGTGCTCTCCATCCCCAAGGATCTCACAGGACCCTTCAGACTCAAACTAACAGGCGGTTGTTATATACTTTAATTCTACCTATTATGTCACTGTGGACTAATCCTCTGTTATAAAGAGTACTTAACTATATAGCTATTTATGTTTACGGACATGGATTTAAGTAGTGTTTATAATGACAAGGATGTATATATACAACACGTATATGTAATATAATTTATATATAAACACAGAGACACATCCTAAATCATAGAAGTGATGGAGTCCTTGAGAAAAAATGGCTCGAGAAGCTGAGGGTTTATGTCAGGAAAATAATGTGGCTTTTCCTGAAATTGTTCAGAAAGTGGCTTGAATTCCTTCTGTCAAAATTAGAGCCAAAAATGCTCAGAAATTCTCAGGCTACACCATTACTCTTCACAGAGTCATAAGTGGTCATGAAAGAGATCTTGTGTTAGATACCCTTTATTGTAGCACCAATGTCTCTACCAGGAAAGAGAGAATTGCAGTGATACAATTTGCTGCTCACAGAAGACACTTCCAGGGTGAGGAAGTGGAAGGAACAAATTTCATTTTGAAGTTTTCCCTGGTAAGCTCATTAGAAACTCAAGTCAAATAAAAGCAGCTCTTCCTAGAGCATTTTTCAAAACAAGCATCAAACTGGCAACTTAGCTGACCTTCTCCACACTCCAGTGAACCTCAGTTCAGCAAGTTTGGTAGAGCCATGCACAAATCTAGGCACGTCAGAGGAAAAAAATCCAACCATTGTCATGAGGTGGTGTTGAAAGAGCTCTCAGAAGCAATTAATGTCTCCATCTTGCTGACCACAGCCACGTAGGTGAACAGAACTAACCCATGGTCACAAAACAAATCAGTGACGTGTTTGGAAAACAAGCAATTTGTCTGGGCTTGTCACCCCTTGGTTCCTCTCCAGAGAGCTGCAGTTCATGTATGGCCCACAGCCCACATGGGAAAAGCTGGAGATGAGCAAAGTGACCCTTCCAAGAGCTCTAGAGCAAAGGCTGAAATGTGGTGAGCCTTGCACAAAGAGCACATGTTTGGTATGGAGAAAAGGTGCATTGTAATGAGGGCTCTGGACTGTGGAAAGGTCAGCTGGAGGAGGGGAAGTTAGGGGCTAAGCACCAGGATGAGCCTGGCTATGGGATTCCTCTCCAAGGAACTCTGCTCAGAGCAGTGCCACACCTTGCATCTCATTATCCTGCTTTCCCTCTTGAAGCCAACACCACTCCTCCCCAAAATCAGTGGAAGCACCAGAATCTCACCAGAACCAAGCCTGAGGGAGCACAACCGATAGCCCAAAGCTTGAGCAATAGTTCCCAAAATCCAAAAGACCTGAACCAAGTGCTGTGGTCTGAAAGGAACTTTGGTCTCTTAGAAAGTGCCTGCAGAAAGGACATCTCCAGGGCTGAGACCACCAGAGATGCTGCCCAGTTCCCAGACTGGCCTGCTAGACTCCACTGTGCTGGAGAGCCCATTTCCATCCCCTGCTGCCCACCAGGGTCTTCGTCTCAGGATAAACCTTGTGTTGTCTCACCAAGGCCAAAACCCCAACACTTACGTACCCAGAGCGAATTTTGCAGAAGAAAAAGGGTTCAACGTGCATTTTGTCCAGGTATTTTAGCTGAGAGGGACAGAGCAAATAAAAACCATTTGTTGTTTAAAGTGCAAATCCCAGCAACTACTTTGAACAGGAGCATTTGGTAGTTGACACATCTACGGATGTTTTAAATCATAAGGGCATCCACTCCATTTTAGTTTTAATGTGTTTGTGTGTGAAGTTCTTTGTCATTCCAGCCCACCTGTCTCAGGGCACAGAAATCAAAAACAGGAGTAACTCTCAAATTTCACCTCAATTTAATCCATCACAGAAAGCAGACTGGTTTTGCACTGTATTAAAAAAAGAAAAAAACCACCAGGACATTTAAACAAAGTGACACAGATCATCAGCAGATCAACTGAAAATGACAGCTCAATCAAACAAATGTATGTTGAGAATTTCCACAGGGCAGCTCTAGCTGCAGCCAAACCAAATTTGTTTAGTATACATAAGTTAGCTGCTTAGAAACATTCAGCATGCTGCTAGCCAGATGATGACCTTCCCAGATAAACATCTATTTAACCGAATATCCCCCCACCCATGGAAGTGCTAGCAGAGTTTTGATGGATTCTAGTCTCTTAAAAATCTGACTTTGCTCTGGCGGCAGGCTGGTACCAAACCCACCCACATGGCTCTTAACTAAAAATAGCTAAACACTGTTTTTAAAGAGTGTTATATCCACCAAAAGGTAGGCAAAACTCTGTAATCCTGATGGAGTGCTTCTGGCTGCCAATAAATTCACAAAGTGGCATGAGGGTGAAATACAAATTACGAACTTGGGAAGCACCAGAGAAAGCTGCACATCCTGTGTCATATATCAAGTTTACAGAGAAGAGGGGATTTGTCTGATTCCTCTTTTAAAGCAAGGTATTCCTCTTGAAATCAATGAAAAATCTCCTATTGATTCCAGAAATACCACATAAGTCTCTCGCTGGGGAAATATATTGATAAGAGCTCCCCTCTGTGATTCTACCCTGCTTTAAAGCAGATTTTCGGTGGTGTCATCCAGTAACAGCCAAAATTTAAAAAAAATAGTTTTGATATGAGGAAGTAATTTGGCAAATTTAGTTTAAAGGCCATTAAAATATAAAAAGTTTCATCCAGACTCAGATGCTCGAGCAAAAGAGGTTTCGGTTCAGACAACAACAGCACTCTGGGCAAAATCAAGACATTGGATTTCAGCCAAACTAGAAGGACTTTGTCCACAGCTACTGAAATTAGTGGCCAAAAGGCCATCCGATGTGAAATAGCCAGGTTTAATTCAGGGTGACCATTTTAGGGACCGGTGGTGCACTTGCTGTTCACTCAGCACATGTACACCAGTGTGTTTAAGGAGAGATTGTCCAACTGTATAAGTCCAAAATGAATAAGGGGCAGGGAATGACTGGCTAACACAATGATTTGTAATCTAAATTATAATTTTGGTGGACTTCTATATTTAAATCTTTTAGGGTCAGCTTTTTTTCAACTTCTGATTTGTTAAAATGAATGAGTCAAAAATAAAAGCTACTAGGCAACACGTATCCACTCCTCAAAGTTCTGTCAAACAAATGAGTGCCTATAAAGCACATATTCTGATAGACATCTGCTCGCTATTTAATATCCACAAAGAGACTATTTAAAAAAAAATACAAATGCAACAAATTAGGAGGCCTGTGATGCTGGCGCATCCCGAGGAGCGGTGTTAACACAACGATCAGAGGGATGTGGGATGGCAATGGAGAGAATAGATGCTTACAGATACGTCACAACTTATTTCCTGGGGGAAAAAAATGCACCAAATGGTCACTGTAAGTGATGTAAACATCCTAGATAACTAGTACCTAACCTGGAGGTTGCCTGAGAAAGCCAAAATCAGCAAGAGTGTGCCAGCAATAAGAGATGGGTTTTTGAAGGCACTCATTGCAGAAGAGGGGACCAATGCGTCCCTGTTGGAATGAGAACATCCAGTGTCCTGTTCTTATCACCACTGCCAGAGGTTGACAGACTCCATGAGATTAATAAAATTAAGAAGTTTAAAGTGTCAGAGTCTGATGGGAGTGGGGGAGAAAGAGAGAATTCCTAAAGTACCCACGTGGTGGGAGGGATTTGCTGTACACAAAAACACTCATTGTAGAACACTGTAGGATTTCCTTAAAAAGTATGTGTTTGGGGGGAGTTTAACTCATGAATTTTGAGTGCATTATTGTGCTTTTGCCAAAATTTGCACATTGACATATTGCATGGGAAAGCGGGGATGAAGGATGACAAAACTCAAAGTATTAACCCCCGGAATGATTCCTGCTGGATATTGGTTTTTTCAAATGCTGTTTCTCCTAGTGCAAAAGACCCACCTGATGATACAGCACAGACATCACAGAGCTCAAAGTTTGTATTCTTTTCAGTGGCACAACATTATTTTTAATCTTTTCCACTTCCCTTGAATATAACACAAAAAACAAGATGAAGTTGTTCATACAACTGGAAAACAAACAAGATGCAAACTCCCAAATTAACACTTAGAAGAGAAACAACTGTAAAAATAAACACAAAAAAGAGTTTAGACAAATTAACCTGGTCTACACAGAACAGCAAAAAACAAACAAACCAAGCCCAAACACTTAATTAAAGACTCCCTGAAACTCCTCAAAAACAACAACAACAAGAAGTGGTAAATTTTCTTTGATTTTAGCAGTATGGCTGCTTTTAAATTTTATGTCTGAAGATGCAACCAGATCAGATGAAATCCATGCAGCTCCAAGTATTACCATCCTCTTTTTCTCTAACCCCAACAAGCTACATAAAACACAGTTCCAGACCAGCTGAGCTGCTGTGTGCACTCTGCTGACAAACATATCGAGAAGGGTGGTGCAGATTATCATTGGTAGCAGGAAAACCAAAGATTGAACCATAAAATCTTCATGCCTATTGACAAGAGGTTTGTCACTTAAATCTAATTTTTATTCATGCAAGTAAAGCCATTTTATTCTTAGGGAGTTAAACACACAAGCTCAAGGAGACAAACAGAGCGCACAACCCACAAAGACACCTTTGTCCCACTGCTCCCTGAAAAGAACATGCCCAGGACATATTTTATATATGTATGGGCAAATCTTCAATTTCCTTTTCTCCCTGGCTCCCTAAGGTGCTGAGCACCTATCCTGCCCATGGCAGGAGTCCAGAAATCCACGCAGCTGCCTCAAACTGGACAACCAAACCAGCAAACCTTTTGTAATTTTCCCTGATTATCAGGAACCATCAGTAGCATTTACAGCAGGGCTAATTTAACCCAGTCCAGACTAGAACTGAATCAGCACACAGTGTGTATGGAGAAACATAATATGAATAAAAATGATCGTAGAAGTTAAGGTAGATTAAGAGCTAGAAGCAAGAAACTCAGCTTCATAACCATGACCAACACAAGGAGATTTGCAGAAATCAAAGCACAGGATGCACTACAGTTTCCACTGCATTCCTGAGCCTCAGAGATCTGCCAATATTTTGCACGTAAGCACACAGACCTTCAAAAGAGCCGGGTTTGTCCCAAGAAAGTACAAAACAATCACTACAAAGGCAAGCAATGAAAAATCCTCCTCCTGAACAAACATGCTGTAAAAATGGAGTATAAATCATAAAACCCAAATGAAAACAACCACTCCCCCACCCCAAAATTACCCAAATAATGGGATGAGGAAGTTTTCTCTGATTAGATTAAATACTGCGAAGCTCTTTCCAAGTCCAGTAACAAACTACTTTAGAAGCAGTGGCAGAAAGCAACACAACACTGAGCAACGCAGGGCAACACTGAGGCAAAGTAAGGATTGATCCAGAGCCCTGGGACAAAAGCTTTGCCTTCCCTCAAAATGCATGGAAAAGGCTTCGCACAAGTGTGCCACCTTGACTAACTCCACTCTCAGGGGTTTGCTGCTCAGGTCAGTGGAAGAAAAATGAAGCTAACAAATGTTTTTGAAAATGCCAGTTCTTGAAAGCAAACTTATTACGCTGAGGACTGAGCACCATCAAGCACAAAACTGCGGCATCGCAGCTTGAGACAAAATGCCAGACCCTCACACAAAGCACCTCTCTAAGATTATTTCCCCAACTCAGCAGAGAATACAGCGAAATAGGTCATATATCACAGGAGCAAAACAATGCCATGCTCAGCAATGAAATTCCTTGGGACAAAGGGTCTCCGCATTTATTCTACCCCACCATCTCTCAGCATATCTCAATTTCACAGGAGGTCAGCTTCCTACCCCTCAGTCTGCCACGTTCAGCCTGGGATGCAAAAAGTCTAGCAACGACAGAAAGGAGAAGGAAGACGGTAAAATGAGTCTTTGCTGTCTTTTGCCTTGTTTTCATCCCTTACAGTGTTCCTTTTCAAGCTTATGAAACCCCAACAAAGCAGGCGGATTCCTACGATCTGTAACAAAAGCAGTTACGAACATGGACACAAGACCAGGAAATCCATGCCTACTATTACACATCCACCAAAAGCTTTGGCCTCATGGTGACCTGCTCCACCAGGACACTGGGGCACCAAGATGGTGTTTGGAGGCACCTTTCACACAGCTCTGTCAGTGTAGAGTCCTCACTCCATCACTCCCATGGAGAAGGTAGTCCTCCCTTTTACCCTCTTATTACTAGAAAGCTCATTTCTGGCCTCAGAATATTCATGGACACTTTACTGCCCATTTGTACTTGTTCCAGCACTGTCCTTTAGCTTAAATGGTTGGCTGGGAGTGTTTGTCACCTTCAGTATCAGACATAACCTCTATCAGCCTTCATTTTCCTCAGCTACACAAGCCAAGCTTTTTAGCCTATTCTTGTATTCAATTATCAATCATCAGCTGTTCAATTAAAGAGGGTGCAAGTCTAAGACCCAGGAGCCTCAGGAAGAGAAATACCCCAGCCACAGTGACAGAGAAAACACAAAGTTGTGTCAGGAGAAAGTATACAATTAATCCATAAATCAGGAGAGAAAGCAGGGGCAAGAGGAGAATTGAAAGCAGCATCTCGCCTTTCAGTGGGTTAATGTGACTTCTTCTCACTTTGCTGCAAAAATCACATCCAGGACAAGTTGCTTTCAGGAAGCAATTACAGGGAAGCAGCAGTGCAGAAGATGGATCTGTTTCTCAACTCTTCCACATGTCACTTCTCAGGAAGAAGCTGGTCGTGGGGCTCACAACTTCAAATCTAAATATTTCCAAAGGAAAACATCCCTAGATGTGAATATTATCTACTGGCCACACAGGATCTGCAGTTATGCAAACCATTTGGAAGCATTTTATGGACCAATCCAAAGAACATAAATTAAATTCTGATCTCTCTGCTGTTAAAGGCAAACTACTGATTGATTACAGGGGGCAAGGTGTCATCTGTGCTCTCTGTTGCACTATTACCAGGCCCTGTCATACAAATTTCACGTGTCCCATGGATATAGGGGACAAGCAGTATGGGCAAAAGCTGTAAAAATGCAACTGTAGGAGCTTGCCCTAATGTTTTCAATATTTCTATTTAACCTCAATGTCTTTGAAAATTAATCATAACTGAAGATATTTTCAGCAATATTCCTTTTTAATTCTGATTGCAAGTGAACTCCATCATATAAATATATACCTGTGCGTCTCAGGGCAGAGAGGGACCTTTCAATACAAAGTCCTTTCTTGGAAGAAACTTGATCTTACTAATACTAAAAAATGCTATTTTATGATATGGCTCCCTTTCATAAAAAGCATCCAGAGATTTATTTTTATTCCAGAGTGGAAAAAAAACCCCAAAACTCTGAAAACTAACAAGCTTCTGTAGAAAATAAGTAAACTCCTACAGGCAGCTGCAATGATCATGCATTTATTCAAGTCAAGCTAAATATGCTCTAAGGAGGTAAAAATTCCTTTTAATTAAAACATTTGCTGGTATCATTTTACCTGTTGGAAGTACAGGGACAGATGTGAATCTGCAGCAGGTGCATGACTATTTGTAACACTCACTAAGGAATGGGTAAAGCCATTTTAACTCCTTGTTATAGACCCACGTCTTTGCTTCCCTTCTGGGAGAGGAGTTTGTGACTACCCACACCCCTCAGAGGGCAAATCCAACCCTTTTCTACTAATAGATGCTGAGGTTAACATGAAGCAATTCAAAGCTTCTCATTAATTAATGCTAATTGTCATGGCAATCTCTTTTCCCCTGTTTTACATCATGAGCAAATGATTTTTTTTCCATTGCAGAATAGGTAAGAAGAGAAATACTTGGGAAAACATAATTAGCTCCGCTAATTAGTGTGATCAGATTTGAATATTTCTATTTGCTTCTTTAATTAAAAAAAAAAAGGCAGCTCAGTGAAGTCATCCACACATTCTAAATATTCAGTTATTAAATTAAGATAACCAGGCTGGAAACCTGTTTCTCCATTAAAAAGAAAAGCCATCTCTGATGGCCGAACATCCCCCAGGCAACGTTGTCCACAAACGAAGAGGGAACAGTCCCCTCTCCCACAGGGAAAGCTGAGAGAATATGGCCATGTCAAACCTCCCACAGCCCAGAGTTACTTAAAAGCACTAACAACCTAAAATTAGATTGCTTTTAATGAAAAAACTGTGTCTGCTCACTTTGCTTTTCATCAGCAATTAGGTCAATCTGCATTTGGCATCTCTCTAAGTCACACCACAATTCTTCCCATGCCCAGTGGTGGATTGAGAGCAAGTCCTCATTCAAAGCAGTACAGGGCAATTTTTAGGGAGTGGGGGGGACTTGTGCAGAATCTGTCTTAGAGCTGTGTCAGAGCTGGTTTTAGTTACTTTAATTCCAAGCTGCTGAAGAACTCCTTAAACCCCTTCACCCCTCAAAGTTTGGAAGTTTGAATAGATTAACTGGATGGTTTTATCTCCTTGCACCATTCTAGGAGGCTATATCTCCATTGAATCCTTCTGGGATGAGCAAAGAGTCTTCCTCTTCATGAGGAAAGTGAGTGAAATATTCCTCTGTACGTAGAGCACAACATGGCAGTGATTTCCTTAAAGCTTTGGATTAGGCTGACAAATCCATGCAGTGAAACACCTACTACAATTTCTTTGACTATTGTGAACAAAGAAGATCCTCAGAGCTGTTGAAGAAATATAAATAAAAACACATTCATTTTTCCAACATCCCAGTTGCTACTGGGGCTGCTGTGCAACCAGAGGAGGCCAAGCATGTTGTTTTACACCACCAAGGCTCACAAGCCCTTGGTGTTAGACTTGCACAAACTGGGTGAATAAATTCAGGTAATGATTTATTCAACCTGTTTCTGCTTCACATAATAGCCTGAGCAGATTATTATATTCTTTTACAGGGTCCCAAACCCAAATATGCTTCTGGATATTTTAAAAGTCATGACTGACTGGAAATATTTGTGATTTTAGCTGTTTTGTTTAGCAACGAGCAGTCAGAGCTTGCTTCTACCCCCCAACCCAATGAGCCCTCAAACATTTCCAGCACAAGCTCATGCAGATGTGAAATTAATGTTCACCTTCTGCTGGTAACTCTTACCAGCAAAATAATAAATTCAGCTAATAACAGAAAACAGTATTCATGGTGCTTTCTTGACAGTGCTCATTCACCTCTGCACTTGTTATGGTAAAACAGAGTATTTGACACTGCTCACTTTTGGCAAGGCTCCACCATTCAGACAGTGCTGCAGCCACAGGCTGGAACAGATCTTGGGCAGTAAAAAACTGAAAACCCAACCAACATCTAACTGTAAAACACAAATACTTTCCTGATGGAGCAAGGGCTTTCTAGGAAGTTGCAGCCCATCTCCAGATAGGCTCCCATGCCCTGGAGATCGTGTTTCTGTACAATAGCTGTGGCCACTGCACAGAAACACCTTCTTCTGCTCAGGGTGAAAGCCTTCAGTTGTTCTTCTGAGTGGGACACAATATGAAACATGACGGGGGAGTTTTCTCCATAAACAAACCAAGCCACTTTCCTTACAGAGCTGCCTTTCTTCTCCCAAGACCTACTAAAAGCTTGGAGTCTCCTTGAATCTATTAGAAATCCTTCCTGGAGAGAGGAACCAGACATTGTAAATGAACCTTGACTTAGAAGCCCCCTTGTACCTGCAAGTATCCCACAGATTCCAGAGGCATTTTATGTCCTGCCTATTTACCTGTCATGCTAGTTCTCACCCTATGATTCATTTATTTTTAATGCTTTCAGCATTTTTTACTGATACTTTTCAAGGTGTTAGGGTATCCCCCCTGTAGCAGTTTTGGATTTGCTTGCAGAACTAATACACTGTGGCAACATACAGAGAATATTGTTAAGATGCTTTGAGAAAACTTTTAAAAAGAAAGCTCTCCCCATTACCTGCATACACAGAGCCACATGTAAAGGACTAATAACTCAGACCAGGCTCTCAAATAAGCCTAGTGTCACAGTAGGAGGCCAAATCCTGAACCAGGCCATCTAGAGGGGACTTTGACCATCACCCTCTGCACAGGGCAAACACAGAGTCCCTCACAGCATGGTCTGGATGATCTTTCAAACCATCAAGGATGAAGATTCCCACCTCTGTGTTTCCCAGGGCTTGCTCACACATAAGACACTTTTCCTCCCTACACCCAGCTCCAGGTTTCTAAAATCTTGCTTGTGCCAGGGGTGTAAAATTGGTGGTTTGGGTGTACACGGCAAGTAAGGGGGATAAAAACTCACTATTGCCCACACTTGGTTTGATCCAGCCCTGGTTCCCACAACCAGGGTGCCCACCAGGTCCTAGGAGAAAGAATTGCTCCCCAGTTGGTCCTTTCCCTGCTTGTATTTCCAGAAAAACCCTGACATTGTAGCAGAGCTTGTTCTTGAGCTTTATGGGATTTTTTGTGCTCCAGAAAAATGAATCTTTTTGAACAAAAAAGATCTACCAGTAAAGAGAAAAATCCCCAAGAAGAAACCTACTGGAACTAAGCCTCATCTAAATTCAGATCTGACAATATTGTAGCCACTCTGCAGGGTTCAGTCTGGCACAGTAATGCCAGAATGCTTCCCAAAGTCCTGGGCAACTCCACAACTGCCTCTGAACAGTGCACTGCCAGGCTGGCTCCATCAGCGCTCTTCTAGGGGAGCTGGCATGAAGTGGGCTTGTCTCTCTCCACAAAAGCTGCCACCACACTTTCTGGTTCCCTTTTTGGTAATTCAGTATTAAGGGCAAGAACCCCATCTAAGAAAACATTGAAAATATGACTCAATATTCAAACACCTGCACGTTCTTAATTATCCGAGCTACTCCCTCCATCAAAAATATTCATTATTTGCTGCATTTCTCAAATAACAGGGAAAGTCACCGCTGCATTTCCTAATAATGTATGCCCACAACTCTATTTTCCCCATCTGCTATGCTTGCCTAAGACTGGTCATTTGTTACCTGCTAGTTCCAATTGATTTCCTTTTGCCTCTGCTTTCCTTCTCCATGAGTGCAGGGAGCAAACAGCACGATTTATACCAGCCATCCAGTACCAATCATTAGATAACAAGGCCCTTTACTGAAAGCATTTAGAGTAAAACAATACTTTAAGTTTACCTTTGCTTTCACTTCTTTCTTTATTACTCCAGGTTCAAAATAAGGCCAAAGAAGTTCCACTTACGTGGAAGATTAGACAATCACCCAATATAAATCCTTCACATCCTATACAACATACAGGACCCGGGTTGTATTGCAATTGTTTAAACTTCTTTTTAAACTTGGTTTCATGAGGTTCTCAGGCCTCCTTCTCTTATGCCACCTGGATATTGACCTGGATGTGGAGAGAGCAGCTCCATATTTGGTAGAGGGGCTTTTAACCCACAGAATCCTAGGCATGGATAACTTTTGGGCTTCAGCTCATCAAGCCTGATGGAAAACCAGAGACAGGGATTGGGAAAGACCTATGGGTTTCCCTCCTTGGCTTTTCCTACATCAAACCAATTAGGAGGAAAGTGAAGTCACTTTGCACTGAGCCTGGTTTCATTCTCATTTACTCTGCACTGTGGAAACTTTTATTCCCTACACAGAAGAGAGCTGGACTAGAAGAAACTAAGTATGAGAAACTAAGCCCAAGAATATAAAAACCAGCAGGAAACTCAAAAATTCAAACCTGCCAGGTGTGCAGTGAGGCTCTTTTGGGTGACTTGGTTCTTCACAAGGAGGTAACACTTCATGGCTGGACAAAATTGTGTCCTAATGTAATACCCTTTCCATACTAATAATTACTGTGTGCATGTTTAGTGTATTCATAGCCAACCTTCAACAGAGTCAGAACTTTCCACTGAAACAATATAAATTTTTTTCTAAAGACAGATTATGCCCCAGTAAAATTTTAATAACGTTATTCCAGCAATGACTGTTCTACCTGCTTGAAATTCAGTGTCAAGGAAAGTGGTTAATATTCAGCCACCCAAGGTGATGGGAGAAGTTCAGATATTTTAAGAGAGAGGCTTTCTGGAGGATTGCTGTCCCCTCTCTCCCCAGCCATGACCAGAAGCACAGGGTGATGTAGAGAGAGCCACGTATTCTGTACATACGCCTGAAACTGCAGAAGCAACAACACCCAGAAAACTGAAACCTTTTAGGTCAAGGCTGCCAAACAGCCTGGTTCCCTCTGTGACACCAAACAGGCCATCTCCATTACCTAATTCTTCTGGAAGTTCAGGGAAAAAAGTCTCCCAGTGGAAATTCCTGACTCCTGAGCACTTTGGCAAATCTGGATCTTATTTAGGTGCCTAACTCAGGGCTGAGCAGCAGAGGACTAGCAGACTGATAATAAAAGATTGTGGCAATTTATCACTGGGGAGCAGAACAAAACCCCTCCCAATTTTTTATTAAACAAACTTTAACCAATATAGTCTGGTTTCCTGAAGTTAGACACAGGTTGGGAAATCCAGATTTTGATTTCACCAAATAATTCATGCCTACATCTCCAGAAACACGCTGGAGAATCCTCCTTAATTTTCCACAGAGTTATTCTGCTGGAATAAAATTGATTCTGTCTCTAGCATGGCAATGCATTTTTGAATCCTGTTTTATACATTTTAGCAGATACAGCATAGCAGTTCTTTTAATATTTTATTAATATTATATGTAAGACAATATAATTTATCACAGCATTTTGAGACAAGGGTCAAACACTTCTTCTAACAGAAAAATTAAAAATCCTTTTCATTGAATATTTATATGTTCTACCATAAATAAAAAAAGAAGTTTTCACATAAAAATCTATTAATTTCAAATCCAAGTGCTTTGGGTTTTATGCAAGTGCAAAACCTTTGTAAGGGACACATCCAAACCTCAGTGAATCATTTGAAAATGCCCTTAAACCTCAAGGGGCTGAGCCTGGGCCCTGGGGCATTTAGTTGTCAAAAGAGGAACCTGGGTACATACACTCATGTGCTGATAATTGAAAGGTCAGCTCCACATACCTCTCATTTTGCACAGGGCTGTACAGGCTGGGAATTTCATCTCCAGTTACCCACAAGTCTAAGACTGCCTCAGCTCATCACAATAGAGAAAACTGGTGCAATTCAAAAAACTGTTGTCATGCCCAGGTTTAAAAAATGTTCAAATTCCAAATAAATTTGACTCTAAGGTTTTGCCCAGGCCTCTGTGAACTGATACTAAAAGGCTGTTGTTGAGCTGTATCAAAAAACCCCTCTGATTGCAGCCAACTGTCCATCCTTCCTTCAGCAGGGGGGCTGCATGTAATTTTCTGCCTTCAATTAAGATTCACCACTAAATTCATCCTCTTTTAAAACCATATTATTGCACCCTATGGTATCACATGAAATGCACAGCAAAGGTTTGGGAATTCTTTTGGAGGATGATGGGGAGTAGAAGCCCATGTTAGAGGCACAATGGAAATAAATGCATAATTCAGTCCTTGCTTTTTTATTTGTCCTTGGCATTAATGAAGAACAAATTAGCTACTCTCCTTGGGTGTCTACCAGAAATAATAGTAACAACTAGAGCTCTTTCCCCCCCTCAGTAATATGTTCCTTTGTAGATAAGCACTGTGAAGAGGTAAAATTATGTCTTTTAAAAGTTTACTGTTTTCTTGTTCTAAGATGTAAATGATAAGGTTGGGACTCGGAAGTAATTCAGAAATATTTATTCCACTGAGACAATAGCTTTTTGTCATCAGACGAAAGAATTGGTGACTACCAAAATGAGACAAAAAGACAACAGCATTAACCATGGCTTGTGCTGCACCAGTAAATAAGAAACACCTTTCCAAGAGCTCAGCACAACAAAGCCTGGGCCCTGACTGAGGGGTGGGAATACCCACCCCAGAAGGTGACCTGGCTGAGGGACACAGCATTTTTATTGTTACTCGTACGCATGCAATAAATATAATAAGACACTGGAAGCATTTCCCCCTCTTCCAGATGATTAATTTACAGCCTGTTTCATCAGCCTTTTATGATGTGTAACAGGGACTTATAAAAAACATAAACATCTTTGCATCATTTTACAGGTATGACATCCTGACCAAGGTGGTTCTTGGTTGGGAGGAAGCATTCAGCCTGGAACTGGAGCTTACTTTAAATAAATTGACTCCAAAGCATTGAAATCCATGTTATAACCAAGGCAAAGCACCAAAATAACACCTCTCAAGTGAAGACCAGCATGTGGACATAGCTGAAAGACAGATCTACCTGCAGTGCAATGCATTTGTGTAATTAAATCAACCTGCCACTCTCCCATCTATTATGTAGATGCAGAAAAACTAATAATAATTATCCTCACATATCTAGAAAGACTGAATTAATAGTTCCAAGCAACAAGAACTTGTTTGTGTTTGGATCTCTATCACCAGAGCTTCTTTAACTAGCTCCTGGGTAGAATTCATTAATTTTTATTAACAGGGAAAACATTTGTCCCCGTGACAATATTTGCACTGCCTGAATGATTTTCACCTCTGCCACAAGGTGTACTATCGGCTCATACATCACGCGATTACTTGGAGAGCAGAAAGACCCTCAGTCATTAGTGAGTGAATTAAAGATGATCTAAAGAGCTATTAATCACAGTGACAAAAGCCTTAATGTTGCTGTGACCCTGGTGGAGCCTGGGGACTAAAAGGGAAGCCGAGGGAGAGAAAATGGAAACATATGTTTTTCTCCAAAATAACCTACCTTAGGAGAACTGTCAAAGATAGAGTCCCTTCAAACTGAGAAATTCTGCCATACCAAAGCTCCTAGATTTTACTAGGACAGGTTCTGTAGCCAATCTACTTTATTATTATTTACAGTTACTATAAACAATTAAGCAATAAAAGATACATGGTATATTTAGGCCTTGCTTTTCTTTGCCAGGAGTTATTTAAAAACCAATATATTTAGAGCAAACTGATACTTGTAACATACTGTAGGATAAACAGAACACTTAACTCACAACACAGTTCAGTCTAAAGACTTAGCATCCACATCCCCTGTGGAGAACACCAGGCAGCAACCCTTGCTTCTGCATTTTCAATTTGAAACTGTACTACTAAATAAATTCAAGAAAAAGTGAAGCCTTTCATTTGCTAACACCAGCTCAGATTCACCAAGGTGAATCAGACATCTGACACAAAGCTTAAACCACAAAAGCCAGATTTATTAATATTTCTATTAACAGATATTTCTAATCTTCCCAATAATCATTTTAGGCATCCTCAGTTCCAACCTCTTCTTGTTGGCAGTGATTTACTGAATTGTGTCTATAATAGTTGTTTCTGTTTTACAGGCAGTAAGATATCAATACAAAAATTGTACATGCAGATATAGCTGAGAGTCTCATGAGAAACACTACTCTGTATTGTATTTTCTTCAAATATTGCAGTCAGTAGACAGAAATTAAATAAACTGGTATTTTTCCATCTGTTTGCAGTACAAAGAGACATGGTGGAGCAGCTGAGCTCCCAGTACCCTCTGCTGTGCTCTCTGTGCCTCATGGACAGCACACAGAGTTCCCTCCTGCTAAGTGTGCTATAACACTGCTTCCAAGTCATGATCCCCAAGGGTCTGACCCACAGCTCTTGGGGGATTCCCATGTGCTTCATCAGATTTGAATGGATACAGAGGTGTAGGGAAATATCTGTAATGAGCACAATAGCCAGATACTAAGAATGAGTTTAAGGAACACCAGGAATCTTCCACCTTTCTCTGTCCTCCTTTCCCTCCACCCTCTGAGCCTAAAAATCAGACAAGTTCAGTCTCCCACAACTCACTTAAGAGGGTTTAAAATCTCTTGCTCCAATCTCAGGCTCCAATCCCATGCAGATCTCTGGGTTACACTGGACTCCACAAAGACGAACTTGTTCTTAGACAGGATTGTTGCCTTGCTTTTATAAAACTCTTCGTATTTAGTGATGTGATATCTGATCGGTCTAAAGCAGAACTTTCATCTCAATGAGAAAGAGCACTACATATTCATCTGGTGTCAGACCCATACATAAACAGGCTTCCTCAAATGACAGATCAGAAGCAAGAAGTGGCCTCTTTTTTCTAATAGCATCAGCCCAGCTGCAGATCGCAGTGGCGCTTATTCTCAGCTGGTCTGCTTTCAACTTTCACTTCCCATTTAGAAAGCTAAATTGGGAGTGCTTTAATCTTCTGGATTCATTTCCTTAATGAGAAGTGAAAGGTATAAGTGGCAGCAGGTAAAGAGATATTGAAAGCTGTGGCAGACTAGCATTTAAATTTTAAGAAAAGCTAGATGAGAGCATTTTCTAACATTCCTTTCTTCTATGATAGTAAAAAAAATTACAAAAGTGATAAAAACCAAAGGTTTTTTGCTGGGAAGATGGCAGATCAGCTGAAGGGAAAACTTTGAGTGGGACAGAGAGGAGAATGTGGATTTTGTCCTGGGGTATGCTGTAAAGCTCTTCCCCAATGCACCACTGAAACATGTTCATCTGAGCTCAAATTTCTCAAAGAGGGTGTCCAGCTTCAAAATAAGCAAAGACAGTCTTGTTGCTCATAACATCCTCAACACGCCACAGGACAAGGCCTTAGGAGCAGAAAAAGTGGTGGTTAAGAACTCCCTTAAAAGCTCCATCCTGAAAGTATTTTATGTTAGTGGAAAACATCATGGCTTGGCTTCTTCGGTTTTCCTTTCCAGTTACTAAAAAAAATTGTCATGTCTCTGCATCATTTTTTCCTTCAAAAACCTGAAGAAAATAAAGAGAAAAGCAATCTGACATAACACACATCCCATGAAGAGGCAGGTGTGATGCCAGGACAAGCTTTGTTTCACAAGCCTCAGCCTCTCAAAAGAACACATTTCATTGCTCATTCCTTCACCCAAATACTTTTCCTGCTAATCTGTGTTTGTTTAGGCAGAAAGAAATTCCTATCCATTTTGGTCACAACTAAGGAGTCTCACAGAAATTTAGGCCCTAGATTTCAACATCTGTGCCCACTTGATGATATCACTTATGTCAACATTTCCAGAAGTGGCCACTGCATGGGACTCCCCTTCCGCACGTGCAGCCTCAGCCTCACTGCTCTGCTCCTCCCAGTGCCTCAAGCACACCTGGGTCCCCCAGATCTGCTCCATCATTAAATGTCTTCTTATGTTTCCATTAAATAATTACACAAGAGATATAAAATAAGAGTTTCACTGCTTTTGTGTCTCCCCTTCCAAGAAGTTGCAGCTGAAGTGACCTGGGGAAGAGTTGTCAGATAAAAGTGCTAAGTCTCAGCAGCAGAAAGAAACAATTGGGGCACATTTTATGAATATTATCCCAAGTCCATTCGCCATCAGGCCCTACATCATGGAGCACACCACTAGTGCTGCATTCCCATGGGGAGCAGTCTGGAAAAATAGGTTTATATTGTGTCAAGACACCTGATTACACCCTTCACTGTGGTCCCAAATCCATACCTGAATTTTTCATGGCTAATTAAGAGATAACAGCACCTAATTTCCCACTGCACTTCAGGTGTTTGGAGGAGTGCTTTATTGTGTTTCCTTGTATTTCCCCTGGGTTTTGTTCCTACACATCCGATCCATGTGTTACTGACTTAGCTCATTAAATATAAATTGACATCTCCACTATACTGAGCAGAGTATCCTCAAATCCCTTAAATATCATAGTGCCTTAGAAGCAACACGGAGCAGGCCGGAATATCCTGTGCTAGTGAGAGTCTGGGAAACAAAACTAACAGAGGTTCATTCCCCTAATACATGGAAAAAAGGGGATCCAGTGCAAATGAAGCATAGGATGGTAAATAAGAACTGTGTTCGCTTGCAGTCATGCACTATAGCCATTAAGCCTTAAGGTCTTAAAGGTACCAAGCAATGCATATGATAAATTTCTCAAAAACATCCCAGCCATAACATAGTTCCTGCTGATTGCTCATTTACCCATAATGCATGCTGTCATAGCAAAGCCTGACAAATGACAGCCAAAGCTCAGGTTATTTTTTACGCTGACTGCCAAGCCCCTCACCTCAGATTATTCATTTATTAGGGCAATCACTGAGGTCTGGGTACTTAATATTGTTTTCACCAAATATGAAAATGATCTACTTGCCTATTCTTTAGTTCCTCCTAGGGCAAGCCATTTATCATCAGCCCTGGATAAATGACTGCTTCATTATAGCCATAATTTATGAGATGTTAGAACTAAAGAGCCACACCTAAAGACTTAAAGCTTTAATATGGATTAAAATAAGATAATCAATCAAGCATATACAAATTCTCTCTAGAATTATTTCTTGCTTTGAAATGGCTTTGCATTTTTAGAATGGAGGTAGTCTTAAATTTCTTCTTATCCAACCCCAGCCAAGCTTGTTTAAAAGTCCATGAGGAAGTCTAGGGTATAACCTTGTTGGTCAGCTTTAGACACTGCTTGGCAATCATTACATAATTCAATAAAATTGGCTTTTGGGCTAATGACATTTTTTCGTGGTTTTGATGGTGTAGAGAAGATTTGCAAGCCTTCAGTCCAGAACAAGTGAGGAAAATGCAAAGTGATGCCAGACTCCAGCATTCTCCATAGATGCTGCCATGCTTTTCATCCTCCACTGTGGAATTTTGCTGCTCTGGTGTTAGAGAAGAGAGAGGGTTGAATATTATCATTGAGAAATATTTCCAGGACTGTAAGGGGGCTTCTCTGCCTGAGACAGCATTTCACACTTCAGTTTGGGTGAAGGAAGCTACTTCCTCTAGCTAGGGAATGACTTATCCCTCCCTTCCCAAAACAGTGTTACAGTTCGAAAGCAGAAGTTTCTGGTTTGTCTCGATTGTATATTTGCCAGCACAAAGCCAATATAAATATTATTCCTCAAGCAAGCACCTTGCTTGAAACACAAGCCTAAGCCTACTTAACCACTTAATCCTGCATCTTCTGAAGCCCTTGTTGGAAATACATAATATTTTAGATTTTTGAGCATGTACCACTAAGACAAGGGTGCAGCTGCAGTTTCCATTGCTGGCCAGGCATGCTGTGGGCACAAAAGTCTCAGGCATTGCTGGAGCCCCAGGGACTACAGGCAAGACGAATGGGCTATCCCAGGAAGACCAGAGCAAGCCCATGGCAGCAGGCAATACACGATGTGATGAGCAGGCTGCCAGGAGAGGGCACTTTGTTTCCTCATGCACCAAGCCACAGCACACATCACAATGGGATCAACACCCTGGGTAGGTGACATGGACAACCTGAGCATCTTCCTGAAGTTCAGACCTCGATAACACATCCAGAAGGATTGGGGGTTGAGGCACCCAAAGACCTTATAACTTGGAGCCACAGTTACAAAAACCAAACTTTCCCAACAGCAACAGCTTCTTGCTCTCAGGATAAGTGCCTGTGACATGATTTATTGAAGAATATTTTTGGGCTTAGGATGAGAGACTACACTGCAGCTTCATTCAATGCAGCTTTAGCCAGTGAGGCTTCCTCAATAATGCTGACACTGATTTGAGTTTAATCCCAGCACCAGGCTTTGTTAGCTAAAGGACATTTTTCACTCTGGGCTAAACTCCCCCTCTCATACAACTTGGTGTCAGCACTTCAGCAGGAATAAAACAATCCAAGCTCTGCAATTCCCATGTATGAGAGCTGTTTCGGCATAACTGTGCAAGGAAATGCTTGATAGATAGATGCAATTTCATAGATGCAATGAAATTAAAAATATCTACCTACCTATGCACTATGAACATATAAAGGTGTAGGAATATATCTGTTGGCACAGGTACATAGAAGATATTTTTGATGTGTATGCAAATAAATGGCTAAAACACAAGATTATTGTCACAATCTAAAAGAACTTAAAGACTATATTTACATCCAGGGCCCCAAAAAGTACATTTCTGTAGTTATTTTAGGAAGTTTTTAACAGAAACTCAATAGAATTGAGGCACAATGCAGTTCTCGAACACAAATGTGCTAAGAAAAACACAGTTCTCCTACATGAGCCATTCCCCCTGACCCAACCTCTAGACTTGGCAGAGAGGTGATGCTCCATGGCAGCGGAGAAGCACATGGACCATGCTTATCTCAGTGCCACTGGGCTGTGGGACAGCACTCCCAGCCAGGCTGCACCAACCCCTCCCAGCCCACTTTTCCCTCAAGGAGCCCAGCACCTCTCCAAGTCAAAATCCATCATCATTCTCTCTTAAAACAAATTCTCCCTCAGAGTAACAAGCTGTGTTCCACATTCTTCGCCAAAATAAATGTAAAATCAAGTCAGAAACCCACCAAAATAGGGTTGGTAATGCAAATATTGACACAGCAAAGAGGAGGGAGTGCAAAGCATGGTTGGACAGACAGTCTGAATACAAAATATTTCAAAAAAATGTCATCTTTATTTAGTGGGTGATGAAATCAGCAACTATTTTAAAAGGTCTATAGCTTTTGTAGCCCAGACACTTATGCCCCCAAGTTATATAATGGGAACGTGAAGGAAAGGCAGTTTTCACAAGTTCTGTTTGGGATTAATGTGGTGAGCACTCTAAATGCTGGCCCCCTGCTGATTTCCATGGAAGTTTTGCAGGAGAAGAATGTCTAGGAAGAGGTAATTAGGCAACATTCTCCCCCACCCCTTCTCTTTCTACACAATGGCTTTATAGGTACACAATTTAATTCTCCTTACACGAGGCTGAGTCACCACCGGCCACCACAGCACCCAAGGCACGCTCAGGATGCAGAACGGAATGGGAACATTGAGAAACACACAGGAAAAAGAAAAGGCACTTGTTTTCAGTCCATCAGGTGGCACATACACCTTGGGAGGCATCTTGGGCCAAACCTTGCACCCTGTAAGGCCACAGCCCTCTGGTTTGGTTCACCAGGAGTTCTGGTTGCTACACGGATTGCTGATTTAACCTCTGTGGAGAATCCTGCCTCTCTTCTCCTTTCACAAGGAATAAACAGCATTTAGAATATCTTTAAGGGGAAAGGTTCTGCTTCTCAACAGCTCCTTTCCTCAGGCAAACATACCTGGCTAAGAGGACACACCAGCCTTGGGGGCACTTCACTAGTAGCAGTGACACTCATTCTCCACTGCTCAGCCATGAGACAAGGTGTAGGGCTACAGATGATTAGGACCAAACTACAAAGGCATCCAGGTTTTCAAAGACATCTCTCTAATTTCTGCTCCTCAGGTAGTCAGGTAGCTCAAAAAGGCTGCTGTGGTGTCTCCAGGTGGACAGCATCTGCCATCAGCTTTGCTTGGGTTATGGAAATGTGGCACAGCATCATCCATATCCCACCTAATTGGCCTCCAGCCCCTAGAGAGCCTTGTACCTGCACACCTGCCCTAACTTGGCAACACCAAAGGTAGTTGGTGTCTAAACAAAATCACTGCACCTTCCCTACAAAGCTCAGATGTGGGCTTATCAGAATATTAATTTCTGCTTCTAAAAGTATCCCTTTTTATTCTTGTTCTTTAATGAACACTGTTATTCTATTAAGATGAAAAAGTTGATGTGAACAGAACAAGAAACAGCTTCCATGCAAACTGCTAAGTTACCAATTAGCTCCTTAAAACAATTGAAAGTCACAGAGCCCCCTCAATGCACAGAGGCAGTTAATTAATTAAAATTAGATGTGATTAATAATGAGTCTTGTTTAATAGTAAATATCTGCCTGCAATGCCTGCGTGTCAGAACAAAAAGCCTTCAGAGAGCAGGCAACTATATTTATCCTGATTGCGTTTGGGATTTTAACATGTTTTGTGCAGGCTGACAAATGGCCTATTAATTATCTAATGTTGTCTGACAACAACAGCTTGATAAAGATGTATGTTTTTGAATTGCTGGATGAAAACTGCTAGAGAAGAGACCCACAGGGGCCTTGCTGTCCTAAAACTGGGCTCCAAGCCATGACAACAGGCAAGACAAAGCCCTATCTCCTGCCACAGCCTTCGGAGATAAAATATGTCTTGGCATTAGGGACTTTTTCAGAAAACTGCTTCTGCAATATCTGATTAGGAAAAGGAGGAGTATGTCTTTACTAAATTGGGGTTAAGGCATAATCAATATCATATATGGAGTGTCTGGCCTATTCTGCATAAACACGGGCACTTCATATTATTAAGGAGTCTATAATGCAGAGGAAGCATATGGCAGGACATTGCAGCACTTTCTATTCTTTTTATTTAGAACTTTATCTTCCAACCTGTTTGACAGCTGCTCCTAAGTGGTTTCACAGTGCCAAATTATTTTTATGATTGTTTGATGTTTTATTCTCCCATTTCAGTTAATGAGATAGGATCCCACAATGGTCATAATTCAGAGCTGTCAGAACTAAAAAGCATGCTTGTGGCAAGATAGCATGATGGTAAATAAGGCTAAAAGCTGCAGATAATAAAAACTCTCTTATCCCAGTCTCCTCTGCAATCAAAACTTGGTTTGGATCCTTCTTTCCTTACTGCTCTCTTGTACTACAACCTTCCCTTTTGGACAGGTAAACTATCAATCTTTGGGTAATGTCACCCTTTTAATTCTGTTCAACCTTTCCTTGTAATGAAATGTGTAGGATACACAGCAAATGTTGAAGTGTCTAAAGATATTGAGTGCTATATTATAATTAAAGGGCTGGAGTCCTGTTTATTGTGCCAAGGGAATAATTTGTCATACATGCTTAGAAAAAAACTGTTCAACAAATGACCTTTAAGAGTCCCAGGAAATGGGATGTCTGGCACTCCCCAGGGATTTTAACAAAAACTTTCGAAAAGTTCACATTTCAGATCCTAACTTTCAGGATGAGAACTGCTGTCTCTTTTATTCTTGGATACTTAATAAAGGGAGCAAATAAAGAGAATGAGATATAAATAAGTAGTCTTGGCTGTTACACCACAGGACTTAGAATTGGGGCTTCTTTGTTGTTATCTCTACCAAAGAGTTTCTGCATGACCTTGTAAGTTCATTGCCAATTGTCTCAGCTTCCCTAGTTAGAAAATATCTGTAAAATACAGCATTACTCATCTTAGACAAGTCTCCCACAATTTTTTTTCAGGAATGCACCACACAATTCCATTCTGCTGCTCAGATGCTACAACACCTCTGCTTGTGAAAGGCCAGATGATCAAAGATCCTGTTTGCCTTCAGAATCAGAAAAAAAATTGTGTAACCTGTGGCTTAGGAAAAGCTCCCAAACCTAAAACATTTGAAGAAGTTGCAGGACTTGCACTGGTCCGTTTATACATGGTTAAAAGCAAAGAAAAGTTTCCATTGTTTGGAGAAAGCAACACCAGGAATGCAACAGAACAAAGGGAGATGCCGGTGTTGGCAAAGGGGGTTGTGGGACAGGGAGAGACAGAGCACAAAATCCTCAGGAAACCTTCGCCTGTGGCTTGGCTATTGAAGTGAGTTCAAGTCAACTGGAACACATAGAAAAACCTCTAACATCCACCAAAACAAATCCTTACCCTCAATACTGACAGTCAGTCACCTCTAACAAGCTCACTTCAGAATGAGTAACTTATACCCCCAATATGTATCTCATTTCCTACTATACTTTTTAAGCAAGAAATCTTGAAAATGATTGTGAAGCGACCAAGACAAAGCACAGCAATAACCAGTTGAATGAGCACTCAAAGCCCAGATATGCAAGTCCATGTCTAAACAAGTCTGCTTTTTTTTTTTTTTAACGTGTTTTAAGCCAATTCTTTAGCTCTGGATACATGTCTCATAATAAGCAAGAAAACTGGACAAACCTAATCTCAAGTATTCCACTGCATAGGTCTCAGCACAGGTCTCACACACAGTTTGTGGTTGGAGCATGGCAAATCAACATTGCTAGCATTTTTTCCTCTCCCATTTTGAAGGCCTGATGTGATAAAAAGGGGCACAGCACTGTAGGGGCTGCACAGGTCCAAATCCAAGCACAAGAGAGCTGATTCAGCAATCTCCTGGTAGGTTATATGCAAAGAGTATAAGAAACATTTCCCTTTGCATCATTTGCCCAGACTACAGCTAATAAATGTTGCTGTAACTGTCAGATCAGATCCTGGGGATCTGCCAAAAAGCCACGGGAGCAGGTCCAGAGGAGGAACATGTATGAGCAAATGAAAGCCAGTTGTGCTCCTGATGTCCACTCCAGTTCTGAACAGCACTTGTGCCAAAGCACCGCTCTGGGCAGAGACACCTCAGCCACACCAATTCCATCAAGCCACAGGGAAGGAGAAGGAACAAGAGCACAGCCCATCTGCCACCCCGGGGCAGCACTGGAGATAACCAGCACAGGCAGCCCTGGGGCTGGCAGAGCACTTGCATATCCCTCCCAGTGTGGGAAGGGCAGGAATACCACATTATTTTCACATTCCTGAGGTTGCAGGCTTGTCACGTTAGACCATCGTCACTACTCAGGTTCTGACATTTATCAAATAGCAGAACCCAGAAATCCCTTGGCTACAGGGGTCTCACCCAGGGCTTAATGTAAAGGATCTCAAGTCACCAAGGCTCTTTCCATAGACTTTCCATCTGGGTTCACAGCAGTTTCCCCCACTTCTTTTGTCTCCAGTTCAGTACAAAGTACATTGATATTGATTTGGGGTATGGGGGAAAGGAAGGGAAGAAGGAGGAAACCTCAATGTGGATGGCATAAGGAAATTTGATACAGCTTTACAAAGTTCAGGTACTCCTTTTTTCAGTCACAAGGAAAGAAAATTGATGATGCCACAAGTTTAATGTTAATTGATTTATTACCTGCCTAAGCAAATCCTGGGCAATGCAATGGCAGGCTTAGACTTAAAGCAAATGATTTACAAGATAATGTTTGACTCTAGGAAAGGGTAATCAGATCCAGATACAATGGATGATAGGATAATTGAGAAGAAATAAAAGAGGATAAATTGCCATGTGCTAATGAGCTTACAGGCCCTAATGGGGAGGACATCAGTTTTAACACTCAGGTTATGAGCTAGGAGCAAGGGGTTTTTTTTTTCTTCAGCAGCTAAAGATGTAGTGCTGAAACAAACCAAGATTAATGGTGTCCCACTCACTTACTCAGCCATTCTTTACACCTTCAGCAGCTTCCTGCATTAAATGTCTGGCTGTTTTTAAACCAGGTTTATCCAAAGCAAGTCACCTCACTTGGAAGCCATATTACCTATTTCTAGGTTAAGGCACATCTGTTGTTTGGGGATGAATGACTCAAAACAGCATTTCTCCCCCTTGCAGCACTGGCTGCCTGATGAGTTTGCAATGTCTTTGCAGGTCTCTTTAGGATCATAGGAATATTCTCAAGCCTTTGTATGGTCTCAGTGCACTCAGGTTTTGAAGCAGTTGCCAGAGCAATACTGTCTCACATCATGATTCATTTTTATATCTTTTTCTCCCTCCATCCCACATCACCACCTAGAACCAGGGACACTTTATTGGTATTTCTGATTACTGCTGTAGCCATCTAAATTTTTCAGCAGGATGGGGGTCTCTCCAGCCCTGATGTAGAAATGCACTATATGAATGGTGCTAGCCACAGAGTAATAAAAAGACAGTGCCGTGTGCTGTTATTGGTAAGGAATACAGAAATGAAGCACTTCCTTAGAGACCAAGCCCATATTCCAGGGCAAGGCTTCCAACAAATGAAGTTTAATATGATGAATTGTGGTACAGTTCCAGAATGAATACAACTCTCAAAAATGCAGGTCAGCTGAAGCTTTTAAGTTACAATGTGCACAACGTGTCCAATACTCAATTTTAAAGAGAAATATTTCTAGTTAATATGCACAGAAGTATCCACAGCCCTTCTGAGTTAGTACATGGGGAGCCTTTTCCTTTCTTTTGCTATGCCACACCCTTCAGGCATCCAGACACTAATTACAAATCCTGTGCAATCTCAGCGCAGGTAGCAGCTCAGGGTGCTCCTTTCCTGTGGAAGGGGGAGATGCCAGCAGGGACCCCTGTGGACTCCTCCAGACCACAACTCAACACCCACACCAGGGAGCAACACCCCGTGAGCAGCTTGTGGGCACAGGAGCAAAGGACAGTCTGCCCCCTCCAGGGATTTATGTGCTCCAAAGGGTAGCTCCAAGCCCTGCTCATTAAATCACCTTTCATTTTCCTGACCCAGATTTTAACATTTGCTTTAGAATTAGAAACAGATCATAAAAGCACAAATTAGTAAACATAATAGTTTGGTGCTGGTACTGCTCGCAGAGGTGGGGATGGAAAACATACCTTTTTCCCCATGAACTAAAATCAAAAGCCTGGATCAAAAGCCTTGAAATGTAGACACATCTGGCACTAAATGCAAGTGCAACGGTGCCTGTCCCTCTGTAAGGAGAGATGCAGTAGCAAACTGGTTCAAGAACTTCTGCAGGAAACCAGGAACCAACTTGTATCCGGGATCATCCCTTTCTCCCCCACACTCCTTATCAAGTATCCCCTGGAGCTAAGCTATTGTCACCTCGAACACAGAATGATTTAATGTCAAAGTAAACAAGACTTTCCTAGTTTCTTCCACTGAAAAGTCTCTGGTCTAGTTGTAAAACAAAAAAGAACAACTAAAAAGAAAATATTAAATGTCTTAACATAATACAAGTCTTAACATATTAGCATGTTCCTTCAGGGAAACCAGCCTGGAGCAGCAGACTTGAAATGGCAGCAATTAGTACAAGGATTGTTCTGCTTGAAGCAACTTGCCTTTTCTGTTTGAGAAGAACACACAGTGTGAGCTCCCAGTTCTGCTATCGGGCACTTACTGTACAAGCAAACAGGATATGATAGGTGTGACTCCAGTTAATTGTCCCTATTCACTCTTACAGATAAAATATGGGTTTAATACACTGGGGGGGGGAAAATAAGGTCAACTGAATATTGACGAGATTGCCTGTTTGCTCATAGGCATTGATGTTAGTTTTAATTTTATCTACTGATTCTGCAGCTCTGAGACAGAGTCACAGCAGATCCAGCTCCCACTTCCACAGCTATGGCAGTTTTTCTGTTGATGTTGAACTAAATCCCAGTGATCTGTGTGTGCAAACTCTCTTCCCTCTGTGGAGCCTTCTAACATTTATCCACCAAAAAATTAATTCCAGGCATAAAATTAAATTAAATCTTTGCTCTTTTAAGATGCCACTTTCAAGTTACTGATTGCCTGTCATTCCAGTGTGTGTGCTGGTTCTTCACTTCCAGCTTCAGCCCTGTCACTCAAAACCCTGCCCAGCATCAAAAGTGCTTCCTCACTCTGGAGGATCCTGTAATTCTGCAAGTGCCCAGCAGACCTGAGGTACATTCCAAGGAGCCTGAGCTTTGCTGTATGCACACCTCCCATGAAATCCAGCCATGGCTCACACTGTCAATTCCACTCCCTCCAAGGACATCCTGCTCCTCCCCTTCAATGCTGTCCACAAATACCCTTAATGCTTGTCCTTGTCGAGCCTCATATGGGAGAGAAACACCCAGAGGTTTTAGCCCAGCAGAGACACAGAGCTGAACATCAAAACCACTCCGTTCCTGTTAGAAAGGCAGCATCTGTGCCTTACATAACCTGATTGCGCTTATTCTCAAATGAAGAGGCAGACAGGGACACTTAAAGGGAATTGCTGCAATTTGTACGTAACAGCACAAGGCTTTTTGAATGGCAGACCAAAGTGACAGGAGGCCAGAAAAAGCAGGATTTCCTCTGCACCAAAGCCAAATCACTGGTGTTTGAGAGACAAAGTACCCCACTGGTCAGAGGTGGAGAGGTACTGAACCACCAAGGCATCCCACACCTGCAAAGCAGGAACTGGGGCCCTTGTGCATCCACATGGTAATGCTGAAGACACAACAGACCCTTTCTAAGTGCTGTCATATGGATGCTCTTGGCCTTAAATTTCATCTCACCTGTGTCTTACATGATGCCTAGAAGTATCCTTTTCCTTACACATTTTTTAATATATCAGAATATTTTGTTTGCAGGTCTTGTTTGGGTTTTTATTTTAACATTATTCCCCACAGCAACCAACTCCCCAGCCTGCAACCACCACATCGGGGTTAAGGACACACATTCAGTGGGAGCTCTACACCTTTGTTGTCTGTAACAGACTTCTGTACTGAGGCAAAACATTCTATTAAGTCACAACTTTTCTCCCAGGTCCTTCAAAACCTCTGCCTGCCTCACTGGAACACAACCTTACACCCACTGAGTAGAAGGTTTATTTTGGGAGAGACTCCACCTCTCATGGTCAGCTCTGCGCTGTCCCATGTCCCACTGACATCCATGAAGTGTGGCTGCCCAGCTTCCCCTCCTGCAGACCAGGGCAGCCTCCCCTGCCTGCAGATATCCGAGGAAAACCTCTCTGCTGTAGGATCATTAACATGCCTCGCTGCCTGCAGCGGTGCAGGGCAGCTGCCGTCCTTCCCACAGTGCTGTGGCAGGAAATATTTTATCCTCCTGCAGCTGTGCCAACATTTCCAGAGTGCCTTGGCTCCGTAAAAGCAGACTTTTTGACCCTGCATTTGGCACATGCATAGGGAAGAGGCGCAAACAGGCTCACACCCAGGGTCAGCGCAGCCCTGTTTGCACACTCACCTCAGTCCCAGTTTGACCAGTACCTCCCTGGTTGCACACACTGGGGTGAGTACAGCAGGGTCCCTGCAGAAGCCTGGGAGAGTCCTCCAGTGCCCACAGCCCACTGACAGAGCTGTTACATGACCAAAACATTGATCTGCAGCCCCAGCCACAGCATGGCACAGGCACCAGGGAAGGTGCCAGCTCGAGTCCACTCTGACAGGATTTGAACATCAAACACCAACAAACCAGAGAGTTCCTTGGCCAATACACTGGAAGGTAGATCACAAAACCTGAATTCATGTCCCTACTCCATTACTTTTCGCACAGGAACAGGTGGATCCTAAAGGAGCTGATTTTAAAAACAGCCTCTTGCCTGCTTGGTGCCTCAGTTTCCCATCCACATAGGGGGATAATGTTCATTGCCCTGTTTTATTCCAATTTATCCATTCCAACTACACACATTTCAAGGCAACAACTACTGTGTATGTGGAGCAACTGGTGCAACTCACCCTGATCTCACTGCAGTCATACACTTGGCTTAACACTAAGGACAAAATGATAATCTTAACACTTTCCACCTCCCAGAGATTTTAATTTTTTTTAACTGATCTTGCTAGCCCTCCAAATTTATGATTAGCTACCAGAAAACCATTTACAATGCATAGAATTTAAACAGCTGAGTCTGCTTTGGACTTTTTAAAGTAAACATCTAAAACCCAGGTACTAAATATGATTCCAAAACTTTTGGGAAGGTGAGGGTTTTGGAAAATAATTTCATTTGAGGTGTTAGCTCATACATCAGTGATTTCAGCTTGATGCCACTAGAAGCGAGTGAGATGCAATGGTTTGAGAATCAGAATGAATAATGGAAACATCAGCTTAGCCCTGACCCTGGGTGTAGAGGCACCACTGTGCTGGACTACAGCCCCACTGCCTCTGCTTCAGCCAGCAGGTAAAGCTCAGAACAAGAAAATGCACTAGAGGGTGGGGGAAAAAAATAGAATAGTGTAGAGCATGGATAGGCCATACACAGATATTGGTAATTTCAAATAGGTACTTCTCAGAGGAGCTGTACTGCACACCTTTGACCTTTAACTGGAGTGCTCAAACATTGCTTGTAATGATGACTACCAATGAAAGTCCTATGCTGTGCTTGGCTGCACTTTCTATATGAGTGCCAGCAGTAAGATAAATGATAAACTGGTTCACTGGAGTACTAGTGGTTTGGGGGCTATTGATTTTTGGTCCATTCTCTTTAAAAGTGAGATCTAAAAAGTTGACAGAGGGTCATTAATTTCATCATATACTTGTCGACTCATCCATAACCAATCCAGGGGCTGAGTGCGCTTGTCACTCTCTGTTTGCACTTTATTTGTTTAGGTTTTCTTTGTGATTCTACATTTTTCCCCTTTATTTCAGCTTTGTGTTTGTGTTCCTGCTGCTATTTCTTTTTCCCCTCCAAATGAGCACCTCGCTTTGCACTTCTACTGAAAAATGCTCTCCTATAATATATTTATAAATAAATTCAGTGGCTTCATTATCAAGTCTGTGCTAGGAGAGGAAGTCGCCTCTGTTTAGTGCTATTCATTTAAAAAGAAAAAGAACTGCTATAAAATTCATCAATCTTAATTGTGCAATCTGAAGGATTTTGATTGAATAAACACTTGTCTGAAGACTTCAGGGTCTTGTTTGAAAGACACATTAAGAAAAGAGTTGGAGAATGTTTCCCCTATGAAGCTCCATAGGTCCATGACTGCTCTCAGGTGACAGGGGAATGACTGAATTCAAATAAACATATGACCATAATTAGTAGAGTTCCCTTCCTTGTCCTTCTGATTTAGCCCTTAGCAACTCTTCAATGCATTAACTAAGAAAATATTTTACCAAATCTTACTATAAAAAAAAATATATCCTGGTTTATCTTAGCTTTCGTAGAGTGAGAATATACAGAGATTTCTCAGTAGTTATTGGTAGAATAACAACTGGATACAAATAGTTAAGACCAGAGGAGTACCTTATACATCTAATGGATAAATCTCTACAGCAGGAAGTTATTCATGTGCAGGAACTGCATGCAGGAGGCAGGTTTTACCAGCTTAAGTTGGTTAAGTGTATTTCTAGGTAATAGTGTCATCTGTCTCCCAATACCAAGTTCATCTGCACTGTCTTTCACTGGGAGCCCAACAGAAAAGTGTATGCAGGAAGTAAAAGAAACTGTGATTAACTACTACAGGCAGTGGCAGAAAACTCCAGTATTAATAATATCACAACTTGCCAGTAAATCTCCCTCTTATAGGTAAAGAAATACATTTCTACTTTAAAGTGTGTTTTTATATACCCTTGAGTGCCCAACTAGTTAAACTACCAAGGGAGCTCTACATGATTTAGAAGTTAATCCTTCAAATGGCTAACAATTGAATGCCTCAGCTGTTTGTAGTTTCCTACCGCTGGCTAATTTCATTTTTTTTTTTCCATGTGTTTGGTGGCAAGCTTTCATTGTTCAGAGCTCTGACACCGAGGTTGTAAATGTAGTTAATTTAGTTAAAATGAGGCTGGGAACATTCACACCATGTTCAGCTTGCTATGACTAGGCCTGGTAGAACTTGAAGTAGATATGCCTAGAGAAAAAAAAAAGTGGGGAAAAAAAAATAGGAGAGAAAGCAGACAAAGGAGATGATCCAAATTTGCCAAACTCAGGAGCATTAAACAGCCTTATTAAAGGAAAAAAGATATTTAAGATTACTGTTTTGAGGGCCAAAAAACCCCATGCTGAAATATTGAATCATCAAGTGATTTGCCAGTGGGTTTGTTTTTCTGAGCCTACCTTTATCAGCTCCTTTGCTTGTGCCAGCAGCAAAACCCATCAATCCCATCCTTTGTCCAAACCCCATTCTTGTTGATTGGCACTTACAGAGGTCAGAAGGCTCATAAGTGCTCAAAAATATTTATAGCAGTCAGTGCACAGCTCCTCACTTCCCATGCTGGACACACAGACCAAGCCAGGATGCCCCTTGGAAAGGTCCCAATTCTACCAAAGGGGACTCACCTAAATGCCACGAAACCCCCCTAAAAATCAATACTTTTTGCTGGCTTGGCATAAAAAACTGAATCTGTTCAACCAGTGACCACTTTTCCTGTTCACATCCCCAGATATATGATGCCATGTAGGTTGAACCCACTCTTGACCCCAGCAAAGCCTGTTCTTTGGGGGAGCAGAGCCCCCAAATCTTGTGCCCAGGGCAGCAAAAATGGTGCCAAAGAAAGGCTCAGCAACTCTGGCACTTCCTTGCTGCATTTCCCAACTCAAGCAAGCAGCTTCTTAAAATCCTAATTAGAGTCTTGATTAATAGATATTATAACACCACTCCTGTTTGCCTGTAATTATATTTGACACAGAGATACAAATCAGCAGTTTAACACACTGGAATAGGATTCATGGGATTTTATAGGATTATGGACATATACATTTTTATTAAAGCTCTATTGGTTTCTCTTTAGCATTCATCAAATCTCTCCCTTTATACAGAGATAAATATATCTTTTTTTTCTGAAAGTCATTAATTTTGTAGTTTGAGAAAAATGAAATAGACGAAGTGGGTAATTTTTCACACTTAGAACAATTTCCCTATGATATTATGACTCTTTTTCTTGCACTGCTCTTGGAGATTAATATGGCTGTTATTTTCTCCACTAATTGGCTTTACAGATAGCCATGGGAGATAGCACCTAATAAAGCCAAACAAAAGAGAAAAATGTTAACAGCACTAAGCTGTCCCATAACAAGGGGGTCTATTCATTAACAAGAAATATTCTATTAGAGAAGATTTTTGAACAGATTTTGTAAATGAATATGCACTAAAAACCAAAAATGAATTATTCCTGATTATCCCTTTCCCTAAAGCACTCCAGGTATGTAGTTAGCATGAACACACACTCCTAAACCACAGATGAGACACCACCACAGTCTGAAAATCTCTGTTATCAGCTAGGGACAAAGAGTTTCACCTCTAAAATAAAATAAAAAAGAAAAAATAAGTAGTGCCGCACTATTATTGCAAGTGCTTCACTTGAATCCAATGCTTTATCTAAAGCTGCAAAGCAGGGAGAAAACTGTCTGAACTCTAAAACACAAGCCAGCAACAGGTACTGTGGTTACAGAACACTTAAAAATATGATTCAGTTCTCCCTTAATGACAACCAGAGCACTTTATCATCAGTATGAAGAGAGAAATATCTCCTATTAAACCCCTGCTATTCCTGCAGCACAAATGCCCCCAGCTAACACATCTCACTCCACTGACATTTGGGTGTGGGCACAAATCTCACACCACTTACCAATGGCACACTCACACCTGCTGTATGTGACACCAAACTCCACAAACACCTCAACACAGGATCCTCCATTTTGGAGCTGCACAGTTGGGAATTTCTGCAACTATTTTTCCAACCTAAAAACGTTGTGCACAGTAACCAAAATGTTAAACCAGCACTTTGAAAATAAAGCAACTCTGGATCACTACCTAGGAGCAGCTGCTTCCAGTGTCTCTTCCATCAAAGCAGGGCAGTTAAACACTTATGTACTTCACCAAAAATCCCACACAACACTAGATATAAAACCTCAGCGTGGTATTTGAGAGGGACATTAGAGGAACAATCACTCCAGGTGAGTTTAACTTGTTGGAAGGCAGGATCTAATCACAGAGACTCTGAGCAGCTGGTATTTCATTTCACTCAGCTCTGCCTGGCCTCCCAGCCCTCCACCTGTGCACGAGTGAAGGTACAAAGAGTGTCTTGGCAGCTGTTGCTTTTGGGACCAGCCATCATTTCTCCTCTAAAGCAGACAATGCCTGGAGTGTTCCCCAGGTACATTTTATATTTATAATTGTTATTGATACTTTAGGAGATCAGCATGGAGAAATTCAGGTTCCCATTACAGTAACAGCTGAAGAAATTTAACTATACTCTAAAACAACATAACAAGTTTGACAGGCATAGATTTGTGTCCCTGGCCTTCACTCCATCACTATTATTTATTTTCCTAGTCAGGTTTTCCACTATTTAAACATATAATCAGGTGCTACTGAAAGGAGCAAAGTAAAAAAAACTAACAAGTGTATATTAAGCATTAAACCTTTAGCCTCATATTTTTCACTCCTATCAAATGAGAAAGGCAAGATGTTTGTGGAAGATGGGAAAAGCCAAAGCATCCATAACAAACAACCAAAATATCTACGTTTAAGGACACAATTTTTGATCTAATGAATTGTTCCACGGGTGCTTTGGTAGGATAAAATATTGAAAGTCACCTTAAGAAAACTCTGCTCGCTGTTACACGGCCACAACTCCCACTCATCCCACTTAGTGTATTGAGTGTGCCACTCCAATCACAGTGAAGATCACTGGGAGCACAGCAAGAACAGCAGAGCAGTCCCCAAAGAGCTTTCCATTAATTTCTCCCTCCTACTGTATCCTTCTCCAGTACAGACCCCTCTTGAACAATCATCAGGCAAGAGCTTAAATCATCAAATTCAAATACAGATTTTCTTCTACAGTCACAGCCACTCAGATTAGGACTTGCATTTGATTCAGTTTAAGATTCACTTTTTAATAAAAAAAAAATTAAAGGAAAGAACTTAGAAGAAGTTTAAAGACATCTTTAAAGCAATTCAAAGAAAAAATTGCCATTAAAATTTCTACATGCCTATTTTGCTAGCTGGCTTCAGAGCAGCACCAACCAGCCAGAAACCAGCACAGGGTCAGGACACAAGAGGCCAGTTGCCATTTTAATATTAAGAGAAAAGGAGAAAGTTTTTTCACAGGTGCATAAAACATAGAGAGAGAAGCTGAAAGATTGTTATTCAATTAAAGTCACCAAATTTTATAAACCAGGACGAGAGGAAGCTTAAAACTTTTGCACAAAAACTTATCTTAAGCACTTAGACTAAATAAAATGAGTAAAATTACCTACTTGTTTGAGAGGTAGAAAAGGAGCTTTAACCTCCACTACAGACACCAGCCAAGAGCTCCTGAGCCCCCTCAGCCAACTTTATATCTTCCTTTCACAGCTGAATTGGGTGGGCTGTGCAACTTGATCACCTGAAAACGCCAGTGGTAACGAGCAGACCGAGCCCTTCTATGCCAGGCTGGGGATACAGCTCAGGCTACACCTAAATTTAATGCCCAGATATTTAAACCATACATATAAAAATTTTAATATGCATATAATATATCTAAAAAATGCAGATTAACATCAGTAATCAAGCAATACTCAAAAGAAAAACAAACCAAAAAAGCAATACCATGCTCACACCCCATGGCAAAACAGCCCATTTCCGAAATTCAACCCGCCTGTGTCCCTGTGCAGGTGGCTGTGAGCAGCTCAGTCAGTACCTGCTCAGGGGACACCTCCAGCATGGTCCTTCCCACCCTGGGATGATCACATCCACCTGGAAAAATACCCCCTCCATTCCAGCACTGGCCAACAACCAAGGAATTGCAGGTTCCTCTTATCCAAATGAGAGTGGTGCCAGTTCCTGGGCCGGTCACTCCTTCAGCTGTCAGAGCTGCTGCCACCAACCCTCGGGATGTCACTGCAAGTGACACTTCTGGCTGCTTCAAAGGAGCAGATAATTAATGCAATTTTTTAAGCTTCTGACAGAAAGCCATTCCCATAACATTGAGAAAGTGGTATTATTTTTTTTTTTTTTTAGTATCAGACACTTTTGTCCTTGAGACAGCACTTGTTGTATTCAGTGGGATCCATTATTTGTCTCCTGGAAGTAACAAGGATGATTTTGATCTCTCCCAGTATTTACCTACACTCTGCCATGAGCATCAGCAGGAGTTTTTACCAGTGGAACTTAGGAAAGCAGCAGCCCCCACACTTCTTCTTGGAATATCAGCTGCAACACAAACCAGTGGTAGCTGCTTTTCCACCCAGTAGGGAGCAAGGATTTCCCAACTAGAAAAAAAAATCTTGCACTTTTTATTGCAAACACATATCTAGGAAGTCAAAATATACAAATTAATGTCACAGATATCAAAATACTGGACACAGAGGCATTGTTATTGTACTTAAGGCTGTACCAATGTTTTTCTTTCAGTGGTTTATAACTTGGCTTAAAATTTTACTCCTGGATGAAAAATTGGCACAAAATTTGAAAATTTGAGAAAAATCAGCAGACAACTACAAAACTCCATAAAGCAGTGAAATATTAAACATCCTTTTTTACTGTAAAAATAATATTTTTATTTGGAAGATGAAAGGAATTTCTAAAAGATGGGGTATTCCAGCCAATGCTCTCTTGTGGAGAAAAAAATGTTCTTCTTTGCCCTGTCTTCCCACAAGGTTGCTAAAAACTCAACTCATTTTTAGAAGAAAGTTTTGAAGGCTAAGCAACAGAGACAAATAGGGAAAAGAGTAAAATGCAGCCTGGAACTACCAGAAATTAATTCATATGGGTGTAATATATTTTTATTTTTATTTTTCTAGATAAAGCAAGGCAAAAATTAAGTCTACACAGATTGCAATAAAAGACTTGATGCAATGATACATTGAAATTATTTTTTAAGGTGATAAAGATGAAGATTTGTGGGGAAAAAATACTTTTTAGATGGGTAGGAGATGGCTATGAAAGGAAATATATCACATTGCAAATGGTAGTAGTGAATTTGTCAGGAAAAGTAGGACTCAGACTAACAACACAAAAGACAAAGGAAAGCACCATCTACTTTTGAGAAAAAAAGAATATTTGGGGAGAGTCAGGAAACTTTAAGGACTGGGCTGGGATGAAATGACATGTTCTCAGGGATGAAATCAAAAAACCTGCCCAAAAGCTGAAGCTCCAGAGCTGGAAACACAAGAAGAGGCACAACTCCTCCTTTTGGCTGATCATACCAAGCCTAAGCAATTAATGGAATCATTTTATGACCATCTTGGGTGAGTCACGAGTGATGTTTCCTGACAGAGGAAATTCACTTCGTTGCACCTGGCACTGGTAAGAAATGTGTCAGATAAAGCCAGGGACAGTTCTGGTCATTATGGTTCAAAAAGCACGAGTTGAATCTGGAGCATGAGGAAGGACTGCCAAAGTTATCAGTGAAACAAGAACCAGGGAAGGGAGACTGAAACATCCTTCCTGCTCCAGCTCATCCAAATTAGGGCTAAGAGTAGATATGTGCACCCTCCACTAACACCTTGGGAAGGTAAGCACTGGAAAAGGGAGTTATTTAACCCAAACAACCAGGTTGATGCCAAAACAACCCAGTAAGGATCAGCTCTGGAGTACCACAGGCTGGAAATCAAGCAGCTCCTGGCCATCAGAGCAATGGGTTGCTGTTGCCATTTATTTGACTGTCATTATTATTATTATTATTATTATTATTAATATAAAATTTCTTTTATTTTCTTTATTCTTTATAACATATTGACCAACACAGATGAAGGCAGCCCCCAAATCCTACTCGATTTCATGAGGAACCCACTTCATGCTGTTAAAAATCCCATCCTGACAAAATGACTTTCCAACATTTGTGGACAC